>NC_056743.1:342848485-343175985 GCF_019279795.1 Protopterus annectens
TTTATATATGCGCCTTGTTCCTCCACCTCCTCCTTTATATATGCGCCTTGTTCCTCCACCTCCTCCTTTATATATGCGCCTTGTTCCTCCACCTCCTCCTTTATATATGCGCCTTGTTCCTCCACCTTTATATATGCACATTGTTCCTCCACCTCCTCCTTTATATATGAGCCTTGTTCCTCCACCTCCTCCTCCTTTACATATGCGCTTTGTTCCTCCACCTCCTCCTCCTTTACATATGCGCCTTGTTCCTCCACCTCCTCCTCCTTTACATATGCGCCTTGTTCCTCCACCTCCTCCTCCTTTACATATGCGCCTTGTTCCTCCACCTCCTCCTCCTTTACATATGCGCCTTGTTCCTCCACCTCCTCCTCCTTTACATATGCCTTGTTCCTCCACCTCCTCCTCCTTTACATATGCCTTGTTCCTCCACCTCCTCCTCCTTTACATATGCGCCTTGTTCCTCCACCTCCTCCTCCTTTACATATGCGCCTTGTTCCTCCACCTCCTCCTCCTTTACATATGCGCCTTGTTCCTCCACCTCCTCCTCCTTTACGTATGCGCATTGTTCCTCCTCCTCTATACATGCCCCTTGTTCCTCCTCCTCCTCTATACATGCCCCTTGTTCCTCCTCCTCCTCTATACATGCCCCTTGTTCCTCTTCCTCTTTTATATATGCCCCTTGTTCCTCCTCCTCCTCCTCCTTTATGTATGCCCCTTGTTCCTCCTCCTCCTCCTTTATGTATGCCCCTTGTTCCTCCTCCTCCTTTATGTATGCCCCTTGTTCCTCCTCCTCCTCTATGTATGCCCCTTGTTCCTCCTCCTCCTCCTCTATGTATGCCCCTTGTTCCTCCTCCTCCTCCTTTATGCATGCCCCTTGTTCCTCCTCCTCCTTTATGTATGCCCCTTGTTCCTCCTCCTCCTTTATGTATGCCCCTTGTTCCTCCTCCTCCTTTATGTATGCCCCTTGTTCCTCCTCCTCCTTTATGTATGCCCCTTGTTCCTCCTCCTCCTCCTTTATGTATGCCCCTTGTTCCTCCTCCTCCTCCTTTATGTATGCCCCTTGTTCCTCCTCCTCCTTTATGTATGCCCCTTGTTCCTCCTCCTCCTTTATGTATGCCCCTTGTTCCTCCTCCTCCTCCTTTATGTATGCCCCTTGTTCCTCCTCCTTTATGTATGCCCCTTGTTCCTCCTCCTCCTTTATGTATGCCCCTTGTTCCTCCTCCTTTATGTATGCCCCTTGTTCCTCCTCCTTTATGTATGCCCCTTGTTCCTCCTCCTTTATGTATGCCCCTTGTTCCTCCTCCTTTATGTATGCCCCTTGTTCCTCCTCCTTTATGTATGCCCCTTGTTCCTCCTCCTTTATGTATGCCCCTTGTTCCTCCTCCTTTATGTATGCCCCTTGTTCCTCCTCCTTTATGTATGCCCTTGTTCCTCCTCCTTTATGTATGCCCCTTGTTCCTCCTCCTTTATGTATGCCCCTTGTTCCTGCTCCTTTATGTATGCCCCTTGTTCCTGCTCCTCCTCCATGTATGCCCCTTGTTCCTGCTCCTCCTCCTTTATGTATGCCCCTTGTTCCTGCTCCTCCTCCTCCTTTATATATGCCCCTTGTTCCTCCTCCTCCTTTATATATGCCCCTTGGTCCCCCTCCTCCTCCTCCTTTATATATGCCCCTTGGTCCTCCACCTCCTTTATATATGCGCCTTGGTCCTCCACCTCCTTTATATATGCGCCTTGGTCCTCCACCACCTCCTCCTTTGTATATGCACCTTTTTCTTCCTCCTCCTTCTATATATATGCATCCTCCTCCTTCGATATATATGCATCCTCCTCCTTCTATATATATGCATCCTCCTCCTTCTATATATATGCATCCTCCTCCTTCTATATATATGCATCCTCCTCCTTCTATATATATGCATCCTCCTCCTTCTATATATATGCATCCTCCTCCTTCTATATATATGCATCCTCCTCCTTCTATATATATGCATCCTCCTCCTTCTATATATATGCATCCTCCTCCTTCTATATATATATTCCCTTTTTCCTCCTTTGTATATGCGCCTTGTTCCTCCTTTGTATATGCGCCTTGTTCCTCCACCTCCTCCTCCACATAAGCGCCTTGTTCCTCCACCTCCTCCTCCACATAAGCGCCTTGTTCCTCCACCTCCTCCTCCACATAAGCGCCTTGTTCCTCCACCTCCTCCTCCACATAAGCGCCTTGTTCCTCCACCTCCTCCTCCACATATGCGCCTTGTTCCTCCACCTCCTTTGTATATGCGCCTTGTTCCTCCACCTCCTTTGTATATGCGCCTTGTTCCTCCACCTCCTTTGTATATGCACCTTGCTCCTCCACCTCCTCCTCCTTTACATATGCGCCTTGTTCCTCCCCCTTTGTATATGCGCCTTGTTCTTCCCCCTCCTTTGTATATGCGCCTTGTTCCTCCCCCTCCTTTGTATATGCGCCTTGTTCCTCCACCTCCTTTGTATATGCTCCTTGTTCCTCCACCACCTCCTCCTTCACATATGCACCTTGTTCCTCCACCTCCTCCTCCTTCACATATGCACCTCGTTCCTCCACCTCCTTTCCATATGCGCCTTGTTCCTACACCTCCTTTGCATATGCGCCTTGTTCCTACACCTCCTTTGCATATGCGCCTTGTTCCTACACCTCCTTTGCATATGCGCCTTGTTCCTACACCTCCTTTGCATATGCGCCTTGTTCCTCCTCCTCCTTTGCATATGCGCCTTGTTCCTCCTCCTCCTTTGCATATGCGCCTTGTTCCTCCTCCTCCTTTGCATATGCGCCTTGTTCCTCCTCCTTTTTATATGCGCCTTGTTCCTCCTCCTTTTTATATGCGCCTTGTTCCTCCTCCTCCTCCTTTTTATATGTGCCTTGTTCCTCCACCTCCTTTTTATATGCACCTTGTTCCTCCACCTCCTTTTTATATGCACCTTGTTCCTCCTCCTCCTTTTTATATGCACCTTGTTCCTCCTCCTCCTTTTTATATGCACCTTATGAGTTTCCTCTACTAGTCTTCAAACATGGAAACAGGGCTCCTGTCTCAAAAAAAGAAAGCTTCCTGCACTTATTTTGTATTCAGGTTACCTTTGTGTGCATCTGTGCTTTCTCTTGCCCCATTTCTAGCTTGCCTGTCTCTCCATTTCTCCCTGTTTACATGAACTGAGTTATCATGTTGCTGTGGTGACCCTATGTTGTACCTTTGAGGCACTTTTTTGGCATTGTTGCTCAGCACCTTCTTTTGCATCTCGTGTAAGTCATGTGACCATTGATATCACGGGCACTTCAGTAGCAAAACTACTGTCATTAAGATGGCTTTGGTCATTCATAATGCAGCCTGGCGGTTTGTCAGCAGACTCGCATATCTAACCAGTTTCATACCATAGCATACTATTACATCTGTATTACTTAGCTCATTACCATGCATTACAGAGCTTCGAAATACATGCCATATGTCATTATAGATTTCAACAGAGACAGATGTTCTGTCAGTGACTTCAATAAAATGCATATGTTCATTGTAGCACACCAACGTGTTAATTCAGGATTCAGCTTCCCCATTAACAAAAGTCTAAGTCTTTTACTTACAGCACACTTTAATGAAATATCCTTTGCATCGTTTTTGCGCTGTATCCTAGAGGCTTATGTATAACTTAGACTCACAGAGGTACACATAGTGCTGCCCTTTTGGAGATGACAAACAAGCCAATAAATTAATAAAGAATGTACCACAATACAAAATCCTAGATGTTGTAATATCATTAAACGTCCTGGGACCTCTCTTGTTTGGCATCTACTTCTCTGAAGTACAGGCCAACACTAATGGACTCTGGCTAACAAAGTTCGCAGATGACTGCAAACTGGGAGCCATTATTGAATTCCCAAATGATGTGGATACTCTACAAAAGGGCCTTGCAGAAACAGTTGCTTGGTGCCAGAGCCATGGGCTCAAGCTCAATGCCAAGAAATGTATAGTTATCTCCTTTAGGAAAAAACATGTACCATTGAATTACCACATAGGTGGCAGTACACTAAACACTGAAAGTGTGACAAGAGACTTAGGGACACAGGTGGACAGTGGTCTCACCTTCAATAACCACATCGCCACATCGCCACAACAGTCAGGAAATCCTTCTATGTGGCACACCTCATCACTAAGGGCTTTTCATCAAGAAAAAAAGGAGGTCATTGTCCCACTGTATTCATCCCTCATTAGACCCATTATAGAATACGCCTCATTTGGTATGTACAGCTCAAGACATCTGCAACAACTGGAAAGGCTGCAAAAATACCTCACTAAAAGAATCACAGGTCTAAAAGCAGATGCCCTATACTGACTGCCTTAAAAAACTCCAGCTATACTCCGTCGCATATCGTCTACTCCAAAGCGATCTCTGCTTAACATACAAGGCCATGTCAAACCCAGAGCTGTTGGACATGCTACACTTAAAGAAATCCCAATCCCTCAGAGCCACACACTCCAGAGATCTAAACCTTGTCATCACAATAATCAGAACATGCTGGAGGGATAGGTTCCTGACCCAGACATTCCCCAGACTCTGGAATAGACTGCCCATACATGTCAAGCAGAGCGCCTCTTTGTCCCTCTTCAAAAGGAACCTTGATGATTGGATGGGAGAGAAGAAATTCAACCCGGGGATCATGTCAGTCGCCCTGCTAGACAGGGGTCCAGGAAAGTAAATAGTGTGGGAAGAAATAGCCAGGAAGTGTTAAAGCTAGGCTTGTATAGGCCCTAGGGCCGACAGCCTAATAGCAACCTATGAACCTATAAAATGCTTATAATATCAAGGCATGAATATATGGTTCACAATTACAATTGGTAATCTTGTAACATGGGAGTGTGAAGCAAATTAAAATCCATAGAAACAGAATGGTTTCATTTAGAGAACAGATATACCCTTACTATGACAGTTAAGATAAATCTCTCACTGCTTTTGGCTGGACAAATCACAAGTGCAGATACGTAAGCCACTATAATCTAGTCTTCCATAAAAAAGTGCATGAAAGAATAGGATGCACGATGTGTGTGTGTGTGTGTGTGTGTGTGTGTGTGTGTGTGTGTGTGTGTGTGTGTGTGTGTGCACGCGCGTGCTGTGGCAACAAACTCTTACCCTATTTCAAAATATTTAACAGAGTAAACGCACTCACTCAGTTTTACTTTTAGAAATTGTTCATTTGTATTTAAGCATTTGTGAATAAAGCAAAAAAAGTTCCACAGCAAATTCTGAGCAGCACTGGTTGGGTAACGTTTGAAAGACGTGTGCATAAATGGGCATGCCTTCATTGAAGGTTGGGCATCGAGATGGCACCTTGACATTTCATAAAAATCTACTGCCAATCATTAGCAGACCGGAGTTCCACTGTGGTGACCCCTTACCGGGAAAAGCCAAAAGACCAACAAACAACTGACATAATATGCATGCGTTTCTGTCTTCTTTTAGTTTGTATTATGCACATTATGGAAGAGTACTTGGAAACAGTTAACACAGTGTGATACCATTATGGAAGAGTACTTGGAAACAGTTAACACAGTATGATACATGAAACAGGCAAGCAGCAATGTGTGGGGAGGGGCGATTCAAAGACATGTGGCACAATCATGCCACAGAGAAAAATAGCACTTTATGCATTGTATGCAAATGTGTGTCTAGTGAGATGCAAATGAGAGCCATTATGGAAATACGAGTTATCTGCTAAAGAGAAATTACACCAAATATGGTTGAGCAATTTATACTAGCTGTAGTACCTTATACTAGCTGCAGTACCTTATACTAGCTGCAGTACCCTATACTAGCTGCAGTACCTTATACTAGCTGCAGTACCCTATACTAGCTGTAGTACCCTATACTAGCTGCAGTACCTTATACTAGCTGTAGTACCCTATACTAGCTGTAGTACCCTATACTAGCTGCAGTACCCTATACTAGTTGTAGTACCTTATACTAGCTGCAGTACCCTATACTAGCTGCAGTACCCTATACTAGCTGCAGTACCCTATACTAGCTGTAGTACCCTATACTAGCTGCAGTACCTTATACTAGCTGCAGTACCCTATACTAGCTGTAGTACCCTATACTAGCTGCAGTACCCTATACTAGCTGCAGTACCCTATACTAGCTGCAGTACCTTATACTAGCTGCAGTACCTTATACTAGCTGTAGTACCCTATACTAGCTGCAGTACCCTATACTAGTTGTAGTACCTTATACTAGCTGTAGTACCCTATACTAACTGTAGAGTCTTATACTAGCTGCAGTACCCTATACTAGCTGCAGTACCCTATACTAGCTGCAGTACCCTATACTAGTTGTAGTACCTTATACTAGCTGTAGTACCCTATACTAACTGTAGAGTCTTATACTAGCTGCAGTACCCTATACTAGTTGTAGTACCTTATACTAGCTGTAGTACCTTATACTAGCTGCAGTACCTTATACTAGTTGTAGTACCCTATACTAACTGTAGAGTCTTATACTAGCTGTAGTACCTTATACTAGCTGCAGTACCCTATACTAGCTGCAGTACCCTATACTAACTGTAGAGTCTTATACTAGCTGTAGTACCCTATACTAGCTGTAGAGTCTTATACTAGCTGTAGTACCTTGTACTAGCCGAATGTCATTTGTTAGTGGCTACTCTGGCAGCCAGCATTTATGATGCTCGATGACAATGCCTACCACAATGAAAATGTCTGTCACCAGCTGACCTACCGTCACCAATATGACAGGGACATAATGCAAGTGCTACCACATGGACTGAGATACAGTACAGGAGCTTGTCCTGACATGGAATTTCGCATGAAATTCTTGTCTCATGGGACTCTGTGTAGCATTTAAACAGTCTCAATACAGGGATTTTCCAGAATCCAACCAAATACATACTAGATATTCCTCAGCAATCATATGAACACTACATTTATTCTTAGACATATGCAGAAGCATACAGCCATTCAGTGATGTAGCCCATTCGACAGGGGTTTGAATGCAACTGCCTGCATTACATTGCTATCAGGGCCTGTTTAACATGGAAACCTGTTTATCAGCTGGATGAGCTTCCATGTCATTAGCTGTCAGGTAGTGGGCAATACAGAGAGTATTACTTATAAAGTGTCCTATGCTATTCAGGCAGTTCCCATGATTACCACTTCTGGAACATATGCAGCATCAGTTTGTGTGGGGTGATTGCATGCAGAATCTTCTAAACAGTTGGTGCACCCATCCCTCCCACTCTAAGAAAACTTGCCTGACTGTATGCAAGCCATAATCAATTCATAATGTAGGTTTGTGTACTGCAAATGATGCAAGATATGCTGGAGAATTGTGGCTTATGACACCTATCCACAGTCCTTGGGCTTTAGCCAAGATGGGCTATGGTGTTGTATGCTGTCATAGACTCATGCCATAATTAAGCATGTGTTTAGAATGCTGAAGGCAGTTCACACATACCTCTGGTTGCATGCTGCAGTAAAGGCCAGAGACTCACAGCAGAATATTTGCTGCATTTCATGCTGCATGTAACATGATTTTACTTAGCAGTTTCAGCATGGCTACACCAAAGGAGCCAGCCGAAGACACTTTGGAGCCAGTAAACTACATTGGAACCCAATGAGAGGTGGTGCTGGCCATAATCTGGAACCCCATGAGAGGCAGAAATGGGCAAAATGTGGTGCTGCACTGGCAAAGAGGTGGCATTGTGTCTGCAAACATGTGTTAGGATATAGACCAGATAGAACAAAAACAGGTGCATTCAATAATGTATTCACTGTCTGACTAGGCTGTGCATCAAACATCAAACAGTGGAAAAGGCATAGTCGATATTTGCAAGGGGGGGGTATAACAGTGGCAGGAATCAACAGGATTAACATAGGTGGAAGTGATAACCAGGGACATGGCTGCTTCCTTGGGGGAAGCTAGGTATGACACTGTCCATGGGAGGGATTAACGTAACATATACAAACATGTTACTTAGAAGGTTTGATGGCCTTGCTGTACTGGGAAGAGTGGACAGCTGCTCAATGGAAGATGAGCACATTCAAAGTCTGAATACAACATCTGCAGCAGGCCCACAGGTAGGTGGTCATGACTGATGGTCACATCCATGTGGATGCCCACATTTAGGCTCAGTATGCCAGACACCACAAGATAGTACAGATAATGTTTAAGTGTATGTCTCTGGCTGGTTAGCCCTTGGCATGTAAAATGGCCACATCCATGCTGATGATCTCCTTATGGTCCAGTACGCTGGACAGCAGACAAAGGATGGTGTGGAACTATGGCTGGCTGTTTAAGGTGTATGATGACTACATCTATACAAATTCTCCCCATTGAAGGGTTAAACTAATCCAAGCTGGACACAGAGCTTTCAATTTCATATTTTATTCTACACTTTTTAAAACTGTGAGTGAACTTTCAGCATGAAGATTATTTTTTCATGGGAAAGTTGTTTGTCTAAGTTAATGAACCGCATCAGAGACAACAGAATTTTAAATACTTTCCAATTCTTTTCTATGAAATGTAATTGCCCAGAACAGTATAAATCAGTGAAAAGAAGTTATTTTCAAGGATAGCCTGTTCTGCTCCTATCTTAGACATTTCCTGTTTCTAATGAGAAAATAATTTACCATCTGGACTTCAGTATATCAGCTAGGATGCCGCGGTGGTAGCATTGTTACCTCACAGCAAGAGGTTCTCCTGTACGATTCTCGGCTTGGCTTGGGAGTGCTTGTGTGTGGAGTCTGCATATCCTCCCCATGGTTGGGTAGCATTCGAAAGACATGCATGTGTAAATGGGCATTCACTGAAGGTTGGGCGTTGAGCTAGCACCTCGGCGTTTCATAAAAAATCTACTGCCAATCATTAGCAGACCGGAGTTCCGCTGTGGTGACCCCTTACCGGGAAAAAGCCGAAAGACAAACAACAACTTCTTCAGTATATCAGCTAATGGTGTAAAACAGACACACTTTGGACATACAGGTTGTCAGACAACATTGAAAAACACACTGAAGCAAAGGTGTCTTTACAGCAAAGCAGTACTCTATTCTGATAAAGTTTAGAGATTCTACCACATTTCAGTATTTTGTCTACAGTCAGTTTGCTTCTGTCTGCCATGTTCAGTTGACATTAAATGGGTTTTTTAGTCATCTTTGTAGAGAAGAGGTAATAAGCTGACAATTAATTCCCTTATTTGCCTACGAGATTCATAGTAACAAACATTTTGTCAAGAGTTTTGCAAACAGTTGTCCTACTTTGATAAAACTGCCCTTGTGACTTCAATTTCTGCAATGACTATTTCAAATTCTTCATAAAATGCAGCCAGACTGTGAATATGCTATTAGTCCGGAATGACAGTTATAGCAGCACCAGATGACACAGCTGTCCCTGAGGATTCAGAGAAGCATCTGCCATGACTATGGGAATATCCCTGCCTGGGGTGGAGCCATCAATCTGGCACTGGTCCTGAAGTGGTTTGGGACAGTTGTGGAGTTTTGCCCTATGATACTGAACCATGTAGGTGACCTCTGACTTGGTGGACAGTGTCCAGTACTTTGTGATTACAATCAATGCCAAGTGTCCCTCTTCTGCCCTGAGCAAACATGCCTGATGCCAGTTCCAATATGCCATAGCACTGCGCAGGCATTGCAGCTCCTCACAGATTTTGCCATGCATGTGCATATCACATTGATTATTTGTGTGTTAGAGACATTTGCCAAAACCCTTCTCATTAAGCTGCATATCCACTGATTAATGGCCTAGGTGGCAACCAGATCTGGGAATGTGAGGGGAGTCATGGGCAGTAATGGCCATCAACAAGCCTCAGACATGGTTTGTGACTTCTGCAAAGCCAGCACTACATACTGCCATTGCTTGTGCAGGGAAAGACTGGACACCCTGTGATGGGCTGCCATGGAGGAGCTTGCCATCACTAAGTACATGAGAATAGGGGTGAACACTGATGCCCACCACAAGCATATCAGCAGATATGGTTCATAGGTTTATAGGTTCATAGGTTCATACTAGGCTCTCTGCCCTAGGGCATTTATAAGCCTAGCCAGAGTGTGTGTGGCTTTCACCACCCCTTAGGATGAGAATACTATACCCATTAGTTTGCTGTGCCTCTGTCCAGCAGTGACACAGAGATGATTCCCGGGGTAAACCTACGATCTCCCATCCACTCGTCAAGATTTCTCTTGAACAGAGTCAGTGAGGGGCTCTGCCTCACATGGACTGGGATTCTGTTCCATAGTGTAGGGAGTCTCTGGGTGATGAATCTGTCCCTCCAGCACATCCTATTTATATCCGTGTTGAGGTTTAAGTCTCTTGCTCTCGTGGCTCTGGTAGATTTGGATTTTTTAGGTAGAGCATGTCCATTAATTCCGAGTTGGACATGGCCTTGTATGTCAGGCACAGATCACCTCTGAGCAGACGGTATGCGACTGAATAGAGCTGGAGTTTCTTCAGTCGGGCATTGTATGACATATGTTTGAGCCCTTTTATCTTTTTGGTGAGGAACTTTTGGGGTCTTTCCAACTGCTGCAGTTGTCGGGTAAGGTACATTCCGAATGGGGCATTGTACTCAATCATTGGTCTGATAAGTTAAGAGCACAGGGGTACAATGACCTCTCCTGATCTGGATGTGAATCCCTTCATGATCAGGTGGGCAATGTAGAAGGTCTTCCTAACCATTTTGGCAATGTGAGTGTCAAAAGAGAGGTTACTGTCAACTTGGGTCCCCAGGTCCCTGATAACTTCTTCCGTGTTTAATGGATTACCACCTATGTGGTAATTAGGGGCTTCCTTGTTTTTCCCAAAGGGTATGACTATACATTTTTTGGCATTTAGCTTAAGGCCATGGCTCTGGCACCAGTTATCCATTTCTATGAGACCACTGTGGAGGATGTCTGTGTCTGATGGAGTGTCAATTATGGTGCCCAGTTTGCAGTCATCTGCAAATTTTGTCAGCCACAATCCCCCTGTGTTTGCCTGCACTTCAGAAAAATAAATGCCGAACAAGAGGGGGCCCAGGACTGAGCCCTGTGGGACACCGCTCGTGACTGGCTTAGAGTCTGACATGGCACCAGCAACTCTAACCCTGTGTGTTCTGTCCTTGAGCCAGTTTGCAACCCATCTTGTGACATATGGGTTTACATCTAAGCTGGTGAGCTTTTCTATGATGCCCGAGTGGGGTATTGTGTCGAACACTTTTGCTAGGTCAAGGTAGGCTGTGTGAACTGCCTTACCCACATCAATGGCCTTAGTGACCGTTTCGAAAAAGTCGACCAAGTTCAAGAGGCAGGATCTGCCCTTGACAAAGCCAAATTGGGTAGGATCCAGTGTCTGTAGGTCCCCAATGTCTTTATTTATGAGTTCCATTATGATCCTCTCCATAGCTTTGCAGACAAGGCTCGTCAAGCTTATGAGGCGGTAATTTCCAGGGTCCGTAGAAGCACCGCCTTTGTGGAGTGGGACCACAGTTGCCGTACGCCATTCTTTGGGTACGTATCCTGTAGTAAGGCTAAGATTAAACAGCAGCCTTATGTGCGACTGCCACAGTTATCATTGCTCGCAATGTGATTGTGTTGCCTGACTGTGTTTTGCGATGTCAGGCACTATGATTCCTTAACATCTGGCAATTTCTGAAGTTCTTGATTCCCACAGCAGTTACAACCTGTAAAGACTGAGAGAAGGAAACCTGTGTCTATGCCATTACAAAAGGGGCCACTTCATCACCCTGTACCTCGATACATGCCAAGTGTGTACAAAGCCAAGGATACACAAGACCTTGCAGTACAGGTGATGGCCATTGCATCAGTGATGTACCTGTTGATATTTACCAGCACACATGTATACCAACCTGGTTCATCCATGACAGACATGTAGTGTCAAGCCCCAACATTTACGCCTCCTCCTGTTATAAGTGTGTGGTAAGTGTTCCCAGACAGGGATACCAACAGGTCCTCAGTCTCTGTGGGGGTGATCTGCATATGTTGGGTCCCCTTCTGGAGCCATCCTCTGTCTGGTAATGGCATCCCCATTGTTCAGTACAATTAATTTCAGATCAGTCACCCTGTGCCAGACATGCAGTGTTGTCCTTTTATCACCACCCATGACAATGGCATTACGTAGCAGGCCCTATAATCAACCACATCTGACTCAAGAGGATCTTGTCACCTTTGGTCTCATCCAGCATCTTCTCACCACAGGTACATAAGACCTATATGATCGCCTGCATTTCTGCTGGTATGAACCTCTCCAGTCTTCAGTACTCCTCTGTTACCATCCTGTTACCTCTACACATATGGGTAACTCTGTCTAAGGGAGGGGTTGAGGTACAGAAAAGGAATGTTACATGGAAGGTCCAATGACCCTGCAGTCCTGGGATGAGAGGGCAGCTGCACACTGGATGATGAGCACGTCTGGAGTCTGAATGCAACATCTGCAGTGGCGGCACAGGTCAGGCTACAACATAATCACATTCAGTGGCAGCGTGCATACAGCATGGGATACAACATGCAGATCATAGGCCATATAGGCTACATTCCAAGTTATGGTGCACCAGTCCACAGGCTGACCACCCTTGCTGATTTCTGTAGCCTGCATCATTATCCTGTCCTCCGTTCCTCAAGACTGTCTTACTGTTCTCTGCAGCATAGTCCGATCGTTCCCATACAAACATCTCCACGTCTGTGATACCACCTCCTGCAGCCTGTACATCAGTCCCTCAATCTTCTTTTCCACAGGTGGACCGAGAACAAGCATGCCCTTTGCACCCTACTATTATCTCATTCACTCAAAGCATCTACCTATCTACAGCAATTTTCATTCAATACTCCTAGTGAAGACTACCAATGAAGACTGTTGTGGCCATTGCTTAATGCAGTAGTCGAAAATTTATCCTTTAAGCATATGATCTTAAGACTTAGTTAACATAACTAATAAACAAATGCCAATGTTCACAGTCAAATGATGTAACCTGTTTTTCACATTGTCTTCTCAGTATTCTGCATTATATTTTTCCTGTCACATGACCTACTTACCGGTGACAAACATTAACTTTAATCTATTTCTTACTTCCTGGACCTGAGAGGATTAGGACATGTGATATTTGCATTGGGTTTTTATCTGCCTCAGGCTACAGCCCTAGCTACACTGCACACACCACTGTGGGCATTCTGAAATGCCACCCTAAGCTCACTTAAACTAAAGTGCTCATATTGTTATATATTTATGGGTCCTAGTCTGAACGTCGAAAGTACATTAAAATCGAAATGTACTACAGCAAACTCACTTTCGCAAAAACAAAAGAAAAAAACAACACGCAGCTTGCGTGTAGATTTAATTGTACATCAACATATACTGTTGATTGTGTAACTAAGCAAACTGTTACTTACATTGTGGTACAGCAGGAATAAGGGAATTTTCCTTTTTCCCCACTATAGTGCAATCTTGGAGTGAGAATATTAAAGTGGGGGAGGGGTGTGAGAAGCTGAAAGTGAGTTTGCTGTAGTACATTTCGAATTAATGCACTTTCGATGTAGCAACATACACTTTTAAACGAAACGTAAATACTCAAGCTCACTTTTGCAAAAGTGCTTTTTCACCGAAAATGCACATTCGCAAAACAGAAATAAGTAAAAACTTTAAAAAAAAAAACAGTAATCATGGTTATGCAGGGGGGAGGCAAGCCCCCCTACACCCAACCTTTGTGGGGGCTGTGACAGCCCCACAAACACCCTTTTCTCAATCCGTGATCGCACTACAGTGGGGAAAAGGGACTATTCCCTTATCCCCACTGTGCCACGATCTCAGCAACAGCCCTTTTGTGATTTTTTTTTAATTTCTGTTTTGCAAGAATACATTTTTGGTGAAAAAACACTTTCCCGAAAATGAGCACGAGCATTTACTTTTCGTTGAAATGTGTACTCAGTAAACAGTCCTAGACCCATATATATATATATATATATATATATATATATATATATATATATATATATATATATATATATATTTATTCACTTTCAAAGCTCAAAATACTGAGATGTTTAATTCTAATATCTCACAATGGAAATATTGAAAGTGAAAATCATGAACCATGGAAATTGTCCCAGGGCAAGGAAAAACTTGTCCAAAACTACATATCGTACCATCATAAACCAACATAGGTAGATGTCTGCGGCCCCCTTCACTCCCCAACTATCTATACCAACTCCAGGATCTCACTACAATGGGAAAAAGGGCGCATCTCCCCACAATGGGCAAGTGTTTACTTGCCCTATTTCCTTGGTTTGTGATTTTCACTTTAGACTTTTTCATCTTGAGATACTGAAATTCGACATTTCTGCATTTTGAACTTTGAAAGTGAAACACACACACACACACACACACACACACACACACACACACACACACACACACACACACACACACACACACACACACACACACACACACACACACACACACACACACACGAATATTAACTAAGCTGCTTCTAGCAGTAGCTCTAAACTCTGCTGTCTTGGGAACAATGAACATCTCCCATAAATGATTTAAGATTTCAGTCTATTCTATGTGAAACATCCACAGTACAAACATTATCTGAACCAGAAACTTCATCTTGCTTTTGAATTTCAATTTCATATGGTCTCAAAACTCTGGGGCATAAACTGTAAACTTGTTTGACATTTACCTTATGTACTGTTGCTGAAGAGGCTACCTTACAAGTAATGTTACTTAGCAATTGAGTTACTCCCACCCCTATAAACTTCCATGGACAATATCTACAAACAAAGATTACACATTAATATAATCTGTCTTCCAATCTTATAAGGAAATAAGTCAGTAGTTCTTACCTGCAATACAAGGTCCACTTCTTTCAACCTGTTCTCACTTGTTAGATGTTGCTCTCAAACAAACACATCCAGAACTGGGTTTTACTAATCAAGCAGCAATACTGACACATATACCATTGGTAGGTCCTTCAGTGATATAAAATCCTTCAGAATTCAGGTTTCTTTGAAGTCCAAAGATCTCTTCTAACTTGTGGAATGAAATGAAATTAATATTTCATCTTTGCAAACACTCATCTGTATGGCAGACCCAATAGTATGTCAGGGAATGCTAATTAAAATACTGGCATTAGTTTAAAAGTAAACCATAAATCAGACATAACTGAATTCTAAACCTCTAATTACTAAGCATAGTAATAGCCTAGTAGAACTTAAAGGAAACATTACTTAACCCCACAGTGTTTTAACATTCTGATCCACATTGCCTTAAGCTCTGAACAAGTGGTAATGAAATTCTCCCTGTGTACCTTTAACTCATTTAGGCAATTAATTCATGCTGCACTTCAGTGGTAACCACGCTCCATTCCTACAGACAGCCTAAAGTACTGCAAAGCTTTCACTCAAGCACCTCACCAACTCAAGTTTACATTGTCTGACTAGTAGGCTCGTTTCACATATTTTCTTGTAACACACGTTTCCCATATTTCTTGTTCTGAATTTCTAGCTGTTGTTTTCAATATCAAATTGAAGAGAGATACAGCAGCAAGACATAATACCCACAGCAGTGTTGTAGTTTTATTAGGTACTGAAAAAGAATCCTAGCTTTTGGGTATTCAAAACTTATTGCTCTAGTCATGTTTGAACAGCTCACATTTATGTATACAGGCATCTGAGTTTTTACATTATATTTTTAACTTTATGTATTCAAGTCCATGGTTTGGATCTGCTAAATTTTTAACTGTTTTGTCACCTTTTAGAATCCGTTAGATATAAACAAATGACATGCACACCTGTGCAGAGTGAGAAGTTAGAACATCCACAGCCTACAGTGAAATAATTTGTACTTAGGAAGATTCCTACAATTGTAAAACTTATCATGGCTTATTATGGTACATCAAGAAGAAAGAACAAAACCTATACAGAAACACAGCTGAAAAACTTTAACTAAAAATAAAATCAGACTTCCATTATAGTACATAGTAACTTGCAGGAATTAAGTTTGTTACCCAGTTTCCCTTCTGAATAAAATGACCACACCATAGTTTGGTTCTTATGAGCCCTTTTATTACAGCTTCATCATAAATCAACAGCATTCACTGTACTTACATCTCAATATGCATACAGAAATATGCACAATAATGATAAGTCATGTCATGCAACAACTCCAGGCTCATCCCTGGCCTGGATCTGCCATGGAGAAAGACATCTAATCAGTGTCCCCTGTGCAATCAGCAGAAACCAACCTTGCCGTTGCTGGTTCACTCACTTTGGGACCAAACCCCTTCACCTCCATTCCAGCAATGTGTTTATTGTCAGGTCACCTGGAAGTCTGCCTCAACTCTGCTACTTCTGAACTCCCTTTTATTGTGCCAATAGTATGTTTATCCAAGGTGGAATACGGTGTTTATCCGGGCGGAATAAGGTGTTTATCCAAGGTGGAATAAGGTGTTTATCCAGGTGGAATAAGGTGTTTATCCAGGCAGAATAAGGCAGAAGAATGGAGGGATCCCTCCAACCAGGGGGCCACCAGGCTTCCTGTCCCCCCCTACTTCACATCAGTTACCTCCCGCTCTGATGCATTGGACTAATTTTTAACTAAAAGGGCCATGTGTAAGTTGAAGTGGTCCAGGCCCAGGCTGGAAAGGAGTACTCCATTTGGCTTGTATCATACTGGGTCTCTGTCCTCTAGGTCCTCATGCCTGAACACAAGCAGAAGAATTCCTGGGGTTATTCTAGCCAATTTCCTTTTTATATATCTTCTTAGCCTTTCAATGGATTCAGGGCAGTCCAGCCTGCCCAGTGTCTTGGACCATACTGTCCACCAATCAAAGCAAATTACTTTTACTCTAAGTCCCTCACTATCATGGCCATCATTCTCCTGTTATTGATAATCGGCTACCCAGGTGAGGCGGCGTGCCCGGGGACGGTCCCCCACCCCTGGGATACTTAAATCATTACAACCCCAGATGGATTATGATTCTACTGGGCTGGCAAATCATTTGACATATCTGTAATGCTGTAGAAAGTACATGGTCCCATACCATCCCACGTTGTCATCCCCACTGCACTGTCCAAGTTTTAGGATCAAGGCACAACTGTGCTCCTCCAGGACCAACTTTTATTTAGATATATAATTTTTTTGCGTATATACCAATGTCATTTTTGAGAGAAAAAAAACCAGAACACCCATTCAATCCATGCTTACTGTGTATATTAGATATGCATAACATTTTTTTCACTTTCTTCCAGGATGGTGGCTCTGCCAATACAGAACAAGTGGCATGAGTATCCCATTATGTTGTTTCCTTGGCTAGCTAATGCCATTCACAGGGTGGCTTGTGCCCAATAGCCATTAATGAGGAACTAATCCATTGTTTTAAATAGCAAACCCTTAGTCTGCAGATTGTGCAAAATATTCTTCATGGTTTTGATACAAGGGGCCAAGCAAAGAGCTTTGTCATTAGTGGCTTTGAGCATTACTTCTTAGTCCTTTACATTCTGGCCCATCTATGATGACCTCACAATACAAATGTTTGATACGGTGTTCTGCTTTGTCATCTCACCTAAGGCCACTGTGAGAGTGAGAGTTGGGTTGCCAAGCAATCATTTCCCCTAATCCAGATGCTCCATGATAGATGCTTAAACATAAGCTGATCTAGGCCACAAAATTTCTGGAATTACCCATCAATGCTTTCAATCTATTCAATAACATGTGTGGCATGCTCTCTCCAAAGGGTTTCCTAGCCTTTTAACATAAATAGAAAACCCTTTCATAAACCTTACCACCGCCCAATTTTTGATTAATTCCGGGTGGCCAACCCCTTTCACCTTTCACTCAATGGCTGCTAGTTGCCCCCCACCCCTTACCATAGCTGCTGGCTCTCACTTTCCCCATTTCGAAACTAAATATTTAATTATCTGGTTGGGGTTAAAGTATTCACCTCACATAAACAAGGTGTGAGTTTTGATTCTTGCTTATTGAGGTAATTGGCTAGGCTTAGAATGGCCTGCAAGCTATGAATCTTGAGGTCCACCACATCTCCAAAGTTGTGGACAGCCTCAGTGCTTTGGAATAGGCCACTCTAGCTCCTGAGTCTTTCACTAGCCTCAGTGCTATCATTCTTCTGTCCTCCATACTTCTTCCAAGCCTGCCCCTACGATGTCATCTGTGCTCAGGACCAAATCTTTGAATCTGTGAAACTGCTGTGCTGCTTCCAGGAACAAGATTTAGCAAAGTAATTACTGTGGCTCCATACATGGATTATCATAAATAGAATATTGTTTAACAAGGCATGCAAAACAAATTTCTTATAACCCTATGCACTCGCACTGCCTGGTTTTCAGCAAGAAATCTCATCTTTGGTCTGCTAGCATTCCTCCCCAAATAACAAGGGCAGCACAAATAGCTATGACTTCCAGAATGGTGCTGCCTCTTCTAAATTCACTCTACCAATGTGCTGAGCAAGAAACAGAAAACCAGCTACCTGCCTTAAACCCCAACCCCAATGCACATGCAACCAGAAGCATCTGTGTATAGCTGTAGGTGCATAATGGATACCCAGTTTTCTTTCCAAAGTGTCATGCCACTGAAATTATCTAACCCCCCTACCATATATCCAGTCCTGATGCCATGCCATTGAAATTATCTAAAACTCCTACCCTATATCCAGGCCTGATGTCATGCCACTGAAATTATCTAAAACTCCTACCATATATCCAAGCCTCACCTTGTTTCTTGTTTTAGCCTTATTTGACAGTATTTCATCCCACCCTTTTAGAACAGCATCAGCAATCCTTTATTGATGGTGTGGCCAGGTGCAATAGCTAATCATGGGAAGTTAAGTAGCCCTAGCAGCCCAATAACCTCTCCCACTTTTGCATTCCTTTTGAACCTCAAATCTTGTATCTTATTTTGGCAAACTTGACATCCAATAAGTGGACTGTTTAACATCTGGAGACAATCTCTACCCCTAACAAGTTTTAAATGAGCCATACTGCTTGCCTCTATCCAGAGGTACCACAGGACCCCACACAGTTTCTTTAATTGCTGAACTCCAGAGTTTGTGATATCCAAGGATGGGGCCATGGAAAAAAATCATGTAAATAGTGCACTGCTGCATGCCCACTGTTCATCCTATAGTGGACTGCTGCACACCCACTGCTCTTCCATAGTGTACTGCTGCAAGCTCACTGTTCACCCCATAGTGTACTGCTGCACACCCACTGTCCTTCCCAGAGTGTACTGCTGCAAGCCCACTGCTTGTCCTATAGTGTACTGCTGCATGACCATTGCTCTTCCCATAGTGACCTGCTGCACACCCACTGCTCTTCCCATAGTGTACTGCTACAAACCTACTGCTCATCCCATAGTGTACTGCTGCACATCTACTGCTCATCCCATATTGTACTGCTGCACACCCACTGCTCCTCCCATAGTGTACTGCTGCATGTCTACTGCTCATCCCATAGTGTACTGCTGCACACCCACTGCTCCTCCCATAGTGTACTGCTGCACACCCACTGCTCCTCCAATAGTATAGTGTACTGCTGCATGTCTACTGCTCATCCCAGAGTGTACTGCTGCACACCCACTGCTCTTTCCATAGTGTACTGCTAAAAACCTACTGCTCATCCCATAGTGTACTGCTGCACACCCACTGCTCCTCCCATAGTGTACTGCTGCACACCCACTGCTCCTCCCATAGTGTACTGCTGCATGTCTACTGCTCATCCCATAGTGTACTGCTGCACACCCACTGCTCCTCCCATAGTGTATGCTGCACGTCTACTGCTCATCCCATAGTGCACTGCTGCACACCCACTGCTCTTCCCATAGTGTACTGCTACAAACCTACTGCTCTTCCCATAGTTTACTGTTGCAAGCCCACTGCTCTTCCCATACTATATGGCTGCAAGCCTACTGCTTGTCCCATAGTGTACTGCTGCACAACCACTGCTCTTCTCATAGTATACTGCTGCAAGCCAACTACTCATCCCATAGTGTACTGCTGCACACCCACTGCTCCCCCATAGTGTACTGCTGCATACCCACTGCTCTTTCCATAGTGTACTGCTGCAAGCCCACTGCTTGCCCCATAGTGTACTGCTGAACACCCAATACTCTTCCCAGAGTGCACTGCTGCATGGCCACTGCTTGTCCCATATCGTATTGCTGCATGCCCACTGTTCTTCCCATAGTGTAATGCTGCACAGTCACTGCTCTTCCCATAGTATACTTCTGCAAGCTGACTACTCATCCCATTGTTTACTGCTGCATGCCCACTGCTCTTCCCATAGTGCAGTGCTGCACACCTACTTCTCTTCCCATAGTGTAATGCTGCACGCCCACCGCTCATCCCATAGTGTACTACTGCACACCCACTGCTCATCCCATAATGTATTGATGCAAGCCTACTGCTCATCCCATAGTGTACTGCTGCAAGGCCACTGCATTTCCCATAGTGTACTACTGCAAACTCACTGCTCTTTCCATACTGTACTGCTGCAAACCCACCACTCTTCCCATAGTGTACTGTGGCATGCCCACTGCTCTTTCCATAGTATACTGCTGTGCACCCACTGCTCATCCCAGAATGTACTGCTGCACACCCACTGCTCATCCCATAGTGTACTGCTGCACACCCACTGCTTATCAAATAATGTACTGCTGCAAGTTCACTGCTTGTCCCATAGTGTACTGCTGCATGCCCACTGCTCTTCCAATAGTGTACTGCTGCACGCCCACTACTCTTCCCATAGTGTACTGCTGAAACTCACTACTTTTCCCATATTGTACAGATGCAAACCCACTGCTCTTTCCATAGTGTACTGTTGTGCACCCACTTCTCTTCCCATAGTGTAGTGCTGCATACCCACTGCTCATCCCATAGTGTACTGCTGCATGGCCACTGTATTACCCATAGTGTACTGCTGTAAACCCACTGCTCTTTCCATACTGTACTGCTGTAAACACACCACTCTTCCCATAGTGTACTGCAGTATGACCACTGCTCTTTCCATAGTATACTGCTGTGCACCCACTGCTCATCCAATAATATACTGCTGCAAGTTCACTGCTCATCCCATAGTGTACTGCTGGGTGCCCACTGCTCTTCCAATAGTGTACTGCTACATGCCCACTACTCTTCCCATAGTGTACTACTGCTGCAAACCCACTGGTCTTCCCATACTGTACAGCTGCAAACCCACTGCTCTTTCCATAGTGCACTGCTACACACCCACTTCTCTTCCCATAGTGTACTGCTGCACACCCACTTCTCTTCCCATAGTGTACTGCTGCAAACCCACTGCTCTTCCCATAGTGTACAGCTGCAAACCCACTGCTCTTTACATAGTGTACTGCTGCATACCCACTTCTCTTCCCATAGTGTACTGTTGTGCAATCACTGCTCTTCCCATAATGTACTGCTGCATGCCTACTGCTCATCCCATAGTGTACTGCTGCACACCCACTGCTCTTCTCATAGTGTACTGCTGCAAACCCACTGCTCTTCCCATAGTGTACTGCTGTGCATCCACTTCTCTTCACATAGAGTACTACTGCACACCCACTGCTCTTCACATAGTGTATTGCTGTGCACCCACTGTTCTTCCCATACTGTACTGCTGCACACCCACTGCTCTTCCCATAGTATACTGCTGCAAACCAACTACTCATCCCATAGTTTATTGCTGCATGCCCACTGCTCTTCCCATACTGCAGTGCTGCACACCTACTTATCTTCCCATAGTGTAATGCTTCACCCCCACTGCTTAACCCATAGTGTACTACTGTGCACCCACTGCTCATGCCATAATGTAGTGCTGCAAACCCACTGCTCTTTCCATACAGTACTGCTGCAAACTCACTGCTCTTCCCATAGTGCACTGTGGCATGCCCACTGTTCTTTCCATAGTATACTGCTGTGTACCCACTGCTCATCCCAGATACTACTGCTGCACATCCAATGCTCATCCAATAGTGTACTGCTGCATACCCACTGCTCATCCCATAATGTACTGCTGCAACTCCACTGTTTGTCCCATAGTGTATGCTGCATGCCCACTGCTCTTCCAGTAGTGTACTGCTGCATGCCCACTACTCTTCCCATAGTGTACTGCTGCACACCCACTGCTCTTCTCATAGTGTACTGCTGCACATTCACTGCTCTTTCCATAATGTACTGCTGCATGCCTACTGCTCATCCCTTAGTGTACTGATGCACACACACTGCTCATCCCATAGTGTATTGCTGCATGCCCAATGCTCTTCCCATAGTGTACTTCTGCAAACCCACTGTTTTACATAGTGTACTGCTGAGCACCCACTTCTCTTCCCATGGTGTACTGCTGCACACCCACTGCTCTTCCCATAATGTACTGCTGCATGCCCACTGCTCTTCCCATAGTATACTGCTGCAAACCCACTGCTCTTCTCATACTGTACTGCTGCAAACCCACTGCTCATCCCATAGTGTACTGTTGTGCACTCACTGCTCATCCCATAGTGTATGCTGCATGCCCACTGCTTTTCACATAGTGTACTGCTGTGCACCCACTGCTCTTTCCATACTGTACTGCTGCATACACACTGCTCATCCCATAATGTACTGCTGCAACTCCACTGCTTGTCCAATATTGTACTTCTGCATGCCCACTTCTTGACTGCTTGTGACATAGTGTACTGTTGCACACCAAGTGGTCATCCCATAGTGTACTGCTGCACACCCCTTCTCTTCACATAGTGTACTGCTGCATGCCCACAGCTCTTCCCATACTGACCTGCTGCACACCCACTGCTCATCCCATAGTGTACTTCTGCACGTCTACTGCTCATCCCATGGTGTACTGCTGCAAACCCACTGTTCTTCCCATAGTTTACTGCTGCACACCCACGGCTCTTCCCTGAGTGTACTGCTCCAAGCCCACTGCTTGTCCCATAGTGCACTGCTGCACACTCACTGCTCTACTCATAGTATACTGCTGCAAGCCAAATACTCATCCCATAGTGTACTGCAGCACACCCACTGCTCTTCCCAGAGTTTACTGTTGCAAGCCCACTGCTTGCCCCATAGTGTACTGCTGCACACCCACTATTCTTCCCAGAGTGTACTGCTGCAAGCCCACTACTTGTTCCATATTGTACTGCTGCATACCAACTGCTCTTCCCATAGTGTACTGCTGCAAGCTCACTGCTCAACCCATAGTGTACTGCTGCACACCCACTGCTCTTCCCAGAGTGTACTGCTGCAAGCCGAATACTCTTCCCATAGTGTACTGCTGTACACCCACTGATCTTCACAGAGTGTACTGCTGCAAGCCCACTGTTTGTCCCATAGTGTACTGCTGCATACCCACTGCTCTTCCCAGGGTGTACTGCTGCATGGCCACTGCTTGTCCCATACTGTATTGCTGCATGCCCAGTGCTCTTCCCATAGTGTACTGCTGAACACCCACTGCTCTTCCCATAGTATACTGCTGCAAAACAACTACTCATCCCATAGTTTACTGCTGCATGCCCACTGCTCTTCCCATAGTGCACTGCTGCACACCAACTTCTCTTCTCATAGTGTAATGCTGCAAACTCACTTCTCATCCCATAGTGTTCCACTACACACCCATTGCTCATCCCGTAATGTATTGCTGCAAGCCAACTGCTCATCCCATAGTGTACTGCTGCATAGCCACTGCATTTCCCATACTGTACTGCTGCAAATCCACTGCTCTTCCAATAGTGAACTGCAGCATGCCCACTGCTTTTCCATACTGTACTGCTGTGCACCCACTGCTCATCCCATGATGTACTGCTGCAAGCTGACTACTCATCCCATAGTGTACTGCTGCACACCCACTGCTCTTCCCATAGTGTAATGCTGCACACCCACTGCTCATCCTATAGTGTACTGCTGCACACCCACTCCTCATCCTATAATGTACTGCTGCAAGCCCACTGCTCGTCCCATAGTGTATTGCTACACACCCACTACTCTTCCCATAGTGTACTACTGCAAACCCACTGCTTTTGCCATAGTGTACTGCTGTGCACTCACTGCTCTTTCAATAGTGTACTGCTATGCACCTACTTCTCTTCCCATAGTGTACTGCTGCACACCCACTGCTCATCCCATAGTGTACTGCTGCATGTCCACTGCTCTTCTCATACTGTACTGCTGCAAACCCACTGCTCTTTCCATAGTTTACTGCTATGCACCTACTTCTCTTCCCATAGTGTACTGCTGCACACCCACTGCTCATCCCATAGTGTACTGCTGCATGCCCACTGCTCTTCTCATACTGTACTGCTGCAAACCCACTGCTCTTCCCATAGTGTACTGCTGCGCATCCACTTCTCTTTGCATAGTGTACTGCTGCACACCCACTGCTCTTCACATAGTGTACTGCTGTGCACCCACTGCTCTTCCCATAGTGTACTGCTGCACACCCACTGCTCTTCCCATAGTGTACTGCTGCGCATCCACTTCTTTTCCCATAGTGTACTGCTGCACACCCACTGCTCTTCACATAGTGTACTGCTGTCCACCCACTGCTCTTCCCATACTGTACTGCTACACACCCACTGCTCATCCCATAGTATACTGCTGCACACCCACTGCTTTCCTCATAGGGTACTGCTGCATATCTACTTCTCACCCCATAGTGTACTGCTGTGCACCCACTTCTCATCCCATAGGGTACTGCTGCACACCCAATGCTTCTCGCATAATGTACTGCTGCACACCCACTGCTCTTCATATAGTGTACTGCTTCAGACCCACTGCTCTTCTCATAGTATAATGCTGCAATCCCACTGCTCTTCCCATAGTGTACTGCTGTGCATCTGCTGCTCATCCCATAGTGCACTGCTGCATACCCACTGCTCATATCATAGTGTACTGCTGTGCACCAACTGCTTGTCCCATAGTGCACTGCTGGATGTCCACTGTTTGTCACATAGTGTACTGCTGCACACCAAGTGCTCATCTCATAGTGTACTGCTGTGCACCCTTTCTCTTCACATAGTGTACTGATGCATATCCACTGCTCTTCCCATAGTGTACTGCTGCATACCCACTGCTCTTCCCATAGTGTACTGCTGCACACCCACTGCTCTTCCCATAGTGTACTGTTGCACATCCACTGCTCTTCTCATAATGTACTGCTCCATGCTCAATGCTCATCTCATAGTGTACAGCTGCAAACCCACTGCTCATCCCATAGTGTACTTCTACATGCCCACTGTTCATCCCATAGTGTACTGCTGCACACCCAGTGCTTATCCCATAGTGTACTGCTGTATGCCCACTGCTCGTCCCATGGTGTACTGCCCATAGTGTAATGTTGAGCACCCACTGCTCATTCCAAAGTGTACTGCTGCGCACCCACTGCTCTTCCCATAGTGTACTGCTGGACACCCAGTGCTCATCCCATAGTGTACTATTGCACACCCACAGATCTTCTCAGAGTGTACTGCTGCATGTCCAGTGTGCTTCCCATAGTGTACTGCTGCAGACCCACTACTCATCCCATAGTGTACTGCTCTTTCCATAGTGTACTGCTGCATGCACACTGCTCTTCCCATAGTGTACTGCTGCACACCCACTGCTCTTCACATAGTGTACTGCTGTGCACCCACTGCTCTTTCCATACTGTACTGCTGCACACCCACTGCTCATCCCATAGTATACTGCTGCACAACCACTGCTTTCCTCATAGTGTACTGCTGCACACCCACTGCTCTTCCCATAGTGTACTGCTTCAGACCCACTGCTCTTCTCATAGTATAATGCTGCAATCCCACTGCTCTTCCCATAGTGTACTGCTGTGCATCTGCTGATCATCCCATAGTGCACTGCTGCACACCCACTGCTCTTCACATAATGTACTGCTGTGCACCCACTGCTCTTCCCATACTGTACTGTTGCATACCCACTGCTCATATCATAGTGTACTGCTGTGCACCCACTGCTTGTCCCATAGTGCACTGCTGGATGTCCACTGCTTGTCACATAGTGTACTGCTGCATACCCACTGCTCTTCCCATAGTGTACTGCTGCACACCCACTGCTCTTCCCAAAATGTACTGTTTTACACCCACTGCTCTTCCCATAATGTAGTGCTCCATGCTCAATGCTCATCCCATAGTGTACAGCTGCACACCCACTGCTCATCCCATAGTGTACTGATGCATGCCCACTGTTCATACCATAGTGTACTGCTGCACACCCAGTGCTTATCCCATAGTGCACTGCTGTATGCCCACTGCTTGTTCCATAGTGTACTGCCCATAGTGTACTGTTGAGCACCCACTGCTCATCCCAAGGTGTACTGCTGCACACCCACTGCTCTTCCCATAGTGTACTGCTGGACACCCAGTGCTCATCCCATAGTGTACTGTTGCACACCCACAGCTCTTCTCAGAGTGTACTGCTGCATGTCCAGTGTGCTTCCCATAGTGTACTGCTGCACACCCACTGCTCATCCCATAGTGTACTGCTGCATGCCCACTGCTCTTCCCATAGTGTACTGCTGCATGCCTACTGCTCTTCTCATAGTGTACTGCTACACACACACTGCTCTTCACATAGTGTACTACTGTGCACCCACTGCTCTTACCATACTGTACTGCTGCACACCCACTGCTCATCCCATGGTATACTGCTGCACACCCACTGCTTTCCCCATAGGGTACTGCTGCATATCTACTTCTCACCCCATAGTGTACTGCTGTGAACCCACCTCTCATCCCATAGTGTACTGCTGCACGCCCAATGCTTCTCCCATAGTGTACTGCTGCATGCCCACTGCTCTTCCCATAGTGTACTGCTTCAGACCCACTGCTCTTCTCATAGTATAATGCTGCAATCCCACTGCTCTTCCCATAGTGTACTGCTGTGCATCTGCTGATCATCCCATAGTGCACTGCTGCACACCCACTGCTCTTCACATAATGTACTGCTGTGCACCCACTGCTCTTCCCATACTGTACTGTTGCATACCCACTGCTCATATCATAGTGTACTGCTGTGCACCCACTGCTTGTCCCATAGTGCACTGCTGGATGTCCACTGCTTGTCACATAGTGTACTGCTGCATACCCACTGCTCTTCCCATAGTGTACTGCTGCACACCCACTGCTCTTCCCAAAATGTACTGTTTTACACCCACTGCTCTTCCCATAATGTAGTGCTCCATGCTCAATGCTCATCCCATAGTGTACAGCTGCACACCCACTGCTCATCCCATAGTGTACTGCTGCATGCCCACTGTTCATACCATAGTGTACTGCTGCACACCCAGTGCTTATCCCATAGTGTACTGCTGTATGCCCACTGCTTGTTCCATAGTGTACTGCCCATAGTGTACTGTTGAGCACCCACTGCTCATCCCAAAGTGTACTGCTGCACACCCACTGCTCTTCCCATAGTGTACTGCTGGACACCCAGTGCTCATCCCATAGTGTACTGTTGCACACCCACAGCTCTTCTCAGAGTGTACTGCTGCATGTCCAGTGTGCTTCCCATAGTGTACTGCTGCACACCCACTGCTCATCCCATAGTGTACTGCTGCATGCCCACTGCTCTTCCCATAGTGTACTGCTGCATGCCTACTGCTCTTCTCATAGTGTACTGCTACACACACACTGCTCTTCACATAGTGTACTACTGTGCACCCACTGCTCTTACCATACTGTACTGCTGCACACCCACTGCTCACCCCATGGTATACTGCTGCACACCCACTGCTTTCCCCATAGGGTACTGCTGCATATCTACTTCTCACCCCATAGTGTACTGCTGTGAACCCACCTCTCATCCCATAGTGTACTGCTGCATGCCCAATGCTTCTCCCATAGTGTACTGCTGCATGCCCACTGCTCTTCCCATAGTGTACTGCTTCAGACCCACTGCTCTTCTCATAGTATAATGCTGCAATCCCACTGCTCTTCCCATAGTGTACTGCTGTGCATCTGCTGATCATCCCATAGTGCACTGCTGCACATCCACTGCTCTTCACATAATGTACTGCTCTGCACTCACTGCTCTTCCCATACTGTTCTGCTGCATACCCACTGCTCATATCATAGTGTACTGCTGTGCACCCACTGCTTGTCCCATAGTGCACTGCTGGATGTCCACTGCTTGTCACATAGTGTACTGCTGCATACCCACTGCTCTTCCCATAGTGTACTGCTGCACACCCACTGCTCTTCCAATAATGTACTGTTACACACCCACTGCTCTTCCCATATTGTAGTGCTCCATGCTCAATGCTCATCCCATAGTGTACAGCTGCACACACACTGTTCATCCCATAGTGTACTGCTGCATGCCCACTGTTCATCCCATAGTGTACTGCTGCACACCCAGTGCTTATCCCATAGTGTACTGCTGTATGCCCACTGCTTGTCCCATAGTGTACTGCCCATAGTGTACTGTTGAGCACCCACTGCTCATCCCAAAGTGTACTGCTGCACACCCACTGCTCTTCCCATAGTGTACTGCTGGACACCCAGTGCTCATCCCATAGTGTACTGTTGCACACCCACAACTCTTCTCAGAGTGTACTGCTGCATGTCCAGTGTGCTTCCCATAGTGTACTGCTGCACACCCACTGCTCATCCCATAGTGTACTGCTGCATGCCCACTGCTCTTCCCATAGTGTACTGCTGCATGCCCACTGCTCTTCCCATAGTGTACTGCTACACACCCACTGCTCTTCACATAGTGTACTGCTGTGCACCCACTGCTCTTCCCATACTGTACTGCTGCACACCCACTGCTCATCCCATAGTATACTGCTGCCCACCCACTGCTTTCCCCATAGGTACTGCTGCATATCTACTTCTCACCCCATAGTGTACTGCTGTGAACCCACTTCTCATCCCATAGTGTACTGCTGCACGCCCAATGCTTCTCCCTTAGTGCACTGCTGCAAACCCACTGCTCTTCACATAATGTACTGCTGTGCACCCACTGCTCTTCCCATACTGTGCTGCTGCATACCCACTGCTCATATCATAGTGTACTGCTGAGCACCCACTGCTTGTCCCATAGTGCACTGCTGGATGTCCACTGCTTGTCACATAGTGTACAGCTGCACACCAAGTGCTCATTTCATAGTGTACTGCTGTGCACCCTTTCTCTTCACATAGTTTACTGATGCATACCCACTGCTCTTCCCATAGTGTACTGCTGCATACCCACTGCTCATCCCATAGTGTAATGCTGCACACCCACTGCTCTTCCCATAATGTACTGTTGCACATCCACTGCTCTTCCCATAATGTACTGCTCCATGCTCAATGCTCATCCCATAGTGTACAGCTGCACACCCACTGCT
Source organism: Protopterus annectens (assembly GCF_019279795.1). Classification (NCBI taxonomy): domain Eukaryota; kingdom Metazoa; phylum Chordata; order Ceratodontiformes; family Protopteridae; genus Protopterus; species Protopterus annectens. The sequence goes on from NC_056743.1 coordinate 342,877,876, forward strand.
CATCCCATAGTGTACTTCTGCATGCCTACTGTTCATCCCATAGTGTACTGCTGCACACCCAGTGCTTATCCCATAGTGTACTGCTGTATGCCCACTGCTCGTTCCATGGTGTACTGCCCATAGTGTACTGTTGATCACCCACTGCTCATTCCAAAGTGTACTGCTGTGCACCCACTGCTCTTCCCATAGTGTACTGCTGGACACCCAGTGCTCATCCCATAGTGTACTATTGCACACCCACAGATCTTCTCAGAGTCTACTGCTGCATGTCCAGTGTGCTTCCCATAGTGTACTGCTGTGCACCCACTGCTCATCCCATAGTGTACTGCTGCATGCCCACTGCTCTTTCCATAGTGTACTGCTGCATGCCCACTGCTCTTTCCATAGTGTACTGCTGCATGCCCACTGCTCTTCCCATAGTGTACTGCTTCAGACCCACTGCTCTTCTCATAGTATAATGCTGCAATCCCACTGCTCTTCCCATAGTGTACTGCTGTGCATCTGCTGATCATCCCATAGTGCACTGCTGCACACCCACTGCTCTTCACATAATGTACTGCTGTGCACCCACTGCTCTTCCCATACTGTACTGTTGCATACCCACTGCTCATATCATAGTGTACTGCTGTGCACCCACTGCTTGTCCCATAGTGCACTGCTGGATGTCCACTGCTTGTCACATAGTGTACTGCTGCATACCCACTGCTCTTCCCATAGTGTACTGCTGCACACCCACTGCTCTTCCCAAAATGTACTGTTTTACACCCACTGCTCTTCCCATAATGTAGTGCTCCATGCTCAATGCTCATCCCATAGTGTACAGCTGCACACCCACTGCTCATCCCATAGTGTACTGCTGCATGCCCACTGTTCATACCATAGTGTACTGCTGCACACCCAGTGCTTATCCCATAGTGTACTGCTGTATGCCCACTGCTTGTTCCATAGTGTACTGCCCATAGTGTACTGTTGAGCACCCACTGCTCATCCCAAGATGTAATGCTGCACACCCACTGCTCTTCCCATAGTGTACTGCTGGACACCCAGTGCTCATCCCATAGTGTACTGTTGCACACCCACAGCTCTTCTCAGAGTGTACTGCTGCATGTCCAGTGTGCTTCCCATAGTGTACTGCTGCACACCCACTGCTCATCCCATAGTGTACTGCTGCATGCCCACTGCTCTTCCCATAGTGTACTGCTGCATGCCTACTGCTCTTCTCATAGTGTACTGCTACACACACACTGCTCTTCACATAGTGTACTACTGTGCACCCACTGCTCTTACCATACTGTACTGCTGCACACCCACTGCTCATCCCATGGTATACTGCTGCACACCCACTGCTTTCCCCATAGGGTACTGCTGCGTATCTACTTCTCACCCCATAGTGTACTGCTGTGAACCCACCTCTCATCCCATAGTGTACTGCTGCACGCCCAATGCTTCTCCCATAGTGTACTGCTGCATGCCCACTGCTCTTCCCATAGTGTACTGCTTCAGACCCACTGCTCTTCTCATAGTATAATGCTGCAATCCCACTGCTCTTCCCATAGTGTACTGCTGTGCATCTGCTGATCATCCCATAGTGCACTGCTGCACACCCACTGCTCTTCACATAATGTACTGCTGTGCACCCACTGCTCTTCCCATACTGTACTGTTGCATAACCACTGCTCATATCATAGTGTACTGCTGTGCACCCACTGCTTGTCCCATAGTGCACTGCTGGATGTCCACTGCTTGTCACATAGTGTACTGCTGCATACCCACTGCTCTTCCCATAGTGTACTGCTGCACACCCACTGCTCTTCCCAAAATGTACTGTTTTACACCCACTGCTCTTCCCATAATGTAGTGCTCCATGCTCAATGCTCATCCCATAGTGTACAGCTGCACACCCACTGCTCATCCCATAGTGTTCTGCTGCATGCCCACTGTTCATACCATAGTGTACTGCTGCACATCCAGTGCTTATCCCATAGTGTACTGCTGTATGCCCACTGCTTGTTCCATAGTGTACTGCCCATAGTGTACTGTTGAGCACCCACTGCTCATCCCAAAGTGTACTGCTGCACACCCACTGCTCTTCCCATAGTGTACTGCTGGACACCCAGTGCTCATCCCATAGTGTACTGTTGCACACCCACAGCTCTTCTCAGAGTGTACTGCTGCATGTCCAGTGTGCTTCCCATAGTGTACTGCTGCACACCCACTGCTCATCCCATAGTGTACTGCTGCATGCCCACTGCTCTTCCCATAGTGTACTGCTGCATGCCTACTGCTCTTCTCATAGTGTACTGCTACACACACACTGCTCTTCACATAGTGTACTACTGTGCACCCACTGCTCTTACCATACTGTACTGCTGCACACCCACTGCTCATCCCATGGTATACTGCTGCACACCCACTGCTTTCCCCATAGGGTACTGCTGCATATCTACTTCTCACCCCATAGTGTACTGCTGTGAACCCACCTCTCATCCCATAGTGTACTGCTGCATGCCCAATGCTTCTCCCATAGTGTACTGCTGCATGCCCACTGCTCTTCCCATAGTGTACTGCTTCAGACCCACTGCTCTTCTCATAGTATAATGCTGCAATCCCACTGCTCTTCCCATAGTGTACTGCTGTGCATCTGCTGATCATCCCATAGTGCACTGCTGCACATCCACTGCTCTTCACATAATGTACTGCTCTGCACTCACTGCTCTTCCCATACTGTTCTGCTGCATACCCACTGCTCATATCATAGTGTACTGCTGTGCACCCACTGCTTGTCCCATAGTGCACTGCTGGATGTCCACTGCTTGTCACATAGTGTACTGCTGCATACCCACTGCTCTTCCCATAGTGTACTGCTGCACACCCACTGCTCTTCCAATAATGTACTGTTACACACCCACTGCTCTTCCCATATTGTAGTGCTCCATGCTCAATGCTCATCCCATAGTGTACAGCTGCACACCCACTGTTCATCCCATAGTGTACTGCTGCATGCCCACTGTTCATCCCATAGTGTACTGCTGCACACCCAGTGCTTATCCCATAGTGTACTGCTGTATGCCCACTGCTTGTCCCATAGTGTACTGCCCATAGTGTACTGTTGAGCACCCACTGCTCATCCCAAAGTGTACTGCTGCACACCCACTGCTCTTCCCATAGTGTACTGCTGGACACCCAGTGCTCATCCCATAGTGTACTGTTGCACACCCACAACTCTTCTCAGAGTGTACTGCTGCATGTCCAGTGTGCTTCCCATAGTGTACTGCTGCACACCCACTGCTCATCCCATAGTGTACTGCTGCATGCCCACTGCTCTTCCCATAGTGTACTGCTGCATGCCCACTGCTCTTCCCATAGTGTACTGCTACACACCCACTGCTCTTCACATAGTGTACTGCTGTGCACCCACTGCTCTTCCCATACTGTACTGCTGCACACCCACTGCTCATCCCATAGTATACTGCTGCCCACCCACTGCTTTCCCCATAGGTACTGCTGCATATCTACTTCTCACCCCATAGTGTACTGCTGTGAACCCACTTCTCATCCCATAGTGTACTGCTGCACGCCCAATGCTTCTCCCTTAGTGTACTGCTGCATGCCCACTGCTCCTCCCATAGTGTACTGCTTCAGACCCACTGCTCTTCTCATAGTATAATGCTGCAATCCCACTGCTCTTCCCATAGTGTACTACTGTGCATCTGCTGCTCATCCCTTAGTGCACTGCTGCAAACCCACTGCTCTTCACATAATGTACTGCTGTGCACCCACTGCTCTTCCCATACTGTGCTGCTGCATACCCACTGCTCATATCATAGTGTACTGCTGAGCACCCACTGCTTGTCCCATAGTGCACTGCTGGATGTCCACTGCTTGTCACATAGTGTACAGCTGCACACCAAGTGCTCATTTCATAGTGTACTGCTGTGCACCCTTTCTCTTCACATAGTTTACTGATGCATACCCACTTCTCTTCCCATAGTGTAGTGCTGCATACCCACTGCTCATCCCATAGTGTACTGCTGCATGGCCACTGTATTACCCATAGTGTACTGCTGTAAACCCACTGCTCTTTCCATACCTTCCCATAGTGTACTGCTGCACACCCACTTCTTCCCATAGTGTACTGCTGCAAACCCACTGCTCTTCCCATAGTGTACAGCTGCAAACCCACTGGTGTACTGCTGCCCCATAGTGTACTGTTGTGCAATCACTGCTCTTCCCATAATGTACTGCTGCATGCCTACTGCTCATCCCATAGTGTACTGCTGCACACCCACTGCTCTTCCCATAGTGTACTGCTGCAAACCCACTGCTCTTCCCATAGTGTACTGCCACATAGAGTACTACTGCACACCCACTGCTCTTCACATAGTGTATTGCTGTGCACCCACTGTTCTTCCCATACTGTACTGCTGCACACCCACTGCTCATCCCATAGTATACGCTTAACCCATAGTGTACTACTGTGCACCCACTGCTCATCCATAGTGTATGCTGCATGCCCACTGCTCTTCCAGTAGTGTACTGCTGCATGCCCACTACTCTTCCCATAGTGTACTGCTGCACACCCACTGCTCTTCTCATAGTGTACTGCTGCACATTCACTGCTCTTTCCATAATGTACTGCTGCATGCCTACTGCTCATCCCTTAGTGTACTGATGCACACACACTGCTCATCCCATAGTGTATTGCTGCATGCCCTCCCATGGTGTACTGCTGCACCCACTGCTCTTCCCATAATGTACTGCTGCATGCCCACTGCTCTTCCCATAGTATACTGCTGCAAACCCACTGCTCTTCTCATACTGTACTGCTGCAAACCCACTGCTCATCCCATAGTGTACTGTTGTGCACTCACTGCTCATCCCATAGTGTACTGCTGCATGCCCACTGCTTTTCACATAGTGTACTGCTGTGCACCCACTGCTCTTTCCATACTGTACTGCTGCATACACACTGCTCATCCCATAATGTACTGCTGCAACTCCACTGCTTGTCCAGCTCTTCCCCATACTGAGGTGCACTGCTGCACACTCACTCGCTCTACTAGTATACTGCTGTAAGCCAAATACTGTCCCATAGTGTACTGCAGCACACCCACTGCTCTTTTCCAGCCATTGTTAAAGCTCCACTGTTTGTTGCCCCATAGTGTACCACTGCACACCCACTATTCTTCCAGCCCATAGTGTACTGCTGCACACCCACTGCTCTTCCCAGAGTGTACTGGTGTACTGCTGCAAGCCCACTGTTTGTCCCATAGTGTACTGCTGCATACCCACTGCTCTTCCCAGGGTGTACTGCTGCATGCCACTGCTTGTCCCATACTGTCCATACTGTACTGCTGTGCACCCACTGCTCATCCCATGATGTACTGCTGCAAGCTGACTACTCATCCCATAGTGTACTGCTGCACACCCACTGCTCTTCCCATAGTGTAATGCTGCATGCCCACTGCTCATCCTATAGTGTACTGCTGCACACCCACTGCTCATCCCATAGTGTACTGCTGCAAGCCCACTGCTCGTCCCATAGTGTATCTTCCCATAGTGTACTGCTGCACACCCACTGCTCATCCCATAGTGTACTGCTGCATGTCCACTGCTCTTCCCATACTGTACTGCTGCAAACCCACTGCTCTTTCCATAGTTTACTGCTATGCACCCACTTCTCTTCCCATAGTGTACTGCTGCACACCCACTGCTCATCCCATAGTGTACTGCTGCATGCCCACTGCTCTTCTCATATCCACTTTCTTTGCATAGTGTACTGCTGCACACCCACTGCTCTTCACATAGTGTACTGCTGTGCACCCACTGCTCTTCCCATAGTGTACTGCTGCACACCCACTGCTCTTCCCATAGTGTACTGCTGCATCCACTGCTTTTCCCATAGTGTACTGCTGCACACCCACTGCTCTTCACATAGTGTACTGCTGTCCACCCACTGCTCTTCCCATACTGTACTGCTCCACTGCTCATCCCATAGTATACTGCTGCACACCCACTGCTTTCCTCATAGGTACTGCTGCATATCTATTTCTCACCCATAGTGTATCCATGTGCACCCACACTTCCATAGGGTACTGATAATGTACTGCTGCACACCCACTGCTCTTCATATAGTGTACTGCTTCAGACCCACTGCTCTTCTCATAGTATAATGCTGCAATCCCACTGCTCTTCCCATAGTGTACTGCTGTGCATCTGCTGCTCATCCCATAGTGCACTGCTGCATACCCACTGCTCATATCATAGTGTACTGCTGTGCACCAACTGCTTGTCCCATAGTGCACTGCTGGATGTCCACTGTTTGTCACATAGTGTACTGCTGCACACCAAGTGCTCATCTCATAGTGTACTGCTGTGCACCCTTCTCTTCACATAGTGTACTGATGCATATCCACTGCTCTTCCCATAGTGTACTGCTGCATACCCACTGCTCTTCCCATAGTGTAATGCTGCACACCCACTGCTCTTCCCATAGTGTACTGTTGCACATCCACTGCTCTTCCCATAATGTACTGCTCCATGCTCAATGCTCATCCCATAGTGTACAGCTGCACACCCACTGCTCATCCCATAGTGTACTTCTACATGCCCACTGTTCATCCCATAGTGTACTGCTGCACACCCAGTGCTTATCCCATAGTGTACTGCTGTATGCCCACTGCTCGTCCCATGGTGTACTGCCCATAGTGTACTGTTGAGCACCCACTGCTCATTCCAAAGTGTACTGCTGCGCACCCACTGCTCTTCCCATAGTGTACTGCTGGACACCCAGTGCTCATCCCATAGTGTACTATTGCACACCCACAGATCTTCTCAGACTGTACTGCTGCATGTCCAGTGTGCTTCCCATAGCGTACTGCTGCAGACCCACTGCTCATCCCATAGTGTACTGCTCTGCTCTTCCATAGTGTACTGCTGCATGCCCACTGCTCTTCCCATAGTGTACTGCTGCACACCCACTGCTCTTCACATAGTGTACTGCTGTGCACCCACTGCTCTTTCCATACTGTACTGCTGCACACCCACTGCTCATCCCATAGTATACTGCTGCACAACCACTGCTTTCCTCATAGTGTACTGCTGCACACCCACTGCTCTTCCCATAGTGTACTGCTTCAGACCCACTGCTCTTCTCATAGTATAATGCTGCAATCCCACTGCTCTTCCCATAGTGTACTGCTGTGCATCTGCTGATCATCCCATAGTGCACTGCTGCACACCCACTGCTCTTCACATAATGTACTGCTGTGCACCCACTGCTCTTCCCATACTGTACTGTTGCATACCCACTGCTCATATCATAGTGTACTGCTGTGCACCCACTGCTTGTCCCATAGTGCACTGCTGGATGTCCACTGCTTGTCACATAGTGTACTGCTGCATACCCACTGCTCTTCCCATAGTGTAATGCTGCACACCCACTGCTCTTCCCAAAATGTACTGTTTACACCCACTGCTCTTCCCATAATGTAGTGCTCCATGCTCAATGCTCATCCCATAGTGTACAGCTGCACACCCACTGCTCATCCCATAGTGTACTGATGCATGCCCACTGTTCATACCATAGTGTACTGCTGCACACCCAGTGCTTATCCCATAGTGTACTGCTGTATGCCCACTGCTTGTTCCATAGTGTACTGCCCATAGTGTACTGTTGAGCACCCACTGCTCATCCCAAAGTGTACTGCTGCACACCCACTGCTCTTCCCATAGTGTACTGCTGGACACCCAGTGCTCATCCCATAGTGTACTGTTGCACACCCACAGCTCTTCTCAGAGTGTACTGCTGCATGTCCAGTGTGCTTCCCATAGTGTACTGCTGCACACCCACTGCTCATCCCATAGTGTACTGCTGCATGCCCACTGCTCTTCCCATAGTGTACTGCTGCATGCCTACTGCTCTTCCCATAGTGTACTGCTACACCCACTGCTCTTCACATAGTGTACTGCTGTGCACCCACTGCTCTTCCCATACTGTACTGCTGCACACCCACTGCTCATAGTGTACTGCTGTGAACCCACCTCTCATCCCATAGTGTACTGCTGCACCCACTGCTCTTCCCATAGTGTACTGCTTCAGACCCACTGCTCTTCTCATAGTATAATGCTGCAATCCCACTGCTCTTCCCATAGTGTACTGCTGTGCATCTGCTGATCATCCCATAGTGCACTGCTGCACACCCACTGCTCTTCACATAATGTACTGCTGTGCACCCACTGCTCTTCCCATACTGTACTGTTGCATACCCACTGCTCATATCATAGTGTACTGCTGTGCACCCACTGCTTGTCCCATAGTGCACTGCTGGATGTCCACTGCTTGTCACATAGTGTACTGCTGCATACCCACTGCTCTTCCCATAGTGTACTGCTGCACACCCACTGCTCTTCCCATAATGTACTGTTACACCCACTGCTCTTCCCATAATGTAGTGCTCCATGCTCAATGCTCATCCCATAGTGTACAGCTGCACACCCACTGCTCATCCCATAGTGTACTGCTGCATGCCCACTGTTCATCCCATAGTGTACTGCTGCACACCCAGTGCTTATCCCATAGTGTACTGCTGTATGCCCACTGCTTGTTCCATAGTGTACTGCCCATAGTGTACTGTTGAGCACCCACTGCTCATCCCAAAGTGTACTGCTGCACACCCACTGCTCTTCCCATAGTGTACTGCTGGACACCCAGTGCTCATCCCATAGTGTACTGTTGCACACCCACAGCTCTTCTCAGAGTGTACTGCTGCATGTCCAGTGTGCTTCCCATAGTGTACTGCTGCACACCCACTGCTCATCCCATAGTGTACTGCTGCATGCCCACTGCTCTTCCCATAGTGTACTGCTGCATGCCTACTGCTCTTCACATAGTGTACTGCTGTGCACCCACTGCTCTTCATACTGTACTGCTGCACACCCACTGCTCATCCCATAGTATACTGCTGCACACCCACTGCTTTCCCATAGGGTACTGCTGCATATCTACTTCTCACCCCATAGTGTACTGCTGTGAACCCACCTCTCATCCCATAGTGTACTGCTGCATGCCCAATGCTTCTCCCATAGTGTACTGCTGCATGCCCACTGCTCTTCCCATAGTGTACTGCTTCAGACCCACTGCTCTTCTCATATTATAATGCTGCAATCCCACTGCTCTTCCCATAGTGTACTGCTGTGCATCTGCTGATCATCCCATAGTGCACTGCTGCACCCACTGCTCTTCACATAATGTACTGCTGTGCACCCACTGCTCTTCCCATACTGTACTGCTGCATACCCACTGCTCATATCATAGTGTACTGCTGTGCACCCACTGCTTGCCCCATAGTGCACTGCTGGATGTCCACTGCTTGTCACATAGTGTACTGCTGCATGCCCACTGCTCTTCCCATAGTGTACTGCTACACACCCACTGCTCTTCACATAGTGTACTGTTGCACCCACTGCTCTTCCTCCCATAGTGTACTGCTGCATGCCCACTGTTCATCCCATAGTGTACTGCTGCACACCCACTGCTTATCCCATAGTGTACTGCTGTCCACTGCTCATCCCAAAGTGTACTGCTGCACACCCACTGCTCTTCCCATAGTGTACTGCTGGACACCCAGTGCTCATCCCATAGTGTACTGTTGCACACCCACAACTCTTCTCAGAGTGTACTGCTGCATGTCCCCATAGTGTACTGCTGCACACCCACTGCTCATCCCATAGTGTACTGCTGCATGCCCACTGCTCTTCCCATAGTGTACTGCTGCATGCCCACTGCTCTTCCCATAGTGTACTGCTGCACAACCACTGCTCTTCACATAGTGTACTGCTGTGCACCCACTGCTCTTCCCATAGTGTACTGCTGCACACCCACTGCTCATCCTCCCTTAGTGCACTGCTGCAAACCCACTGCTCTTCACATAATGTACTGCTGTGCACCCACTGCTCTTCCCATACTGTGCTGCTGCATACCCACTGCTCATATCATAGTGTACTGCTGAGCACCCACTGCTTGTCCCATAGTGCACTGCTGGATGTCCACTGCTTGTCACATAGTGTACAGCTGCACACCAAGTGCTCATTTCATAGTGTACTGCTGTGCACCCTTTCTCTTCACATAGTTTACTGATGCATACCCACTGCTCTTCCCATAGTGTACTGCTGCATACCCACTGCTCATCCCATAGTGTAATGCTGCACACCCACTGCTCTTCCCAATGTACTGTTGCACATCCACTGCTCTTCCCATAATGTACTGTTCCATGCTCAATGCTCATCCCATAGTGTACAGCTGCACACCCACTGCTCATCCCATAGTGTACTTCTGCATGCCTACTGTTCATCCCATAGTGTACTGCTGCACACCCAGTGCTTATCCCATAGTGTACTGCTGTATGCCCACTGCTCGTTCCATGGTGTACTGCCCATAGTGTACTGTTGATCACCCACTGCTCATTCCAAAGTGTACTGCTGTGCACCCACTGCTCTTCCCATAGTGTACTGCTGGACACCCAGTGCTCATCCCATAGTGTACTATTGCACACCCACAGATCTTCTCAGAGTCTACTGCTGCATGTCCAGTGTGCTTCCCATAGTGTACTGCTGCGCACCCACTGCTCATCCCATAGTGTACTGCTGCATGCCCACTGCTCTTTCCATAGTGTACTGCTGCATGCCCACTGCTCTTTCCATAGTGTACTGCTGCATGCCCACTGCTCTTCCCATAGTGTACTGCTGCGCACCCACTGCTCTTCACATAGTGTACTGCTGTGCACCCACTGCTCTTCCCATACTGTACTGCTGCGCACCCACTGCTCATCCCATAGTATACTGCTGCACACCCACTGCTTTCCCCATAGTGTACTGCTGCACACCCACTGCTCCACTGCTCTTCCCATAGTGTACTGCTTCAGACCCACTGCTCTTCTCATAGTATAATGCTGCAATCCCACTGCTCTTCCCATAGTGTACTGCTGTGCATCTGCTGATCATCCCATAGTGCACTGCTGCACACCCACTGCTCTTCACATAATGCACTGCTGTGCACCCACTGCTCTTCCCATACTGTACTGCTGCATACCCACTGCTCATATCATAGTGTACTGCTGTGCACCCACTGCTTGTCCCATAGTGCACTGCTGGATGTCCACTGCTTGTCACATAGTGTACTGCTGCATACCCACTGCTCTTCCCATAGTGTACTGCTGCACACCCACTGCTCTTCCCATAATGTACTGTTGCACACCCACTGCTCTTCCCATAATGTAGTGCTCCATGCTCAATGCTCATCCCATAGTGTACAGCTGCACACCCACTGCTCATCCCATAGTGTACTGCTGCATGCCCACTGTTCATCCCATAGTGTACTGCTGCACACCCAGTGCTTATCCCATAGTGTACTGCTGTATGCCCACTGCTTGTCCCATAGTGTACTGCCCATAGTGTACTGTTGGGCACCCACTGCTCTTTCCCATAGTGTATGCTGGACACCCACATAGTGCTCATCATAGTGTGCTGTTACACACACCCAACTCTCTCAGAGTGTACTGCTGCATGTCCAGTGTGTGCTTTGCTTACTGCACCACTTGCACACACTGCCCCATCATGCCTACTGCTCCATAGTGTACTGCTGCATCCACTGCTCTTCCCATACTGTACTGCTGCACACCCACTGCTCATCCCATAGTATACTGCTGCCCACCCACTGCTTTCCCCATAGGTACTGCTGCATATCTACTTCTCACCCCATAGTGTACTGCTGTGAACCCACTTCTCATCCCATAGTGTACTGCTGCACGCCCAATGCTTCTCCCTTAGTGTACTGCTGCATGCCCACTGCTCCTCCCATAGTGTACTGCTTCAGACCCACTGCTCTTCTCATAGTATAATGCTGCAATCCCACTGCTCTTCCCATAGTGTACTACTGTGCATCTGCTGCTCATCCCTTAGTGCACTGCTGCAAACCCACTGCTCTTCACATAATGTACTGCTGTGCACCCACTGCTCTTCCCATACTGTGCTGCTGCATACCCACTGCTCATATCATAGTGTACTGCTGAGCACCCACTGCTTGTCCCATAGTGCACTGCTGGATGTCCACTGCTTGTCACATAGTGTACAGCTGCACACCAAGTGCTCATTTCATAGTGTACTGCTGTGCACCCTTTCTCTTCACATAGTTTACTGATGCATACCCACTGCTCTTCCCATAGTGTACTGCTGCATACCCACTGCTCATCCCATAGTGTAATGCTGCACACCCACTGCTCTTCCCATAATGTACTGTTGCACATCCACTGCTCTTCCCATAATGTACTGTTCCATGCTCAATGCTCATCCCATAGTGTACAGCTGCACACCCACTGCTCATCCCATAGTGTACTTCTGCATGCCTACTGTTCATTCCATAGTGTACTGCTGCACACCCAGTGCTTATCCCATAGTGTACTGCTGTATGCCCACTGCTCGTTCCATGGTGTACTGCCCATAGTGTACTGTTGATCACCCACTGCTCATTCCAAAGTGTACTGCTGTGCATCCACTGCTCTTCCCATAGTGTACTGCTGGACACCCAGTGCTCATCCCATAGTGTACTATTGCACACCCACAGATCTTCTCAGAGTCTACTGCTGCATGTCCAGTGTGCTTCCCATAGTGTACTGCTGCGCACCCACTGCTCATCCCATAGTGTACTGCTGCATGCCCACTGCTCTTTCCATAGTGTACTGCTGCATGCCCACTGCTCTTTCCATAGTGTACTGCTGCATGCCCACTGCTCTTCCCATAGTGTACTGCTGCACACCCACTGCTCTTCACATAGTGTACTGCTGTGCACCCACTGCTCTTCCCATACTGTACTGCTGCGCACCCACTGCTCATCCCATAGTATACTGCTGCACACCCACTGCTTTCCCCATAGTGTACTGCTGCACACCCACTGCTCTTCCCATAGTGTACTGCTTCAGACCCACTGCTCTTCTCATAGTATAATGCTGCAATCCCACTGCCCTTCCCATAGTGTACTGCTGTGCATCTGCTGATCATCCCATAGTGCACTGCTGCACACCCACTGCTCTTCACATAATGCACTGCTGTGCACCCACTGCTCTTCCCATACTGTACTGCTGTATACCCACTTCTCATATCATAGTGTACTGCTATGCACCCACTGCTTGTCCCATAGTGCACTGCTGGATGTCCACTACTTGTCACATAGTGTACTGCTGCATACCCACTGCTCTTCCCATAGTGTACTGCTGCACACCCACTGCTCTTCCCATAATGTACTGTTGCACACCCACTGCTCTTCCCATAATGTAGTGCTCCATGCTCAATGCTCATCCCATAGTGTACAGCTGCACACCCACTGCTCATCCCATAGTGTACTGCTGCATGCCCACTGTTCATCCCATAGTGTACTGCTGCACACCCAGTGCTTATCCCATAGTGTACTGCTGTATGCCCACTGCTTGTCCCATAGTGTACTGCCCATAGTGTACTGTTGAGCACCCACTGCTCATCCCAAAGTGTACTGCTGCACACCCACTGCTCTTCCCATAGTGTACTGCTGGACACCCAGTGCTCATCCCATAGTGTACTGTTGCACACCCACAGCTCTTCTCAGAGTGTACTGCTGCATGTCCAGTGTGCTTCCCATAGTGTACTGCTGCACACCTACTGCTCATCCCATAGTGTACTGCTGCATGCCCACTGCTCTTCCCATAGTGTACTGCTGCATGCCTACTGCTCTTCCCATAGTGTACTGCTACACACCCACTGCTCTTCACATAGTGTACTGCTGTGCACCCACTGCTCTTCCCATACTGTACTGCTACACACCCACTGCTCTTCCCATAGTGTACTGCTGGACACCCAGTGCTCATCCCATAGTGTACTGTTGCACACTCACAGCTCTTCTCAGAGTGTACTGCTGCATGTCCAGTGTGCTTCCCATAGTGTACTGCTGCACACCCACTGCTCATCCCATAGTGTACTGCTGCATGCCCACTGCTCTTCCCATAGTGTACTGTTACACACCCACTGCACTTCACATAGTGTACTGCTGTGCACCCACTGCTCTTCCCATACTGTACTGCTGCACACCCACTGCTCATCCGATAGTATACTGCTGCACACCCACTGCTTTCCCCATAGGGTACTGCTGCATATCTACTTCTCACCCCATAGTGTACTGCTGTGAACCCACTTCTCATCCCATAGTGTACTGCTGCACACCCAATGCTTCTCCCATAGTGTACTGCTGCATGCCCACTGCTCTTCCCATAGTGTACTGCTTCAGACCCACTGCTCTTCTCATATTATAATGCTGCAATCCACTGCTCTTCCCATAGTGTACTGCTGTGCATCTGCTGATCATCCCTTAGTGCACTGCTGCACACCCACTGCTCTTCACATAATGTACTGCTGTGCACCCACTGCTCTTCCCATACTGTACTGCTGCATACCCACTGCTCATATCATAGTGTACTGCTGTGCACCCACTGCTTGCCCCATAGTGCACTGCTGGATGTCCACTGCTTGTCACATAGTGTACTGCTGCATACCCACTGCTCTTCCCATAGTGTACTGCTGCACACCCACTGCTCTTCCCATAATGTACTGTTGCACACCCACTGCTCTTCCCATAATGTAGTGCTCCATGCTCAATGCTCATCCCATAGTGTACAGCTACACACCCACTGCTCATCCCATAGTGTACTGCTGCATGCCCACTGTTCATCCCATAGTGTACTGCTGCACACCCAGTGCTTATCCCATAGTGTACTGCTGTATGCCCACTGCTCGTCCCATAGTGTACTGCCCATAGTGTACTGTTGAGTACCCACTGCTCATCCCAACGTGTACTGCTGCACATCCACTGCTCTTCCCATAGTGTACTGCTGCACACCCACTGCTCATCCCATAGTGTACTGCTGCATGCCCACTGCTCTTCCCATAGTGTACTGTTACACACCCACTGCTCTTCACATAGTGTACTGCTGTGCACCCACTGCTCTTCCCATACTGTACTGCTGCACACCCACTGCTCATCCGATAGTATACTGCTGCACACCCACTGCTTTCCCCATAGGGTACTGCTGCATATCTACTTATCACCCCATAGTGTACTGCTGTGAACCCACTTCTCATCCCATAGTGTACTGCTGCACACCCAATGCTTCTCCCATAGTGTACTGCTGCATGCCCACTGCTCTTCCCATAGTGTACTGCTTCAGACCCACTGCTCGTCTCATAGTATAATGCTGCAATCCCACTGCTCTTCCCATAGTGTACTGCTGTGCATCTGCTGCTCATCCCTTAGTGCACTGCTGCACACCCACTGCTCTTCACATAATGTACTGCTGTGCACCCACTGCTCTTCCCATACTGTACTGCTGCATACCCACTGCTCATATCATAGTGTACTGCTGTGCACCCACTGCTTGTCCCATATTGCACTGCTGGATGTCCACTGCTTGTCACATAGTGTACTGCTGCACACCAAGTGCTCATCTCATAGTGTACTGCTGCGCGCCCCTTCTCTTCACATAGTTTACTGATGCATGCCCACTGCTCTTCCCATAGTGTACTGCTGCATACCCACTGCTCTTCCCATAGTGTACTGCTGCACACCCACTGCTCTTCCCATAATGTACTGTTGCACACCCACTGCTCTTTCCATAATGTACTGCTCCATGCTCACTGCTCATCCCATAGTGTACAGCTGCACACCCACTGCTCATCCCATAGTGTACTGTTGCATGCCCACTGTTCATCCCTTAGTGTACTGCTGCACACCCAGTGCTCATCCCATAGTGTACTGCTGTATGCCCACTGCTCGTTCCATAGTGTACTGCCCGTAGTGTACTGCTGAGCACCCACTGCTCATCCCAAAGTGTACTGCTGCACATCCGCTGCTCTTCCCATAGTGTACTGCTGGACACCCAGTGCTCATCCCATAGTGTACTGTTGCACATCCAGAGCTCTTCTCAGAGTGTACTGCTGCATGTCCAGTGTGCTTCCCATAGTGTACTGCTGCACACCCACTGCTCATCCCATAGTGTACTGCTGCACGCCCACTGCTCTTCCCATACTGTACTGCTGCATGCCCAATGCTCTTCCCATAGTGTACTGCTGCACACCCACTGCTCTTCCCATAGTGTACTGCTGCTAATCTATTGGTCATTTCATAGTGTACTGCTGCGTACCAACTTTTCTTCCCATAGTCTACTGCTGCACACCCACTGCTTTTCCCATAGTTTATTACTGCATGCCCACTGCTTGTCCCATAGTGGACTGCTGCATGGCCACTGCTCATCCCATAGTGTACTGCTGCACACCCACTGCTCATCCCATAGTATACAACTGCGCACCCTATGCTCTTCCTATGCCATTTCCAATGTAGGGCATACTGCTGCACACCCACTGCTCTTCCCATGCCATCCCCAGTGCTGGGCTGTGCTGAACTGTGCAGGGCTCTGCTGAACTTCTTGAATGTGACAATGGCCAATGCACATTTTTTGGGCATGGTCATGTCAAAGTAAAAGTTACCACCAAGCTTCATGCCCAGTAGATGGAGTATTCCAGATGAACTGGCTCCAGGTGGAAACCAGACTCATGTCTAACTTTACCATCCAAATAAATCCTTTCAATTTGAATATGAAAACTGCGATATATGATGATGTGTACTGGATGCTAACATCTTTTTTGTTACTTGAATGGTTGACAGTCTTCTCCTTGGGGAAAGACAGGAGATGAGTCAGGGAAACTCACCTACTGTAGTCTGTTTTTGGAACCTATCCAAGCCAAAAGATTTTATACAATAAAAGTGGTGGGGTTCTAAATGGGATGGCCAGCCACCCCAAACTGAACATTTTATTCAACATCTCTTGCATCAGGCATTCTTTACCCTTTATCTATTTTAGATTATAAAAAAGGTTTATCAGGCTTTAACCATACTTTAATCCTGAACACTTGTTTGAAACCCACTATGAGTTCTCTAGCCATAACTCTACCTGGGGATGTGGCTAGTATCTTGCCCAATACTTCAGCTCTTATTGGGGAGTGTTCCTGCTTCTCTGCTTTAACCATTGAGTGCACTCCCCCAGTGGCTGATCCCTCTGGTCGGACCACTACTGCATGGTCTAAACTCCATTTTATGCAGGGGTCTGGCCCTTTTTGGCTCCATGGTCGAGAAACCCTCACTTTTCATCCTCCACAGCTAATGCTTGAGTAACTCACCACATCATGTACACTTATGAAAATTGACCAGCAGCCAATCGACCTCTGACCTCCCATCTTGCTGGGGGTACTTATGTAGCTGATGGCTTGTCCACGATGGATAATCACATGTCAAAATGTTTCCTTTCACATTGCAGAGTACCTTAAGGTTTCAGATATTTCATTTCACATTGCAGAGTGCCTTAAGATTTCATATGTTTCATTTCACATTGCAGAGTGCCTTAAGGTTTCAGATGTTTCATTTCACATTGCAGAGTGCCTTAAGGTTTCAGATGTTTCATTTCACATTGAAGAGTGCCTTAAGGTTTCAGATGTTTAATTTCACATTGCAGAGTGCCTTAAGGTTTCAGATGTTTCATTTCACATTGCAGAGTGCCTTAAGGTTTCAGATGTTTCATTTCACATTGCAGAGTGCCATAAGGTTTCAGATGTTTCATTTCACATTGCAGAGTGCCTTAAGGTTTCAGATGTTGCATTTCACATTGCAGAGTGCCTTAAGGTTTCAGATGCTTCATTTCACATTGCAGAGTGCCTTAAGGTTTCAGATATTTCATTTCACATTACAGAGTGCCTTAAGGTTTCAAATGTTTCATTTCACATTGCAGAGTGCCTTAAGGTTTCAGATGTTTCATTTCACATTGCAGAGTGCCTTAATGTTTCAGATGTTTCATTTCACATTGCAGAGTACCTTAAGGTTTCAGATGTTGCATTTCACATTGCAGAGTGCCTTAAGGTTTCAAATGTTTCATTTCACATTACAGAGTGCCTTAAGGTTTCAGATGTTTCATTTCACATTGCAGAGTGCCTTAAGGTTTCAGATATTTCATTTCACATTGCAGATTGCCTTAAGGTTTCAAATGTTTCATTTCACATTGCAGAGTGCCTTAAGGTTTCAGATGTTTCATTTCACATTTCAGAGTGCCTTAAGGTTTCAAATGTTTCATTTCACACTGCAGAGTGCATTAAAGTTTCAGAACGTTTGATTATACTATTGTCATTCTCCCCCATATTTCTGTATAGCCCTGAGTGTTATAAAGTATGTTAACACTGGTAGCCTCAAATGAGGTCCCCTTTCCAACATGACTGCTATTATGTACATAAATCCAGACACCCAATTCTCCCATCTCCTCAACTTTCCCCTCAGAAGTTTACTTTACCCCAGTGTTGTAAGGACTGCTGTCAGGCCCTTAGTAAACTGTGTGTCAGTGTTTGTGATTCTCTCCTGCAGCATCTACCAGATCAAAAACCTCTATGTATTCACCCTTCCATATTTTGCTTTTACTGCCCTTTGTATGAGGTGGCACCTTGTACTGGGTTACCTTATTCCTTAGTCCTGTCATCTAAGATTGAATTCACCTGTCCGTCAATGTATTTCACCTTTCCCAGTAATGCTGTTCACTCCAATGAAGACAACAATCTCCCAGGATTGGCCTCTAACACCCACCACCACTCCTTATTGTCTCAAGTTTGTGTTTGTCTTACGAAACCTACCTCTAGCAAATCTTGCATGCATCTCCTGGGGTAGAAAATTTCTCCCAAATTCTATGTCCATTGCAATTAACTTCTGTAAAGAATTTTTTTTTGTAGTAATTAACTATCTTAAAGACATTGCTCCATGGAATGCTTCACCCATATTTTTAAACACAGATCTAACTAAATATTTAGTGTGAATATCCTATAACCAATATAAGGTACACCACTCATGCCTTTAATTTTCACACCACTAAGACTTTCCCCTTGATTTTAATTTAAAACTTTTATTAAAAATTTTAAAGCACAAACACTGATGGTCATTTGCTAAACAATTTGAAACAGTCGCACATGGAAAATATAAGCAACAGTAAACTTCTCTTTCCTTGAAACTCACATTAATTGGAAATGCATCTGGATTAAGTGAACCTGGTATCCTGAGATGTTTTCAAACTATGGGCCCTCGCACACATACTTACGACCAGATATAAGTGCATGTCCTCTTTGATTCACTTTCCTGATTGTTTTAAATTATATTTCTTGATTACAACAGCAACATCTGACAGAGTGTATTTTAAATTACAGAACACTTCAGCCATGAAAGGCAACCACTAATCCACTAATATCAACATTCAACAATTACACCCACTTTGTCAATTGTGCACACACCACAGTATTCCAATTTGCTTTACACAAATACATACTAGTCCTGCAAAGACAGACTAATAACTTTTTAAGTTTACTTTAATAGCAATAATAATAATTAATGTCACATATTTCAAATTCGTTTTACACAAACACACAGTAGCCAAAGTATTCAAATTTAAGTGGGACTGACCCAGTTAGCTGACTAGCTTTATTATAATTGTTATCCTGCTTTACCCTTTGACCCCTAACAGACAGCCCTCATACATCACATGTCTCCACTTTGACCCCTCTCTTCCTCCTGCCACCCTCTATCTTTTCCTTCTCAGGCTGAATATATCTACTGGTATTGCTGTAAATTGGTAGAGGCCTACATTATTGCCTTCTGTTATAATAGCTAGTTTGTATACATACCCTCGTGCAGTCCAGATCTGTTACCTTTATTCCATCTTATCTCTCTGTTGTTTCAGTCTATCGTCCCATCCTTAATTATCTGTTGGTCCTGTTAATGGCTTCCACCCCCCCTCCCCTCAGGTTTGTAAAACTTTTCTAACAGTAGGTATAGAATCCTCATGTGTCCTTATACTCGACTAGTTTTCTGTTATCTATCATAACCTACCTAGCTGATTGTTTTTTGTAATCCAGCTTTAACCAAACGTGAACACTTTAGTCTACATAGCATCAAAGCTAACTCTTAGTGGGGACATGCACCCAAACACCAGTCCAACCTGTGAACCCTACAACTCACCCTCACAAAATGACATAGAAATGCAAGATACTCAAGCAGCAATCATCCCTAATAGAGACAGATCTGATAGTCTGATATTATATATGAATATAACAAGTGTCAACAATAAAACCCACGCATTGCAGACTAATCTCTCCCTTTACTGATTGGATACTGTACTTCTCACTGAAACCTGGCTAAAACCTATCACTCCCAGCAATGAAATAATACCACGAGGATACAATATCATACACACAGATAGAACAAGTAAAAGAGGAGGTGGTGTCACCCTACTCTTTAAAAACCACCCCTCTATAGAAACATTAGACAAAAAAACTCTGAACCTTAAAAATGATGTAGTGTTTGCCAAACTAAACATTAACTCCAAGACACATACATACATAAAAGGCATCTATATGCCTGATATGATAAGACTGTGTGTCTGTTTTTGTAAGTTGTTATCTCTCTATGTATGTAGAAAATGTGATTGTATATAAATTTCTTTTGAATGTGGCGCTTTTCTCCCTGGGCCTCCACTGAAAATGGACACTTTCTGGCCCAGTGGACCATCCCGGTAAACAAATGCAAATAAATAAATAATAAATAAATATCCCACCAGGAGATAATATCCAACACTAGAATATGTTTTACACTGGAGCAATAAAACATTACCTCCGGAAACAATCATTATCTGTGACTTCAATGTAGACTGCTTAGACTGCAACTACCTAAACTCCAAAAATTACATCAACCTGCACAGTTTCAGTCAACTCATTCAGTCACCCACTAGGTTTAATAAGCCATCCGATAAACACTCCATATTAGCCTGGACAGTAACAAATAGTCCATCCCTCTCTTCCTCCTCTGGCTGTCTACCAGACAGTCTCAGCAATAACTTCCCAACCTATCTAATCAGAAAAAAAACAACCCATCTAAACAAACCAGATTTGAACAAAAAACACGTGAACTTCAACAACCTTATAGATATACTCAAACATTGTAACTGGAAACCACTGAAACTGCTACCCCTACAGGAAGCTGTTGACTACTTCAACTCCACCTTCCTATCCATGCTAAACACTCATGCCCCCAACAGCGGCCTTAGGTCAACTGGTGCACTAGGCAAAAGTGCTCCATGGAGCCCCCCCACCACTACCTGGTGCCCCCATTCTGGTCTAACTACATCAAATAAATACTAGAAAAGTGCCCCTGCTAGACCGGCGCCTTAGGCGGCTGCCTAGTTGGCCTGTGCCTAAAGCTGGCTATGCATGCCCCCAGCAGATAAATACATGTTAAAGCTAACTATGCCCTATGGTTAACAAAAGGAACACAATCACTACATAAGTCTAGAGACAAGGACTGGGCAACTTGGAGTAAAACAAGGTCCCAACCCACTCTACAAACCTACTAAGAACTTAAAAATAAAGCAAAGAGGCAAATTAAACAAGACAAAATAAATTACTAGTCTAAAATCCAATCAAATCACCGTAGTAATCTGCAAAAATTTCTGATCAGCAATAAACAATATACTTCTTTCAGGCAAAATCAGTGCCCCCCCCCCACCACTACTACTAACTCAGACAATATCACGACTCAATTTAATGCATACTTTACTGAAACCATCTTAGTACTGTCCAACAATCAAACCCCCTCACCTATCAAAACTGCCACTGCTCCTCTCAATATTAAATCAACCTTCTCCCTGCAACCTGTAGCCACTGACACAATCAAAAAGCTGCTTAAAAAAGCTAAAACTCACTACATTAGCTGTGGACAACTTACCTGCTGACTTCCTAAAACTAACAGCAGGTGGAATAGCTTATCCTATAGCAATTCTTATCAATAGATCAATAGCAGAACAAGTCCCTCCCATTTGGAATACCTCTCACGTTATACAGTACCTCTACATAAAGGTGGCTCCTCAGCTGATCTCTCTAACTACCAACCAACTGCAATATTATCACCACTGTTAAAATACTAGAGAGTGTCATTCACATGCAAGTTACTGATTGTGTGCATACTAACAAACTTCTAACAAACACTCAGCACGGCTTTCGACCATTTCATAACACATCAACCAATCTAATGTCATTCACCAATACTGTCAACTATCATAGGAACAACAATAACTATGTGTCCTCGGTCTTCCTTAACCTTTCAAAAGGCTTTGATATAGTTTCTCATAATAAACTTATAAATGTCCTCTCCGAACTAAACTTTTCCAATTCTACCATTGCCTGGTACCAGGATTACCTTACTGGACACCAGCAAGATGTTTCTTGGCAACAGACTTTTTCACTCTTACTGCCAGTGACCCTAGGGCTCCCTCAAGACCCTATCTTAGGTCCACTGCTATTTTCAATATTTACAAAAAACCTTTACATGTCAACCCCACAAGCTTCTATCATCCTATATGCAGATGACGCTACAGTAATATGCACTGCTCCCTCACTTCAAGAACATCATAATCTAACACAAGAATCCTTTCTAGCAGTCGAGTCCTGGCTTACAAATGCACAACTAATATTAAATCCCCAAAAGAACAAATGTATGATCATCCATCCCACTACATCAGCCCCAACCACTAATACCTTTAACACTGTATCAATGAATGACACCATCATATTCCCATCACCTCACACCAAACTTTTAGGAGTTAAAATTGACTGCAAACTAAAATTTGATATTCACATTTTTCAAACTGTAAAAACTTGGAACATTGTACAGGAACCAGTACGACTTCACTAAAAGTACTAAGACTGTCATTGCCCAAACTCACGTAAAATCCACACTACTATACGCAGCTCCCATATTTACAAATCTAACAAAATATGAGTAGCAAAACTTGAATCCTGTTATAACAGAATTGCCAGATATACTACAAACGTACCAGCTAGAGCTCACCATTGAATAACACTCAAGCAACTCAAATGGCTAGAGCCCCCCGAACTCCTTCATTATAAGCAGTTAAGCATGGCCCATAAACTCTTCCATGAACCTGAGACAAACCAGCACTGCAAATATTACTTCAACCATATACCACTAACAAAACCTTATGTTCTACTAACAAACACCACATAAAAACCAATGCATCCAAAAATCAACCAGGAGATTCCGTCTTCTCAAATTATATACCTCACATAAAACTAAACAAATGTTAGTAGTCATTAAAAGCATTACATAAAACAAAACAAATGCAAGTGACCACTACCTGCATTACATAAAACTAAACAAATGTTAGTAGTCATTAACACCACTACATACAACTAAACAAATGCCAGTGTGACCTTTAACTGCATTACATAAAACTAAACAAATGTCAGTGACCATGACCTGCATTACATAAAACTAAACAAATTTTAGCAGTCATTGACAGCATTATATAAAACTAAATAAATGTCAGTGACCATTACCAGGATTGCATAAAACTAAATAAGAAGTTATGTACCTACCATAACGTTCCATGTTAGTTGTCTTCTCTCGCCTTCTTTCTTTTCTTGGGTTCGGAGCCGATGAGAACTCCTTTTACCAGCTCGAGGCAGCCCCATCATATGATGCAAGGCAGGAGAAGTACCCAGATCGTTGTTTGTTGACAAAAGGCACACCAAATAAAAAAATATACTTCCAAAGGAAGAAGAAAGAAAAAAACAAAAAAAAAAACCAGGTCTGATGGTCTTTAGCATTATAGTTTCTTATACAAAGGTCTGTGGCCCAGGGGGGGGGAGGGAGGAGGCGAAGAAAGAGAAGGGCGCAGAGAAGCACACTGGAACGGTCAATCTCGCTTTCTTCTTTTTTGATGGGGACGCGTCCCTAGCACCTCTATCCTGGGTGGCTCAATGAAAACTCTTGAGGGACTGTGAGCCAAAAACTGCTCTGTCCCTGGAGGCCAAGTCCAATTTGTAATGGGAAACAAAAAGGTGATAGAAGTAGCTAAACTCCTAGTTGAATGTGCTTTAGGTTTTGAGCACAGCTGTTTTCCCCTGAGTATAAATTATAGTGATGATGACCAAGAGCCATCTAGGCCTTTTTTATTATCCGATACAGAAACGCTCTATCTGAATAGTTGGGAAAAATACAGGGAGATGACACCCTCCTGGCAGATGTATAGCCACTCTAGGGAATAGTTTCCAAGAAAGATATTTACCCTCCTGGCAGATGTAATAGCCACTAGGAATAAGTTTTTTTTCCAAGATATTTTGGGAACAAATTTAAATCCCACGGAGGGGGAGGATTCTGGATTGGAGGCTAAAAAAGAAAATTTCCAAAAGGAAAGCAAGAGTCTGTCTATTGGGATATTATATTGATCTGTTATATTGAAAATCTCTGCTAAAGAGTCAGAACTGCCTGAACACAATATTTTGGGCCTTAGCCCAATAAGAGAAACGTTTCCATTTGCTTGTGTAAATCCTCCTGGGATTTTTTTTTGAAGCATTATGATGTCTCTAACTGGGTGGGAGATCAATCAAAGCTGCTAAGGAAGAAGGAAGGAAAACCATGTGGTGAGGGTTGGAGAAGAGAAGGGACGGTGCAGCTGACGGTGTGTTGGTGAAGTAGATCGAGGAACGGAACCAAAACTTGTCGAGGGCCAGTAAGCAATGAGAATCAATTTGGCTCTCAAAACGGTAGCTTTCAGATCACCTGGAGGGATCAGGAGAGGGAAGGGAAGAAGTAAAGAAGGTCCCTGGGGGCCAATCTGGGTCTGGGGGTCTCTGGGGATGGCCTGATAGATAGGGGAAGGCTGATCTTCCGCTATGGATGCTTGAGAGACCCACATGAGGCATGAAAACCGATGAGAGGAGACGCCCCATTGCCATAGTCTGAGCCGACACAACACAAGGGGTAGGACTTGGTTCCGCCTGGACTGCAATTGTCCCCCTACGAAGAGAGAAAGTGAGGGCTTGCAACGGTCAAAACCTCTCCTGCCCTGATAATGACCCCCACCCGATCAGGAGGGCATCCGTGTGGACAGTGGCGGGGGACGGAGGTACAGGTACAAGCACCAGATGTTCTTTGCATGTTTGTGTCACCAATCTGGTGGCGATTGGGAGAGTTTGCTGGTATGACCTTGTATGTTTGTGTCACCAGAATCTGGTGTGACTGGGAGTTGCTGGTGGCGACCTGTGTGAACAGCATCCACTGAAGGAGGCGATGTAGAATCGAGGGAAGAAGAAGAGGATGGCCGCAGCCATAAGACCTAATACCTTATTTTGAACCATTCTAAGGTAATAGACTGGCAGGGCGATAAGGATGACTTTTTGTAGTTGACTGAAAGGTCTATTGTGTAATCCCTGGCTTGTATAAGCTGATGCCCAGTCGTCGAGATCGGAAAACACCTGAATCCTTGGATCGTCTCAGGTCCGTGACTGGGGCTGTAGTGAGACCAAAGGGCAGGGCTCTGAACTGGAATGATGACCCCCCCCCCAGCGAGCGGAGAAAATCTCCTGGCGTCTGTGAATTTTTGATAGTGATATCATCGCATCCTGAAGATCTACATCACATCCATCCTCTGTAAGAAGGCAGAAGAATTGACTGAAAGTGTGACATAGGAATAGATATTAGCCGCATGGAGGAGTTAGCAATGGGAAGGGAGGGTTCTAGCTGCTAATCTTTCTTTTGGGCCCCGCTGTGGGATCCCTGAACTCTTCTCCCAGCAGCCCTTCAGGATATCTCTCTGTCTGGGTGAGTGATGACAAGATAATCGAAGCCAAAGCATAGCAAAAGTCGCTGAAGAAAAACATCCGCTTGCGCATCTATGTGGCAGCCACCACCATGGCATCAGCGGGACACCCTTTGTAAGGAATTGTTTGTCACTAGGGGCAGTTATAAATTTAGAAGGCCTCCTAGGGACAGGTCCGAGACCCCCTCCAGCCCAAGAGCTGGGAACTCCAGGGGAAAGGAAAAGGGAAGTCTCCGTGTCGAGTTTGAGCAGAGAGGCAAGGTCGAGGAGGGGAGGGGCTGGGCTGGGGAGAAGGTTCCGACATGCCACTCACCGGAGGAGGAGGAGACCATGCCAGACCAATCCCCTGGAGGAAGAGGAGATAGAGTAGGGGCTGAAGAAACAGAAGGGGGGTATCCGGCCCCCGCCCAGATAACCCAGCCCTCAAGACGAGAACCCAAACTCTGGGGTAGGAGTTTGGATGTTGAAGTGGGAACGGTGGGGACCAACAGTCGCCTGGAAGCATCGACTGCAGCAGGATTTGGGCCAGTAGAGTTGACTTGACCAATCTCACTCTCACTCTCTAGGTCATGGATGGACAAAGAGGAAGGACCGACCTCTTTCCTGAATGGTCATCATCGGCCGATGATTGAAGGAGTGACAAATAACAGGTCCTGCTGCAGGTGAAGAGGCCTAACAGTTCTGACAGCACGAGTCACACTTCTAAAAACTGAACCCTCTCTTTAGACATGGTGCCCAAAACACACACACACCAGTCCAATTAAATTAAATTAATCCCAAAAGGGTATTTAGTAAAATAAACCAACACACACACCCTAACAAAGGGGGATGGGAAAAAATTAACTGACTAAAAAATTTAAAAGAGACAGGGATTTCTGTCAGAAAAGTTAAGTTTAAGTTTAAACTATCAAAAATAAAGGGTTTTTAACTAAAAGGCTTAAAAGTCACAAAAGTGAATTACTTACCAGGAGCTGGTAAAGAGAAGACCTCCCGAGCGGTAGGCAAGAGATCTGGGTACTTCCTGCCTTGCATCATGGGATATGGGGCTGCCTCGAGCTGGTAAAAGAGTTCTCGAAGCTCGAACCCATCAAGCAAGAATGAAGGCGAGATTGACAACTTAACATCAAATGTTATGAGTCAATACATGCATTACATAAACATAAACAAAAATAAGTGACCATTACCTGCATTAAATAAAACAAAAAAAATGTCAGTGACTATTCCATGCATTACATAAAAGTAAACAAATGCCAGTGACCATTACCTGCATTACATAAAACAAAACAAATGCCAGTGACCTTTAACTGCATTACATAAAACTAAACAAATATCAATGACCATTACCTGCATTACATACAACTAAACAAATGTTAGTAGTCATTAACAGCATTACATAAAACAAAACAAATGCCAGTGACCTTTAACTGCATTACATAAAACTAAACAAATGTCAATGACCATTACCTGCATTAAATAAAACTAAAAAAAATGTCAGTGACTATTCCCTGCATTAAATAAAAGTAAACAAATGCCAGTGACCATTACCTGCATTACATAAAACTAAACAAATGTCAGTGACCATTACCTGCATCACATAAAACTAAACTAATGCCAGTGACCATTACCTGCATTACATAAAACTAAACAAATGTTAATAGTCATTAACAGCATTATATAAAACTAAACAAATGTCAGTGACTATTCCCTGCATTACATAAAACTAAACAAATGCCAGTGACCATTACCTGCATTATATAAAACTAAACAAATGTCAGTGATCATTACCTGCATTACAAAAAACTAAACAAATGTTAGCGACCATTACCTGCATTACAAAAAACTAAACAAATGCCAGTGACGATTACCAGCATTGCATAAAACTAAACAAATGTTAGTAGTCATTACCAGCATTACATAAAACTAAAAAAATGTCAGTGACCATTAACTGCATTGCATAAAACTAAACAAATGACAGTGACCATAACTTGCATAACATAAAACTAAACAAATGTTAGTAGACTTAAACAGCATTACATAAAAGTAAACAAATGTTAGTGGCCATTACCTGCTTTACATAAAAGTAGACAAATTTCAGTGACCATTGCCTGCATTACATAAAAGTAAAATGCCAGTGACCATTACCTGCATTACATAAAACAAAACAAATGTCATTGACCTTTACCTGCATTACATAAAACTAAACAAATGTTAGTGACCATTACCTGCATTATATAAAACTAAACAAATGTTAGTGACCATCACCTGCATTACATAAAACTAAACAAATGCCAGTGACCCTTACCTGCATTACATAAAACTATACAAATGTTAGTGACCATTACCTGCATTACATAAAACTAAACAAATGTTAGTGACCATTACCAGCATTACATAAAACTCAACAAATGTTAGTTGACATAAAGAGCATTACATAAAACTCAGCAGATGCCAATGACCAATACCTGCATTACATAAAACTAAACAAATGTTAGTAGATATAGACAGCATTACATAAAAGTAAACAAATGCCAGTGACCATTACCTGCATTACATAAAGCTAAACAAATGCTAGTGATCATTACATGAATTACATAAAAGTAAATAAATGCCAGTGACCATTCCCTGCATTACAAAAAACTAAACAAATGCCAGTGACCATTACCTGCATTACATAAAACTAAACAAATGTTAGTGACCATTACCTGCATTACATAAAACTAAACAAATGTCAGTGACCGTGTCCTGCATTACATAAAACTAAACAAATGTCAGTGACCATTACCTGCATTACATAAAACTAAACAAATGTTAGTGAACATTACCTGCATTACATAAAACTAAACAAATGTTAGTGACCATTACCTGCATTACATAAAACTAAACAAATGCCAGTGACCATTACCTGCATTACATAAAACTAAACAAATGTCAGTGACCATTACCTGCATTACATAAAACTAAACAAATGTTAGTGACCATTACCTGCATTACATAAAACTAAACAAATGCCAGTGACCATTACCTGCATTACATAAAACTAAACAAATGTCAGTGACCATTACCTGCATTACATAAAACTAAACAAATGTTAGTGACCGATACCTGCATTACATAAAACTAAACAAATGCCAGTGACCATTACCTGCATTACATAAAACTAAACAAAGGGCAGTGACCATTACCTGCATTACATAAAACTAAACACATGTTAGTGACCAATACCTGCATTACATAAAACTAAACAAATGCCAGTGACCATTACCTGCATTACATAAAACTAAACAAAGGGCAGTGACCATTACCTGCATTACACAAAACTCAACAAATGTTAGTTGACATAAAGAGCATTACATAAAACTCAGCCGATGCCAATGACCATTACCTATATTACATAAAACTAAACAAATGTTAGTAGATATAGACAGCATTACATAAAACTTAACAAATGTCAGTGACCATTACCTGCATTACATAAAACTAAAAAAATGCCAGTGACCATTACCTGCATTACATAAAAGTAAACAAATGCCAGTGATCATAACCTGCATTAAATAAAACTAAAAAATGTTAGTGACCATTACCTGCAATACATAGAACTAAACACAGTAGTGATCACTACCGGCATTACATAAAACTAAACAAATGATAGTAGACATAAACAGCATTACATAAAACTAAACAAATGCCAGTGACCATTACCTGCATTCCATAAAACTAAACAAATTCCAGTGACCATTACCTGCATTACATAAAACTAAACAAATGTTAGTGACCATTGCCTGCATTACATAAAACTAAACAAATGTCAATGACCATTACCTGCATTACATAAAACTAAACAAATGTTAGTGACCATTACCTGCATTACATAAAACTAAACAAATGTTAGTTACCAATACCTCCATTACATAAAACTAAACAAATGCCAGTGACCATTGCCTGTATTAAATAAAATTAAACAAATGTCACTGACCATTACCTGCATTACATAAAAGTAAACAAATGCCAGTGACCGTTACCTGCATTTAATAAAACTAAAATGTTAATAGTCATTAACAGCATTACATAAAAGTAAACAAATGTTAGTGACCATTACCTGCATCACATAAAACTAAACAAGAGTTAGTAGTCATTAACAGAATTATATAAAATAAACAAATGTTGGTAGTCATTAACAGCATTACATAAAACTAAACAAATGCAAGTGATCAGTACCTGCATTACAAAAAGTGAAACAAATGCCAGTGACCATTACCAGCATTACCTAAAACTAAACAAATGTTAGTGACCATTACCTGAATTATATAAAACTAAACAAATGCCAGTGACCATTACCTGCATTACATAAAAGTAAACAAATGTTAGTGACCATTACTGGCATTACCTAAAACTAAACAAATGTTAGTGACCATTACCTGAATTATATAAAACTAAACAAATGCCAGTGACCATTACATGAATAACAAAAAACTAAACAAATGCCAGTGACCATTACCTGCATTACATAAAACTAAAAAAAGTTAGTAGTAATAAACAGAATTACATAAAACTAAACAAATGCCAGTGACCATTACCTGTATTACATAAAACTAAACAAATGCCAGTGACCATTACCTGCATTACCTAAAACTAAACAAATGTTAGTGACCATTACCTGAATTATATAAAACTAAACAAATGCCAGTGACCATTACCTGCATTACATAAAAGTAAACAAATGTTAGTGACCATTACTGGCATTACCTAAAACTAAACAAATGTTAGTGACCATTACCTGAATTATATAAAACTAAACAAATGCCAGTGACCATTACATGAATAACAAAAAACTAAACAAATGCCAGTGACCATTACCTGTATTACATAAAACTAAACAAATGCAAGTGACCATTACCTGCATTACCTAAAACTAAACAAATGTTAGTGACCATTACCTGAATTATATAAAACTAAACAAATGCCAGTGACCATTACCTGCATTACATAAAAGTAAACAAATGTTAGTGACCATTACCTGCATTACCTAAAACTAAAAAAATGTTAGTGACCATTACCTGAATTATATAAAACTAAACAAATGCCAGTGACCATTACATGAATAACAAAAAACTAAACAAATGCCAGTGACCATTACCTGTATTACATAAAACTAAACAAATGTTAGTGACCATTACCTGCATTACATAAAACTAAACAAATGCCAGTGGCCATTACCTGCATTACATAAAAGTAAGCAAATGTTAGTGACAATTACCAGCATTACATAAAACTAAACAAATGCCAGTGATCATTACCTGCATTACATAAAACTAAACAGATGCCAGTGACCATTACCTGCATTACATAAAACTAAACAAATGTCAGTGACCATTACCTGCATTACATAAAACTAAATAAATGTTAGTAGTCATTACATGCATTAAATACAATTGAACAAATGCCAGTTACCATTACATACATTACATAAAACTAAACAAATGCCAGTGACCATTACCTTCATTTCATAAAACTAAACAAATGTTAGTGACCATTACCTGGATTACATAAAAGTAAACAAATGTAAGAAGACATTAACGCATTGCATAAAAACTAAGCAAACACCAGTAATCATTACCAGCATTACATAAAACTAAATAATTGCCAGTTAGCATTACATACATTATATAAAACTAAACAATTGCCAGTGACCATTACATACATTACATAAAACTAAACAAATGCCAGTGAATATACCCTGCATTACATAAAACTAAACAAATGTCAGTGACCATTACCTGCATTACATAAAACTAAATAAATGTTAGCAGACATAAACAGCATTACATAAAACAAAACAAATGCCAGTGACCATTACCTGCATTACATAAAACTAAGAAATGTCAGTGACCATTACCTGCATTACATAAAACTAAATAAATGTTAGCAGACATAAACAGCATTACATAAAACAAAACAAATGCCAGTGACCATTACCTGCATTACATAAAACTAAGAAATGTCAGTGACCATTACATGCATTACATAAAACTAAACAAATGTTAGTAGTCATTAACAGCATTACATAAAACAAAACAAATGCCAGTGACATTTAACTGCATTACATAAAACGAAACAAATGTCAATGACCATTACCTGTATTACATACAACTAAACAAATGTTAGTAGTCATTAACAGCATTACATAAAACAAAACAAATGCCAGTGACCTTTAACTGCATTACATAAAACTAAACAAATGTCAATGACCATTACCTGCATTAAATAAAACTAAAAAAAATGTCAGTGACTATTCCCTGCATTAAATAAAAGTAAACAAATGCCAGTGACCATTACCTGCATTACATAAAACTAAACAAATGTCAGTGACCATTACCTGCATCACATACAACTAAACTAATGCCAGTGACCATTACCTGCATTACATAAAACTAAACAAATGTTAATAGTCATTAACAGCATTATATAAAACTAAACAAATGTCAGTGACTATTCCCTGCATTACATAAAAGTAAACAAATGCCAGTGACCATTACCTGCATTACATAAAACTAAACAAATGTCAGTGACCATTACCTGCATTACATAAAACTAAACAAATGTTAATAGTCATTAACAGCATTATATAAAACTAAACAAATGTCAGTGACCATTACCTGCATTACATAAAAGTAAACAAATGTCAGTGACCATTACCTGCATTACATAAAACTAAATAAATGTTAGTGTCCATTACCTGTATTACATAAAACTAAACAAATGCCAGTGACCATTACCTGCATTACATAAAAGTAAGCAAATGTTAGTGACAATTACCAGCATTACATAAAACTAAACAAATGCCAGTGATCATTACCTGCATTACATAAAACTAAACAAATGCCAGTGACCATTACCTGTATTACATAAAACTAAACAAATGCCAGTGACCATTACCTGCATTACATAAAAGTAAGCAAATGTTAGTGACAATTACCGGCATTACATAAAACTAAATAAATGTTAGTGGTCATTACATGCATTAAATACAATTGAACAAATGCCAGTTACCATTACCTGCATTATATAAAACTAAACAAATGCCAGTGACCATTACCTCCATTACATAAAAGTAAACAAATGCCAGTGACAATTTCCTGCATTGCATAAAACTAAACAAATGCCAGTGACCATTACCTGGATTACATAAAAGTAAACAAATGTAAGAAGACATTAACGCATTGCATAAAAACTAAGCAAACACCAGTAATCATTACCAGCATTACATAAAACTAAACAAATGTTAATAGTCATTAACAGCATTATATAAAACTAAACAAATGTCAGTGACTATTCCCTGCATTACATAAAAGTAAACAAATGCCAGTGACCATTACCTGCATTACATAAAACTAAACAAATGTCAGTGACCATTACCTGCATTACATAAAACTAAACAAATGTTAATAGTCATTAACAGCATTATATAAAACTAAACAAATGTCAGTGACCATTACCTGCATTACATAAAAGTAAACAAATGTCAGTGACCATTACCTGCATTACATAAAACTAAATAAATGTTAGTGACCATTACCTGCATTATATAAAACTAAACAAATGCCAGTGACCATTACCTGCATTACTAAAAGTAAACAAATGTTAGTGACCATTACCTGCATTACATAAAACTAAACAAATGTTAGTGACCATTACCTGCATTACAAAAAAATAAACAAATGCCAGTGACCATTACCAGCATTGCATAAAACTAAACAAATGTTAGTAGTCATTAACAGCGTTACATAAAACTAAAAAAAATGTTGTAGTCATTACCAGCATTACATAAAACTAAAAAAATGTCAGTGACCATTAACTGCATTGCATAAAACTAAACAAATGTTAGTGACCATTACCTGCATTACATAAAACAAAACAAATGCCAGTGACCATTACCTGCATTACATAAAACTAAACAAATGTTAGTGACCATTACCTGCATTACATAAAACTAAACATATTTTAGTGACCATTACCTGCATTACATAAAAAAAACAGCGGCGAGTGCTTTCTCTCTGCTTGATATAGCGTTAACCTTTCCAACAATGTAATTAAGTGCCTCTTACCCTGGCTGGCCTCCACGTGGTCCCCCACTACAAACAACTTGCATTCTAAGGGTGGACGTAGCATTTAAGATTATATTTATGCCAAAGGTATTGAAGCTAATGAACTGCCTGTACACTGTTTCATTTCATGCTCTTAGATAATACCAGTTCAGCTTTGTTGTGTCATTACTGCCCCTATGTGCAAAACGAAAGTTTTTTTGACCTACAAATACAAGGCAACAGTATTTCTACATTGTATCTCTCACGGGATCCTATAATTATTTGTTATAGACGCTAGGCTGTGGATGTTGTGTTCTGCCATTTCTCTGATAACTGTAACAGCTTGATGCTAATGTTAAAATGATTAACTTAATTGCACATTAGGGTTTATGTCGCTAGCTTCAATGACATTCTAGTACTTATCTGTAGTACGATTGTATGATCCTACTGTGTTTCACTGTCTGTCTGGCTAGCTTGTTTTTATAAAGTGGGAATTGGGTTAGTCTCTGTACTGACCTTGTTTAACTTTAGGTACATGTTCTGGTTATCTGTTACATGCTTCATTGACTACTGAATGTACTTATTTTTGTCTTCTCTCTCTTCCTACATATTTACCAGCCTGTACACCTGAGCTCCTGTCCTACCCTTGCTAAAGAGGCCCTGTGGACATCATACTAAGCAACACAATCCTGAATAGGATTTTACGTCCTCCCCAATAAGACTGTCTACCCAGAGTAGACCTTTTTGAAAAGTATGTCCTACTCTTGTACTGTTTAATTTTACTCTCCAGATTATTTTGACTTTCCTCCCAAGTTAACCAGCAGCCTCCACCCCCCCTCCAGTAGTATTTAAATCACTTTTCTCTTTCCCTCCTTTCTTCAGCATTATCCTTGAGGAAACTCTCCCCCCCTACCCAGACATTTCACTTGGTGAACTCTCTGCTTGCTCTGTCTCTCATCATTCCTAGACCTGCCACCAGGTGGCGCCCTTTGTACTAAGAAACACACTATTTTTCCCATATTTTTCCACAGTAGACCTCTGCCTCCTGCTATCCCTTACGTCTAAACCCCTCTATCTTACCCTACCGCTACCACCTCTGTTACCTACCTAGCTACCATATAGTTATTTGACTCTCCCCTGCCCACCACATATCCCCCCTGCACTTTACTCTATAGCTCTCCCCTACCCTACACCTTATATAGTGTTTCTCTCTTCTTCTCTGATTGTTTTACTGCCATTGATCCCCTCACTGGCTCTTCCCGCTCCCTACACCCAATTTCCACCCACCCCCAGGGGCCCTACCCTTATACTTGCTCGGACACACCCCCCAATTTACTAATGTCCTATCTCATTTCCTGCCCCACTTTCACTTGTTAACTCTATACTCCAATCTTACCAACACACCCACTCTCCAAAGTCCTATCTAACTGCCACACCCCACTCTCTACCATCCCAAACCACCTAGTCCTAAACTTGCTAACCTCATCTCACTAATAACATGCCTTTAAGCCTTAAAATACTTTATTCTCTACTACTCCTTAACATCCTTTTCTTTACTATACTCTTACTTCCTACGAATATCTAATCCTTAGCCAGTCTCCTAATTTAGCCAAACACTCAACCTCTATACTTCCTCTAGCTGAACAAACACATATTAATATCCTATCATCCTGTCCCTACCTTCCCCCTCTATACCACAAATTACACCATAACAGATTCCTAACCACTAGACGGTTTTATCTAATACCCTGCAAAAACTCAACGGTATTTCAAGTCCCACAAACACTTTTACTGATACACGGGGACATCCACCCCAACCCTGGCCCCAATAATCATCTCAGCCATACCCCTACTAACCAAACTGCTAATAGTTTTAGCTCACCTTTCTCTACTGACTCCCTCACTATAGCTCACCTAAATATTCGTAGCATCAACAATAAAATCACTCAACTCCATGCTTTAATTGACTTCTATGCCTTTGATATTCTCTGTCTCACTGAAACATGGCTTAAACCAGGTACCAAAGACAACGAATTCACTCCCCCAGGTTATAGTACCTTAAGGCAAGATCGTCTTAACAAAAAGGGAGGGGGAGTGGCCTTATTATACAAATCCCAACTACAGGTAGCCTTAATTGACTTCCTGCCTCCCTCCCCAGCCAATGCTGAAATACTCTGTACCAAACTCCAAGTTAATAAGAACAAAGCCATTTATATAATATGCTCCTACATCCCTCCAGGCAATAACGTCAATACACTGGAAAATATCCTTAGCTGGGTCTCCTGTAGCTTTCCTCAGGAAACCATAATCTTAGGAGACTTTAATATTGATTGGAACTCCTGCATCTCTCCCAAACCTACCATTCACCTTTATCTCTTTAACTTTCAACAAACCATAAACTCCCCTACTAGAATACACAAATCAACCCATAAACAAGCCATCCTGGATTGGATACTGATCAACAACAATCCCCTCTCTTATAAAACTGGAATACTCCCTGACAATATCAGCGACCATCTCCTCACCTACATCACTAAACAAAAATACAACAATCCCAAACAGGCTACCTATCGTACTGTACGCAACAAAACTAATTTTAACCTATCATCTTTCCATAATGAACTCAAAGAATATAACTGGTCAACTCTAAAACACCTCCCACTTGATGAAAGAGTTACCCATTTCAACAATACCTTCCTACAAATTCTCCAGCATCATGCCCCGTCTCGATTAATTAGACTAGGCTCCAAAGCAGCCCCATGGCTTTCCAAAAAAAACAAAAAAACAATGCTAGCTAGAAATACATTATGGACAAAATGGAGATCCACTAAAAACCCAACTGACCATCAAAATTTCAAACACCTGAGAAACACAACAAAGAAACTCACCTATCTGGATAAAAAGAATTATTACCTTCAGTATCAACAAAACCAAAACCCCAAACAATTCTGGTCAGGAATCAATAAACTGCTCCATCCAGGGAACACCAAAACACCTACACCAGCTAGCCTAGCTCAGACCCAACCTAATATAATAGCCAATACTTTCAACAACTTCTTCTCTCAAACAGTCGCCTCTCTAGCAAACACCATGACTCCCCCCTTCCCTTCAAATAACCTCTCCTCAAAACAGCACTCCCACACTAAAATTTAATACAGTCTCCACAACCTATATACATAAGTTACTCTCTAAACTTAAACCTTGCACCCCTTCTGCTGACAACCTACCAGCTGAATATCTTCAACTAGCAGCAACTGAACTAGCTTACCCAGTCTCCATCTTAATTAACAGAACTATAACCGAATCCAGTATCCCATCCTGCTGGAAAATCTCCCATATCATTCCCCTCCATAAAGGAGGTAACTCCAACAAACTTTCTAATTTCCAGCCTATAGCCCTTCTATCACCACTATCTAAAATTATGGAACGTTGCATACACCATCAACTCTTATATCATCTCTTGCAAAATAACTTACTCGTAGTCTCACAACATGGTTTTAGGCCCCACCACAGTACTTCCACTGCTCTCCTCTCCTTCACAGACGTGATCAACAAAAATCGCAATAACAACCTTTTCTCCTCTGCACTATTCCTGGACCTCTCTAAAGCCTTTGATATGGTCAACCATCAACTTCTCCTAGATACTTTAAACTCCCTCTCACCTGATTCGCTAGCACTACAGTGGTTTGACTCTTACTTGAAAAATAGAAAACAAGCAGTCCTCTGGGACAGCCATTTATCCTCTCAGCTCCCAGTTACTATCGGTGTCCCACAAGGATCCATCTTAGGTCCCCTCCTTTTCTCTATATTCATAAATAACCTGCCCACTTCTCTCCCTACATCCACTTGTATACAGTATGCTGATGATTCAACTCTCATCTGCTCTGCTCTATCTCCAGAAGAACTCCACTCCTCCACCCAAAAAGTCTTTACAGCAGCAGAAAAATGGTTCCAACATATCTGTCTCCTCCTTAATCCCACAAAAAACAAATTACTACTTTTCACCCCAACCCTTAAATCCGCCCCAATCTCATTTTCAATTGTGTCCTGTAATGGCACTATTATTAAACCTGACTATTCCACCAAACTACTAGGCGTTACTATAGACAATCAGCTAAGCTTTGACAACCACATTGATCTAACCATCAAGACTGTAAATAAGAAAATAGGTGCCCTCTACAGACTTAAGCCCTTTCTTACTGCTACCACCCGAGTGTCTCTTGCCCAGACTCACCTCATCTCCACACTATTGTATGCCTCTCCATCTTTTATCAACATTTCTAAAGCTAACCTTCATAAACTTAACACAGCCTACCATAGTATTGCCAGGATTGCCACAGGCTCCCCATTCCGTACTCACCATTGTCTCAATCTAAAAAAACTTCACTGGCTAGAACTTCAGAACCTAATACTCCTACATCAATTAGTCATCACTTATAAAATTCTACATTACCCCTCCAATACACCCATACTTAATAACCTCATCACCCCATATAAAAATCTTACTTCACTTCGCTCAGCCAGCAAGCCTCTAGTAACTACTCTTAAATCTCACAATAAAGCAGGTGACTCCTTATTTGCAAATACTGTTGGATCATATTGGAATAAACTTCCCGTAGAACTGACAACCCTAAGCTCATCTCACCTTTTCAAAAAACAAATAAGAAACCATTTCCAAACCCATTGGCTATGTCCATGCTCTAATCCTGACTGAGCTCAGCATAGAATTCCCTTCTTTCCAATCCCCTCCTTTCACTTCTACTGGTTATTCATTACTTCAGATTATCCCTCTACTGACCGACCTGCATAATTTTCTTCCTTCTTTTCTTTTACACTTCCTATTTCCTCCTTTTACATGCTGTATCACTACATCTTGTCATCTTTTCTTTCTTACTTACATACAGATCACTTCTATGCTAATCTCCTTCCTAATACTAATGCCCTGGCACAACTTGTTCTATTCTAAATTGTAAATAGTGCAATTTTTATTGACTCTCCATATGTCACTATTTTTTTTCAGTCCTCTTCATTCCTTAACAGTCTCACTCTTGTAATTATTACAGAATAATATTGCCTCTCCATTGTTATCTCTTGTTTAACTGCCTCTGCATTTTTCTAAACTACATAATAACTGTTCCTTTATCTGCTTTCATGTATATATATTTTGTTTAATTTTTGTTTGCTTTTTTGCTTTTTGTGTTTTGTTTGATTTTTGATTGTTTTTATTGTAAGTTACTAGTATGTTAATGGAGCTTTTCTCCTCGGGCCTCTGCTGAAAATGGACATGTATCCAGCCAGACTAGCCCGGTTAACAAATGTAAAATAAAAATAAATAAAAATAAAAAATGCCAGTGACCATTACCTGCATTACATAAAACTAAACAAATGTCAGTGATCATTACCTGCACTACATAAAACTAAACAAATGTTAGTTGACATAAAGAGCATTACATAAAACTCAGCAGATGCCAATGACCATTACCTACATTACATAAAACTAAACAAATGTTAATAGTCATTAACAGCATTATATAAAACTAAACAAATGTCAGTGACTATTCCCTGCATTACATAAAAGTAAACAAATGCCAGTGACCATTACCTGCATTACTAAAAGTAAACAAATGTTAACAGTCATTAACAGCATTATATAAAACTAAACAAATGTTAACAGTCATTAACAGCATTATATAAAACTAAACAAATGTCAGTGA
This sequence comes from Protopterus annectens, assembly GCF_019279795.1. Lineage (NCBI taxonomy): Eukaryota > Metazoa > Chordata > Ceratodontiformes > Protopteridae > Protopterus > Protopterus annectens. The sequence continues at coordinate 342,917,440 of NC_056743.1, forward strand.
CTGTTACCTGCATTACAAAAAAGTAAACAAATGTCAGTGACCATTACCTGCATTACATAAAACTAAATAAATGTTAGTGACCATTACCTGCATTACATAAAACTAAACAAATTTAGTGACCATTACCTGCATTACAAAAAACTAAACAAATGCCAGTGACCATTACCTGCATTACACAAAACTATACAAATGTTAGTGACCATTACCAGCATTACATAAAACTCAAGAAATGTTAGTTGACATAAAGAGCATTACATAAAACTTAACAAATGTCAGTGACCATTACCTGCATTACATAAAACTAACAAAATGCCAGTGACCATTACCTGCATTACATAAAAGTAAACAAATGTCAGTGATCATAACCTGCATTACATAAAACTAAAAAATGTTAGTGACCATTACCTCCAATACATAGAACTAAACACGGTAGTGATCACTACCGGCATTACATAAAACTAAACAAATGATAGTAGACATAAACAGCATTACATAAAACTAAACAAATGCCAGTGACCATTACCAGCATTACATAAAACTCAAGAAATGTTAGTTGACATAAAGAGCATTACATAAAACTTAACAAATGTTAGTGATCATTACCTGCATTACACACAACTTAACAAATGTTAGTGACCATTACCAGCATTATATAAAACTAAACAAATATCAGTGACCATTACCTGCATTACATAAAAGTAAACAAATGCCAGTGATCATAACCTGCATTACATAAAACTAAAAAATGTTAGTGACCATTACCTCCAATACATAGAACTAAACACGGTAGTGATCACTACCGGCATTACATAAAACTAAACAAATGATAGTAGACATAAACAGCATTACATAAAACTAAACAAATGCCAGTGACCATTACCTGCATTCCATAAAACTAAATAAATGCCAGTGACCATTACCTGCATTACATAAAACTAAACAAATGTTAGTGACCATTACATGCATTAAATAAAACTAAACAAATGTCAATGACCATTACCTGCATTACATAAAACTAAACAAATGTTAGTGACCATTACCTGTATTAAATAAAACTAAACAAATGCAAGTGATCATTACCTGCATTACAAAAAGCGAAACAAATGCCAGTGACCATTACCTGCATTACATAACAGTAAACAAATGTCAGAGACCATTACCTGCATTACATAACAGTAAACAAATGTTAGTAGACATAAACAGAATTACATAAAACACAATAGATGCCAATGACCTTTACCTGCATTACATAAAAGTAAACAAATGTAAGAAGACATGAACGCATTGCATAAAAATAAGCAAACACCAGTAATCATTACCAGCATTACATAAAACTAAATAATTGCCAGTGACCATTACCTGCAATATATAAAACTAAACAAATGTTAGTGACCATTACCTGCATCACATAAAACTAAACAAATGTCAGTGACCATTACCTGCATTACATAAAACTAAATAAATGTTAGCAGACATAAACAGCATTACATAAAACAAAACAAATGCCAGTGACCATTACCTGCATTACATAAAACTAAACAAATGTCAGTGACCATTACCTGCATTACATAAAACTAAGAAATGGCAGTGACCATTACCTGCATTACATAAAACAAAACAAATGCCAGTGACCATTACCTGCACTGCATAAAACTAAACAAATGCCAGTGACCATTACCTGCATTACATAAAACTAAACAAAGGTCAGTGACCATTACCTGCATTACATAAAAGTAAGCAAATGTTAGTGACAATTACCAGCATTACATAAAACTAAATAAATGTTAGGAGTCATTACATGCATTAAATACAATTGAACAAATGCCAGTGACCATTCCCAGCATTACATAAAAGTAAACAAATGCCAGTGACAATTTCCTGCATTACATAAAACTAAACAAATGTCAGTGAACATTACCTGCATTACATAAAACTAAACAAAGGTTAGTGACCATTACCTGCATTACATAAACACATTAGTGACCATTACCTGCATTACATAACAGTAAACAAATGTCAGAGACCATTACCTGCATTACATAACAGTAAACAAATGTAAGTAGACATAAACAGAATTACATAAAACACAATAGATGCCAATGACCTTTACCTGCATTACATAAAAGTAAACAAATGTAAGAAGACATGAACGCATTGCATAAAAACTAAGCAAACACCAGTAATCATTACCAGCATTACATAAAACTAAGTAATTGCCAGTGACCATTACCTGCAATATATAAAACTAAACAAATGTTAGTGACCATTACCTGCATCACATAAAACTAAACAAATGTCAGTGACCATTACCTGCATTACATAAAACTAAATAAATGTTAGCAGACATAAACAGCATTACATAAAACAAAACAAATGCCAGTGACCATTACCTGCATTACATAAAACTAAACAAATGTCAGTGACCATTACCTGCATTACATAAAACTAAGAAATGGCAGTGACCATTACCTGCATTACATAAAACAAAACAAATGCCAGTGACCATTACCTGCACTGCATAAAACTAAACAAATTCCAGTGACCATTACCTGCATTACATAAAACTAAACAAAGGTCAGTGACCATTACCTGCATTACATAAAAGTAAGCAAATGTTAGTGACAATTACCAGCATTACATAAAACTAAATAAATGTTAGTAGTCATTACATGCATTAAATACAATTGAACAAATGCCAGTGACCATTCCCAGCATTACATAAAAGTAAACAAATGCCAGTGACAATTTCCTGCATTACATAAAACTAAACAAATGTCAGTGAACATTACCTGCATTACATAAAACTAAACAAATGCCAGTGACCATTACCTGCACTGCATAAAACTAAACAAATGCCAGTGACCATTACCTGCATTACATAAAACTAAACAAAGGTTAGTGACCATTACCTGCATTACATAAACACATTAGTGACCATTACCTGCATTACATAAAACTAAACAAATGTTAGTCGTCATTACATGCGTTAAATAAAACTAAACAAATGTCAGTGACCATTACCTGCATTACATAAAACTAAGAAATGGCAGTGACCATTACCTGCATTACATAAAACAAAACAAATGCCAGTGACCATTACCTGCATTACATAAAACTAAACAAATATTAGTAGATATAGACAGCATTACATAAAACTAAACAAATGCCAGTGACCATTAACTGCATTACATAAAATTAAACAAATGTTAGTGATCATTACATGAATTACATAAAAGTAATCAAATGCCAGTGACCATTACCTCCATTACATAAAAGTAAACAAATGTTATTGACCATTACCTGCATTACATAAAACTAAACAAATGTCAGTGACCATTACCTGCATTACATAAAACTAAATAAATGTTAGCAGACATAAACAGCATTACATAAAACAAAACAAATGCCAGTGACCATTACCTGCATTACATAAAGCTAAGAAATGTCAGTGACCATTACATGCATTACATAAAACTAAACAAATGCCAGTGATCATTACCTGCATTACATGAAACTAAACAAATGCCAGTGACCATTACCTGCATTACATAAAACTAAACAAATGTTAGTGACCTTTACATGAATTACATAAAACTAAACAAATGCCAGTGACCATTACCTCCATTACATAAAAGTAAACAACGTTATTGACCATTACCTGCATTACATAAAACTAAACAAATGGTAGTTGTCATTACATGAATTACATAAAAGTAAACAAATGCCAGTGACCATTACCTCCATTACATAAAAGTAAACAAATGTTATTGACCATTACCTGCATTACATAAAACTAAACAAATGTCAGTGACCATTACCTGCATTACATAAAACTAAATAAATGTTAGCAGACATAAACAGCATTACATAAAACAAAACAAATGCCAGTGACCATTACCTGCATTACATAAAGCTAAGAAATGTCAGTGACCATTACATGCATTACATAAAACTAAACAAATGCCAGTGATCATTACCTGCATTACATAAAACTAAACAAATGCCAGTGACCATTACCTGCATTACATAAAACTAAACAAATGTTAGTGACCGTTACATGAATTACATAAAACTAAACAAATGTTAGTAGTCATTACATGCATTAAATACAATTGAACAAATGCAAGTGACCATTACCTGCATTACATAAAACTAAACAAATGTTAGTGACCTTTACATGAATTACATAAAACTAAACAAATGCCACTGACCATTACCTCCATTACATAAAAGTAAACAACGTTATTGACCATTACCTGCATTACATAAAACTAAACAAATGGTAGTTGTCATTACATGCGTTAAATAAAACTAAACAAATGTCAGTGACCATTACCTGCATTACATAAAACTAAACAAATGTCAGTGACCATTACCTGCATTACATAAAACTAAACAAATGTCAGTGACCATTACCTGCATTACATAAAACTAAACAAATGCCAGTGACAATTTCCTGCATTACATAAAACTAAACAAATGCCAGTGACCATTACCTGAATTACAAAAAGTTAAACAAATGTTAGTGACCATTACCTGCACTGCATAAAACTAAACAAATGCCAGTGACCATTACCTGCATTACATAAAACTAAACAAAGGTTAGTGACCATTACCTGCATTACATAAAACTAAACAAATGTTAGCGAGCATTACCTGTATTACATAAAACTAAACAAATGTTAGTCGTCATTACATGCGTTAAATAAAACTAAACAAATGTTAGTGACCATTACCTGTATTACATAAAGCTAAACAAATGTCAGGGACCATTACATGCATTACATAACAGTAAACAAATGTTAGTAGGCATTAATAGAATTACATAAAACACAACAGATGCCAATGACCATTACCTGCATTACATAAAACTAAACAAATGCAAGTGATCATTACCTGCATTACAAAAAGCAAAATAAATGCCAGTGACCATTACCAGCATTACATAAAGCTAAACAAATGTCAGAGACCATTACCTGCATTACATAACAGTAAACAAATGTTAGTAGATATAAACAGAATTACATAAAACACAACAGATGCCAATGACCATTACCTGCATTACATAAAACTAAACAAATGTTAGTAGATATAGACAGCATTACATAAAAACTAAACAAATGCCAGTGACCATTACATGCATTACATAAAACTGAACAATTGTCAGTGACCATTACCTGCATTACATTAAACTAAACAAATGTTAGTAGATACAGACAGCATTACATAAAACTAAACAAATGCCAGTGACCATTACATGCATTACAAAAAACTAAACAAATGGTAGTTGTCATTACATGCGTTAAATAAAACTAAACAAATGTCAGTGACCATTACCTGCATTACATAAAACTAAACAAATGGTAGTTGTCATTACATGCATTAAATAAAACTAAACAAATGTCAGTGACCATTACCTGCATTACATAAAACTAAACAAATGTTAGTGACCATTATCTGCATTACAAAAAACTAAACAAATGTCAGTGACCATTACCTGCATTACATAAAACTAAACAAATGGTAGTTGTCATTACATGCGTTAAATAAAACTAAACAAATGTCAGTGACCATTACCTGTATTACATAAAAATAAACAAATGTTAGTGACCATTACCTGCATTACAAAAAACTAAACAAATGGTAGTTGTCATTACATGCATTAAATAAAACTAAACAAATGTTAGTGACCAATACCTGCATTACATAAAACTAAACAAATGCCAGTGACCATTACCTGCATTACATAAAACTAAACAAAGGGCAGTGACCATTACCTGCATTACATAAAACTAAACAAATGTTAGTGACCATTACCTGTATTACATAAAACTAAACAAATGGTAGTTGCATTACATGCGTTAAAAAAAAAAAAAACAAATGTCAGTGACCATTACCTGCATTACATAAAACTAAACAAATGCAAGTGACCATTATCTGAATTACATAAATCTAAACAAATGTTAGTGACCAATACCTGCATTACATAAAACTAAACAAATGCCAGTGATCATTACCTGCATTACATAAAACTAAACAAATGCCAGTGACCATTACCTGCATTACATAAAACTAAACAAATGCCAGTGACCATTTCCTGCATTACATAAAACTAAACAGATGCCAGTGACCATTACCTGCTTTACATAAAACTAAACAAATGCCAGTGACCATTACCTGCATTACCTAAAACTAAACAAATGCCAGTGACCATTATCTGCATTACATAAAACTAAACAAATGCCAGTGACCATTACCTGCATTACATAAAACTAAACAAATGTTAGTGACCATTACCTGCATTACATAAAACTAAACAAATGCCAGTGACCATTTCCTGAATTACATAAAACTAAACAGATGCCAGTGACCATTACCTGCTTTACATAAAACTAAACAAATGCCAGTGACCATTACCTGCATTACCTAAAACTAAACAAATGCCAGTGACCATTATCTGCATTACATAAAACTAAACAAATGCCAGTGACCATTACCTGCACTGCATAAAACTAAACAAATGCCAGTGACCATTACCTGCATTACCTAAAACTAAACAAATGCCAGTGACCATTACCTGTATTACATAAAACTAAACAAATGTTAGTCGTCATTACATGCGTTAAATAAAACTAAACAAATGTCAGTGACCATTAGTTGCATTACATAAAACTAAACAAATGTTAGTGACCATTACCTGTATTACATAAAACTAAACAAATGTTAGTCGTCATTACATGCGTTAAATAAAACTAAACAAATGTCAGTGACCATTACCTGCATTACATAAAACTAAACAAATGTTAGTAACCATTACCTGCATTACATAAAACTAAACAAATGCCAGTGACCATTACATGCACTGTATAAAACTAAACAAATGCCAGTGACCATTACCTGCATTGGATAAAACTAAACAAATTTTAGTGACCATTACCTGTATTACATAAAACTAAACAAATGTTAGTCGTCATTACATGAGTTAAATAAAACTAAACAAATGTCAGTGACCATGACCTGCATTACATAAAACTAAACAAATGCCAGTGACCATTACCTGCACTGCATAAAACTATACAAATGCCAGTGACCATTACCTGCATTACATAAAACTAAACAAATGTTAGTCGTCATTACATGAGTTAAATAAAATGAAACAAATGTCAGTGACCATTACCTGCATTACATAAAACTAAACAAATGCAAGTGGCCATTACCTGCATTACATAAAACTAAACAAACGCCTGCGACCATTACCTGCATTACATAAAACTAAACAAATGTTAGTGACCAATACCTGCATTACATAAAACTAAACAAATGTTAGTCGTCATTACATGAGTTAAATAAAATGAAACAAATGTCAGTGACCATTACCTGCATTACATAAAACTAAACAAATGCAAGTGGCCATTACCTGCATTACATAAAACTAAACAAATGTCAGTGACCATTACCTGCATTACATAAAACTATACAAATGCCTGTGACCAATACCTGCATTACATAAAACTAAACAAATGCCAGTGACCATTACCTGCTTTACAAAAACTGAACAAATGCCAGTGACCATTACCTGCACTACATACAACTAAACAAATGTCAGTGACCATTACCTGCATTACATAAAACTAAACAAATGTTAGTGACCATTACCTGCATTACATAAAACTAAACAAATGCCAGTGACCATTACCTGCACTACATACAACTAAACAAATGTCAGTGACCATTACCTGCATTACATAAAACTAAACAAATATCAGTGATCATTACCTGCATTACATAAAACTAAACAAATATCAGTGATCATTACATGCATTACATAAAACTGAACAAATGTCAGTGACCATTACCTGTATTACAAAAAACTAAACAAATGTCAGTGACCGTTACCTGCATTACATAAAAATAAACAAATATCAGTGATCATTACCTGCATTACATAAAACTAAACAAATATCAGTGATCATTACATGCATTACATAAAACTGAACAAATGTCAGTGACCATTACCTGTATTACAAAAAACTAAACAAATGTCAGTGACCGTTACCTGCATTACATAAAACTAAACAAATATTAGTGATCATTACCTACATTACATAAAACTAAACAAATATCAGTGATCATTACATGCATTACATAAAACTGAACAAATGTCAGTGACCATTACCTGTATTGCAAAAATCTAAACAAATGTCAGTGACCGTTACATGCATTACATAAAACTAAATGATTGCCAGTGACCATTACCTGCATTACATAAAACTAAACAAATGTTAGTGAATATTACCTGCCTTACATAAAACTAAACAAATGCCAGTGAGCATTACCTGCATTATATAAAATTAAACAAATGTTATTGACCATTACCTGCATTACATAAAACTAAACAAATGTTACTGACCATTACCTGCATTACATAAAACTAAACAAATGCCAGTGACCATTACCTGCATTACATAAAACTAAACAAATGATATTGACCATTACCTGCTTTACATAAAACTAAACAAATGTTACTGACCATTACCTGCATTACATAAAACTAAACAAGTGCCAGTGACCTTTTCCTGCATTACATAAAACTAAACAAATGCCAGTGACCTTTACCTGCATTACATAAAAGTAAACAAATGTAAGAAGACATTAACGCATTGCATAAAAACTAAGCAAACACCAGTAATCATTACCGGCATTACATAAAGCTAAATAATTGCCAGTTAGCATTACATACATTACATAAAACTAAACAATTGCCAGTGACCATTACCTGCATTACATAAAACTAAATAAATGTTAGCAGACATATACAGCATTACATAAAACAAAACAAATGCCAGTGACCATTACCTCCATTACATAAAAGTAAACAAATGTTATTGACCATTACCTGCATTACATAAAACTAAACAAATGTCAGTGACCATTACCTGCATTACATAAAACTAAATAAATGTTAGCAGACATAAACAGCATTACATAAAACAAAACAAATGCCAGTGACCATTACCTGCATTACATAAAGCTAAGAAATGTCAGTGACCATTACATGCATTACATAAAACTAAACAAATGCCAGTGATCATTACCTGCATTACATAAAACTAAACAAATGCCAGTGACCATTACCTGCATTACATAAAACTAAACAAATGTTAGTGACCTTTACATGAATTACATAAAACTAAACAAATGCCAGTGACCATTACCTCCATTACATAAAAGTAAACAACGTTATTGACCATTACCTGCATTACATAAAACTAAACAAATGGTAGTTGTCATTACATGAATTACATAAAAGTAAACAAATGCCAGTGACCATTACCTCCATTACATAAAAGTAAACAAATGTTATTGACCATTACCTGCATTACATAAAACTAAACAAATGTCAGTGACCATTACCTGCATTACATAAAACTAAATAAATGTTAGCAGACATAAACAGCATTACATAAAACAAAACAAATGCCAGTGACCATTACCTGCATTACATAAAGCTAAGAAATGTCAGTGACCATTACATGCATTACATAAAACTAAACAAATGCCAGTGATCATTACCTGCATTACATAAAACTAAACAAATGCCAGTGACCATTACCTGCATTACATAAAACTAAACAAATGTTAGTGACCGTTACATGAATTACATAAAACTAAACAAATGTTAGTAGTCATTACATGCATTAAATACAATTGAACAAATGCAAGTGACCATTACCTGCATTACATAAAACTAAACAAATGTTAGTGACCTTTACATGAATTACATAAAACTAAACAAATGCCACTGACCATTACCTCCATTACATAAAAGTAAACAACGTTATTGACCATTACCTGCATTACATAAAACTAAACAAATGGTAGTTGTCATTACATGCGTTAAATAAAACTAAACAAATGTCAGTGACCATTACCTGCATTACATAAAACTAAACAAATGTCAGTGACCATTACCTGCATTACATAAAACTAAACAGATGTCAGTGACCATTACCTGCATTACATAAAACTAAACAAATGCCAGTGACAATTTCCTGCATTACATAAAACTAAACAAATGCCAGTGACCATTACCTGAATTACAAAAAGTTAAACAAATGTTAGTGACCATTACCTGCACTGCATAAAACTAAACAAATGCCAGTGACCATTACCTGCATTACATAAAACTAAACAAAGGTTAGTGACCATTACCTGCATTACATAAAACTAAACAAATGTTAGCGAGCATTACCTGTATTACATAAAACTAAACAAATGTTAGTCGTCATTACATGCGTTAAATAAAACTAAACAAATGTTAGTGACCATTACCTGTATTACATAAAGCTAAACAAATGTCAGGGACCATTACATGCATTACATAACAGTAAACAAATGTTAGTAGGCATTAATAGAATTACATAAAACACAACAGATGCCAATGACCATTACCTGCATTACATAAAACTAAACAAATGCAAGTGATCATTACCTGCATTACAAAAAGCAAAATAAATGCCAGTGACCATTACCAGCATTACATAAAGCTAAACAAATGTCAGAGACCATTACCTGCATTACATAACAGTAAACAAATGTTAGTAGATATAAACAGAATTACATAAAACACAACAGATGCCAATGACCATTACCTGCATTACATAAAACTAAACAAATGTTAGTAGATATAGACAGCATTACATAAAAATTAAACAAATGCCAGTGACCATTACATGCATTACATAAAACTGAACAATTGTCAGTGACCATTACCTGCATTACATTAAACTAAACAAATGTTAGTAGATACAGACAGCATTACATAAAACTAAACAAATGCCAGTGACCATTACATGCATTACAAAAAACTAAACAAATGGTAGTTGTCATTACATGCGTTAAATAAAACTAAACAAATGTCAGTGACCATTACCTGCATTACATAAAACTAAACAAATGGTAGTTGTCATTACATGCGTTAAATAAAACTAAACAAATGTCAGTGACCATTACCTGCATTACATAAAACTAAACAAATGTTAGTGACCATTACCTGCATTACAAAAAACTAAACAAATGTCAGTGACCATTACCTGCATTACATAAAACTAAACAAATGGTAGTTGTCATTACATGCGTTAAATAAAACTAAACAAATGTCAGTGACCATTACCTGTATTACATAAAAATAAACAAATGTTAGTGACCATTACCTGCATTACAAAAAACTAAACAAATGGTAGTTGTCATTACATGCGTTAAATAAAACTAAACAAATGTTAGTGACCAATACCTGCATTACATAAAACTAAACAAATGCCAGTGACCATTACCTGCATTACATAAAACTAAACAAAGGGCAGTGACCATTACCTGCATTACATAAAACTAAACAAATGTTAGTGACCATTACCTGTATTACATAAAACTAAACAAATGGTAGTTGCATTACATGCGTTAAAAAAAAAAAAAACAAATGTCAGTGACCATTACCTGCATTACATAAAACTAAACAAATGCAAGTGACCATTATCTGAATTACATAAATCTAAACAAATGTTAGTGACCAATACCTGCATTACATAAAACTAAACAAATGCCAGTGATCATTACCTGCATTACATAAAACTAAACAAATGCCAGTGACCATTACCTGCATTACATAAAACTAAACAAATGCCAGTGACCATTTCCTGCATTACATAAAACTAAACAGATGCCAGTGACCATTACCTGCTTTACATAAAACTAAACAAATGCCAGTGACCATTACCTGCATTACCTAAAACTAAACAAATGCCAGTGACCATTATCTGCATTACATAAAACTAAACAAATGCCAGTGACCATTACCTGCATTACATAAAACTAAACAAATGTTAGTGACCATTACCTGCATTACATAAAACTAAACAAATGCCAGTGACCATTTCCTGCATTACATAAAACTAAACAGATGCCAGTGACCATTACCTGCTTTACATAAAACTAAACAAATGCCAGTGACCATTACCTGCATTACCTAAAACTAAACAAATGCCAGTGACCATTATCTGCATTACATAAAACTAAACAAATGCCAGTGACCATTACCTGCACTGCATAAAACTAAACAAATGCCAGTGACCATTACCTGCATTACCTAAAACTAAACAAATGCCAGTGACCATTACCTGTATTACATAAAACTAAACAAATGTTAGTCGTCATTACATGCGTTAAATAAAACTAAACAAATGTCAGTGACCATTAGTTGCATTACATAACACTAAACAAATGTTAGTGACCATTACCTGTATTACATAAAACTAAACAAATGTTAGTCATTACATGCGTTAAATAAAACTAAACAAATGTCAGTGACCATTACCTGCATTACATAAAACTAAACAAATGTTAGTGACCATTACCTGCATTACATAAAACTAAACAAATGCCAGTGACCATTACATGCACTGTATAAAACTAAACAAATGCCAGTGACCATTACCTGCATTGGATAAAACTAAACAAATTTTAGTGACCATTACCTGTATTACATAAAACTAAACAAATGTTAGTCGTCATTACATGAGTTAAATAAAACTAAACAAATGTCAGTGACCATGACCTGCATTACATAAAACTAAACAAATGCCAGTGACCATTACCTGCACTGCATAAAACTATACAAATGCCAGTGACCATTACCTGCATTACATAAAACTAAACAAATGTTAGTCGTCATTACATGAGTTAAATAAAATGAAACAAATGTCAGTGACCATTACCTGCATTACATAAAACTAAACAAATGCAAGTGGCCATTACCTGCATTACATAAAACTAAACAAATGCCTGCGACCATTACCTGCATTACATAAAACTAAACAAATGTTAGTGACCAATACCTGCATTACATAAAACTAAACAAATGTTAGTCGTCATTACATGAGTTAAATAAAATGAAACAAATGTCAGTGACCATTACCTGCATTACATAAAACTAAACAAATGCAAGTGGCCATTACCTGCATTACATAAAACTAAACAAATGTCAGTGACCATTACCTGCATTACATAAAACTATACAAATGCCTGTGACCAATACCTGCATTACATAAAACTAAACAAATGCCAGTGACCATTACCTGCATTACAAAAAACTGAACAAATGCCAGTGACCATTACCTGCACTACATACAACTAAACAAATGTCAGTGACCATTACCTGCATTACATAAAACTAAACAAATGTTAGTGACCATTACCTGCATTACATAAAACTAAACAAATGCCAGTGACCATTACCTGCACTACATACAACTAAACAAATGTCAGTGACCATTACCTGCATTACATAAAACTAAACAAATATCAGTGATCATTACCTGCATTACATAAAACTAAACAAATATCAGTGATCATTACATGCATTACATAAAACTGAACAAATGTCAGTGACCATTACCTGTATTACAAAAAACTAAACAAATGTCAGTGACCGTTACCTGCATTACATAAAACTAAACAAATATCAGTGATCATTACCTGCATTACATAAAACTAAACAAATATCAGTGATCATTACATGCATTACATAAAACTGAACAAATGTCAGTGACCATTACCTGTATTACAAAAAACTAAACAAATGTCAGTGACCGTTACCTGCATTACATAAAACTAAACAAATATTAGTGATCATTACCTACATTACATAAAACTAAACAAATATCAGTGATCATTACATGCATTACATAAAACTGAACAAATGTCAGTGACCATTACCTGTATTGCAAAAAACTAAACAAATGTCAGTGACCGTTACCTGCATTACATAAAACTAAATGATTGCCAGTGACCATTACCTGCATTACATAAAACTAAACAAATGTTAGTGAATATTACCTGCCTTACATAAAACTAAACAAATGCCAGTGAGCATTACCTGCATTATATAAAATTAAACAAATGTTATTGACCATTACCTGCATTACATAAAACTAAACAAATGTTACTGACCATTACCTGCATTACATAAAACTAAACAAATGCCAGTGACCATTACCTGCATTACATAAAACTAAACAAATGATATTGACCATTACCTGCTTTACATAAAACTAAACAAATGTTACTGACCATTACCTGCATTACATAAAACTAAACAAGTGCCAGTGACCTTTTCCTGCATTACATAAAACTAAACAAATGCCAGTGACCTTTACCTGCATTACATAAAAGTAAACAAATGTAAGGAGACATTAACGCATTGCATAAAACTAAGCAAACACCAGTAATCATTACCGGCATTACATAAAGCTAAATAATTGCCAGTTAGCATTACATACATTACATAAAACTAAACAATTGCCAGTGACCATTACCTGCATTACATAAAACTAAATAAATGTTAGCAGACATATACAGCATTACATAAAACAAAACAAATGCCAGTGACCATTACCTCCATTACATAAAAGTAAACAAATGTTATTGACCATTACCTGCATTACATAAAACTAAACAAATGTCAGTGACCATTACCTGCATTACATAAAACTAAATAAATGTTAGCAGACATAAACAGCATTACATAAAACAAAACAAATGCCAGTGACCATTACCTGCATTACATAAAGCTAAGAAATGTCAGTGACCATTACATGCATTACATAAAACTAAACAAATGCCAGTGATCATTACCTGCATTACATAAAACTAAACAAATGCCAGTGACCATTACCTGCATTACATAAAACTAAACAAATGTTAGTGACCTTTACATGAATTACATAAAACTAAACAAATGCCAGTGACCATTACCTCCATTACATAAAAGTAAACAACGTTATTGACCATTACCTGCATTACATAAAACTAAACAAATGGTAGTTGTCATTACATGAATTACATAAAAGTAAACAAATGCCAGTGACCATTACCTCCATTACATAAAAGTAAACAAATGTTATTGACCATTACCTGCATTACATAAAACTAAACAAATGTCAGTGACCATTACCTGCATTACATAAAACTAAATAAATGTTAGCAGACATAAACAGCATTACATAAAACAAAACAAATGCCAGTGACCATTACCTGCATTACATAAAGCTAAGAAATGTCAGTGACCATTACATGCATTACATAAAACTAAACAAATGCCAGTGATCATTACCTGCATTACATAAAACTAAACAAATGCCAGTGACCATTACCTGCATTACATAAAACTAAACAAATGTTAGTGACCGTTACATGAATTACATAAAACTAAACAAATGTTAGTAGTCATTACATGCATTAAATACAATTGAACAAATGCAAGTGACCATTACCTGCATTACATAAAACTAAACAAATGTTAGTGACCTTTACATGAATTACATAAAACTAAACAAATGCCACTGACCATTACCTCCATTACATAAAAGTAAACAACGTTATTGACCATTACCTGCATTACATAAAACTAAACAAATGGTAGTTGTCATTACATGCGTTAAATAAAACTAAACAAATGTCAGTGACCATTACCTGCATTACATAAAACTAAACAAATGTCAGTGACCATTACCTGCATTACATAAAACTAAACAAATGTCAGTGACCATTACCTGCATTACATAAAACTAAACAAATGCCAGTGACAATTTCCTGCATTACATAAAACTAAACAAATGCCAGTGACCATTACCTGAATTACAAAAAGTTAAACAAATGTTAGTGACCATTACCTGCACTGCATAAAACTAAACAAATGCCAGTGACCATTACCTGCATTACATAAAACTAAACAAAGGTTAGTGACCATTACCTGCATTACATAAAACTAAACAAATGTTAGCGAGCATTACCTGTATTACATAAAACTAAACAAATGTTAGTCGTCATTACATGCGTTAAATAAAACTAAACAAATGTTAGTGACCATTACCTGTATTACATAAAGCTAAACAAATGTCAGGGACCATTACATGCATTACATAACAGTAAACAAATGTTAGTAGGCATTAATAGAATTACATAAAACACAACAGATGCCAATGACCATTACCTGCATTACATAAAACTAAACAAATGCAAGTGATCATTACCTGCATTACAAAAAGCAAAATAAATGCCAGTGACCATTACCAGCATTACATAAAGCTAAACAAATGTCAGAGACCATTACCTGCATTACTTAACAGTAAACAAATGTTAGTAGATATAAACAGAATTACATAAAACACAACAGATGCCAATGACCATTACCTGCATTACATAAAACTAAACAAATGTTAGTAGATATAGACAGCATTACATAAAAACTAAACAAATGCCAGTGACCATTACATGCATTACATAAAACTGAACAATTGTCAGTGACCATTACCTGCATTACATTAAACTAAACAAATGTTAGTAGATACAGACAGCATTACATAAAACTAAACAAATGCCAGTGACCATTACATGCATTACAAAAAACTAAACAAATGGTAGTTGTCATTACATGCTAAATAAAACTAAGCAAATGTCAGTGACCATTACCTGCATTACATAAAACTAAACAAATGGTAGTTGTCATTACATGCAAATAAAACTAAACACATGTCAGTGACCATTACCTGCATTACATAAAACTAAACAAATGTTAGTGACCATTACCTGCATTACAAAAACTAAACAAATGTCAGTGACCATTACCTTCATTACATAAAACTAAACAAATGGTAGTTGTCATTACATGCGTTAAATAAAACTAAACAAATGTCAGTGACCATTACCTGTATTACATAAAATAAACAAATGTTAGTGACCATTACCTGCATTACAAAAAACTAAACAAATGGTAGTTGTCATTACATGCGTTAAATAAAACTAAACAAATGTTAGTGACCAATACCTGCATTACATAAAACTAAACAAATGCCAGTGACCATTACCTGCATTACATAAAACTAAACAAAGGGCAGTGACCATTACCTGCATTACATAAAACTAAACAAATGTTAGTGACCATTACCTGTATTACATAAAACTAAACAAATGGTAGTTGCATTACATGCGTTAAAAAAAACAAATGTCAGTGACCATTACCTGCATTACATAAAACTAAACAAATGCAAGTGACCATTATCTGAATTACATAAATCTAAACAAATGTTAGTGACCAATACCTGCATTACATAAAACTAAACAAATGCCAGTGATCATTACCTGCATTACATAAAACTAAACAAATGCCAGTGACCATTACCTGCATTACATAAAACTAAACAAATGCCAGTGACCATTTCCTGCATTACATAAAACTAAACAGATGCCAGTGACCATTACCTGCTTTACATAAAACTAAACAAATGCCAGTGACCATTACCTGCATTACCTAAAACTAAACAAATGCCAGTGACCATTATCTGCATTACATGAAACTAAACAAATGCCAGTGACCATTACCTGCATTACATAAAACTAAACAAATGTTAGTGACCATTACCTGCATTACATAAAACTAAACAAATGCCAGTGACCATTTCCTGCATTACATAAAACTAAACAGATGCCAGTGACCATTACCTGCTTTACATAAAACTAAACAAATGCCAGTGACCATTACCTGCATTACCTAAAACTAAACAAATGCCAGTGACCATTATCTGCATTACATAAAACTAAACAAATGCCAGTGACCATTACCTGCACTGCATAAAACTAAACAAATGCCAGTGACCATTACCTGCATTACCTAAAACTAAACAAATGCCAGTGACCATTACCTGTATTACATAAAACTAAACAAATGTTAGTCGTCATTACATGCGTTAAATAAAACTAAACAAATGTCAGTGACCATTAGTTGCATTACATAAAACTAAACAAATGTTAGTGACCATTACCTGTATTACATAAAACTAAACAAATGTTAGTGACCATTACCTGCATTACATAAAACTAAACAAATGTTAGTGACCATTACCTGCATTACATAAAACTAAACAAATGCCAGTGACCATTACATGCACTGTATAAAACTAAACAAATGCCAGTGACCATTACCTGCATTGGATAAAACTAAACAAATTTTAGTGACCATTACCTGTATTACATAAAACTAAACAAATGTTAGTCGTCATTACATGAGTTAAATAAAACTAAACAAATGTCAGTGACCATGACCTGCATTACATAAAACTAAATAAATGCCAGTGACCATTACCTGCACTGCATAAAACTATACAAATGCCAGTGACCATTACCTGCATTACATAAAACTAAACAAATGTTAGTCGTCATTACATGAGTTAAATAAAATGAAACAAATGTCAGTGACCATTACCTGCATTACATAAAACTAAACAAATGCAAGTGGCCATTACCTGCATTACATAAAACTAAACAAATGCCTGCGACCATTACCTGCATTACATAAAACTAAACAAATGTTAGTGACCAATACCTGCATTACATAAAACTAAACAAATGTTAGTCGTCATTACATGAGTTAAATAAAATGAAACAAATGTCAGTGACCATTACCTGCATTACATAAAACTAAACAAATGCAAGTGGCCATTACCTGCATTATATAAAACTAAACAAATGTCAGTGACCATTACCTGCATTACATAAAACTATACAAATGCCTGTGACCAATACCTGCATTACATAAAACTAAACAAATGCCAGTGACCATTACCTGCATTACAAAAACTGAACAAATGCCAGTGACCATTACCTGCACTACATACAACTAAACAAATGTCAGTGACCATTACCTGCATTACATAAAACTAAACAAATGTTAGTGACCATTACCTGCATTACATAAAACTAAACAAATGCCAGTGACCATTACCTGCACTACATACAACTAAACAAATGTCAGTGACCATTACCTGCATTACATAAAACTAAACAAATATCAGTGATCATTACCTGCATTACATAAAACTAAACAAATATCAGTGATCATTACATGCATTACATAAAACTAAACAAATATCAGTGATCATTACCTGCATTACATAAAACTAAACAAATATCAGTGATCATTACATGCATTACATAAAACTGAACAAATGTCAGTGACCATTACCTGTATTACAAAAAACTAAACAAATGTCAGTGACGTTACCTGCATTACATAAAACTAAACAAATATTAGTGATCATTACCTACATTACATAAAACTAAACAAATATCAGTGATCATTACATGCATTACATAAAACTGAACAAATGTCAGTGACCATTACCTGTATTGCAAAAAACTAAACAAATGTCAGTGACCGTTACCTGCATTACATAAAACTAAATGATTGCCAGTGACCATTACCTGCATTACATAAAACTAAACAAATGTTAGTGAATATTACCTGCCTTACATAAAACTAAACAAATGCCAGTGAGCATTACCTGCATTATATAAAATTAAACAAATGTTATTGACCATTACCTGCATTACATAAAACTAAACAAATGTTACTGACCATTACCTGCATTACATAAAACTAAACAAATGCCAGTGACCATTACCTGCATTACATAAAACTAAACAAATGATATTGACCATTACCTGCTTTACATAAAACTAAACAAATGTTACTGACCATTACCTGCATTACATAAAACTAAACAAGTGCCAGTGACCTTTTCCTGCATTACATAAAACTAAACAAATGCCAGTGACCTTTACCTGCATTACATAAAAGTAAACAAATGTAAGAAGACATTAATGCATTGCATAAAAACTAAGCAAACACCAGTAATCATTACCGGCATTACATAAAGCTAAATAATTGCCAGTTAGCATTACATACATTACATAAAACTAAACAATTGCCAGTGACCATTACCTGCATTACATAAAACTAAATAAATGTTAGCAGACATATACAGCATTACATAAAACAAAACAAATGCCAGTGACCATTACCTGCATTACATAAAACTAAACAAATGCCAGTGAGTATTACCTGCATTACATAAAACTAAACAAATGCCAGTGACCATTACCTGCATTACATAAAACTAAACAAATGTCAGTGACCATTACCTGCATTACATAAAACTAAACAAATGCCAGTGACCATTACCTGCATTACATAAAATTAAACAAATGCCAGTGACCACTACCTTCATTTCATAAAACTAAACAAATGCCAGTGACCATTACCTGCATTACATAAAACTAAACAAATGCCAGTGACCATTACCTGCATTACATAAAATTAAACAAATGCCAGTGACCACTACCTTCATTTCATAAAACTAAACAAATGCCAGTGACCATTACCTGCATTACATAAAACTAAACAAATGCCAGTGACCATTACCTGCACTGCATGAAACTAAACAAATGCCAGTGACCATTACCTGCATTACATAAAACTAAACAAATGCCAGTGACCATTACATGCATTACATAAAACTAAACAAATGCCAGTGACCATTACCTGCACTGCATGAAACTAAACAAATGCCAGTGACCATTACCTGCATTACATAAAACTAAGCAAAGGTTAGTGACCATTACCTGCATTACATAAACACGTTAGTGACCATTACCTGCATTACATAAAACTAAACAAATGTTAATGAGCATTACCTGTATTACATGAAACTAAACAAATGTTAGTGAGCATTACCTGTATTACATAAAACTAAACAAATGTTAGTCGTCATTACATGCGTTAAATAAAACTAAACAAATGTCAGTGACCATTACCTGCATTACATAAAACTGAACAAATGTCAGTGACCATTACCTGTATTACATAAAACTAAACAAATGCCAGTGGCCATTACCTGCATTACATAAAACTAAACAAATGCCAGTGGCAATTACCTGCATTACATAAAACTAAACAAATGTTAGTGACCAATACCAGCATTACATAAAACTCAACAAATGTTAGTAGACATAAAGAGCATTACATAAAAGTCAGCAGATGCCAATGATCATTACCTGCATTACATAAAACTAAACAAAAGTGAGTGACCATTACCTGCATTACATAAAAGTAAACAAATGTCAGTGACCATTACCTGCATTACATAAAACTAAACAAATGTTAGTAGACATAAAGAGCATTACATAAAAGTCAGCAGATGCCAATTATCATTACCTGCATTACATAAAACTAAACAAAAGTGAGTGACCATTACCTGCATTACATAAAAGTAACAAATGCCAGTGACCATTACCTGCATTACATAAAACTAAACAAATGGCAGTGACCATTACCTAAATTACAAAATAACTGAACAAATGCCAGTGACCATTACCTGCATTACATAAAAGTAAACAAATGCCAGTGACCATTACCAGCATTACATAATACTAAACAAATGTCAGTGACCACTACCTGCATTACATAAAACTGAACAAATGTCAGTGACCATTACCTACATTACATAAAACTAAACAAGGTTTACTGCCCATTACCTGCATTACATAAAACTAAACAAGTGCCAGTGACCATTGCCTGCATTACATAAAACTAAACAAATGTTAGTGACCATTACCCGCCTTACATAAAACTAAACAAATGTAAGAAGACATTAACGCATTGCATAAAAACTAAGCAAACACCAGTAATCATTACCAACATTACATAACACTAAATAATTGCCAGTAACCATTACCTACATTACATAAAACTAAACAATTGCCAGTGACCATTACCTGCATTACATAAAACTAAACAGATGTTAGTGACCATGACCTGCATTATATAAACTAAATAAATGCTAGCAGAAATAAACAGCATTACATAAAACAAAACAAATGCCAGTGACCATTACCTACATTACATAAAACTAAACAATTGCCAGTGACCATTACCTGCATTACATAAAACTAAAAGATGTTAGCGACCATGACCTGCATTACATAAAACTAAATAAATGTTAGCAGACATAAACAGCATTACATAAAACAAAACAAATGCCAGTGACCAGTACCTGCATTACATAAAACTAAGAAATGCCAGTGACCATTACCTGCATTACATAAAACTAAACAAAAGCCAGTGAGCATTACCTGCATTATATAAAACTAAACAAATGTTATTGACCATTACCTGCATTACATAAAACTAAACAATTGCCAGTGACCATTACCTGTATTACATAAAACTATACAAATGTTAGCAGACATAAACAGCATTACATAAAACAAAACAAATGCCAGTGACCTTTAACTGCATTACATAAAACTAAACAAATGTCAGTGACCATTACCTGCATTACATAAAACTAAATAAATGTTAGCAGACATAAACAGCATTACATAAAACAAAACAAATGCCAGTGACCTTTAACTGCATTACATAAAACTAAACAAATGTCAGTGACCATTACCTGCATTACAAAAAAACTAAGACATGTCAGTGACCATTACCTGCATTACATAAAACTAAACAGATGTTAGCGACCATGACCTGCATTACATAAAACTAAACAAATGCCAGTGACCATTACCGCCATTACATAAAACTAAACAAATGCCAGTGACCATTACCAGTATTACATAAAACTAAACAAATGCCAGTGACCATTACCTGCATTAAATAAAACTAAACAAATGTTAGTGACCATTACCTGCATTACATAGAACTAAACAAATGTTAGGAGTCATTACCTGCATTACATAAAACTAAACAAATGTTAGTCATCATACCATGCGTTAAATAAAACTAAACAAATGCCAGTGACCATTACCTGCAGTACATAAAAGAAAACAAATGTTAGTAACCATTAGCGACATTACATAAAACTAAACAAATGTCAACGACCATTACCTGCATTACATAAAAGTAAACAAATGCCAGTGACCATTACCTGCATCACATAAAACTAAACAAATGTTAGTGACCATTACCTGCATTAAATAAAACTAAAGAAATGCCAGTGACCATTACATGCATTACATGAAAATAAACCAATGCCAGTGACCATTACTTGCATTACATAAAACTAACAAAATGCTAATGACCATTACCTACATTACAAAAAACTAAACAAATGTCAATGACCATTACCTGCATTTAATAAAACTAAACAAATGCCAGTGACTATTACATGCCTTACATAAAACTAAACAAATTTCAGTGACCATTACCTGCATTACGTAAAACTAAACACATGCCAATGACCATTACCTGTATTAAATAAAATTAAACAAATGTCACTGACCATTACTTTCACCATTACCTGCATTACGTAAAACTAAACACATGCCAATGACCATTACCTGTATTAAATAAAATTAAACAAATGTCACTGACCATTTACTTTCACCAGACTGTGAAAGTATGTTATTACTACACAATTAATCCATTAACTCTGACCTGTGTATCCTAGCCTAGCTTCCTGCCCAGGACTGCCAGCAGCCAATAGCCCTTGTCTTTCCCCTTATTCGTCTCCTGTCTCTCATTTTACTTTCTCCTCAGATCTACTACTGGATTTTCTACCTTTTTTCCCTAATCACTTTTCCTCCATCACCTCTGTCTTACCTGTACAACTTAAATCTATTACCACATTTGGCCACCAGGTGGCATCACACTTTACCTGTTTTTTCTCCCTTTTGGCTTAGTTTGTTCTCTCAACTACCTTGTATTTTGTACCTGCATCCTCTCCCTTACTGCTTTACTTTTTCTTTTCTTTTCTTTTGACCCTGACAATCCATCCTTCTATTACAGTTTACTGCTCTAAGCCTGCATATCCTTTTAAGTTACAGATATTTACACGTCACATGCACATATACCTTGTACAAACTAACCTGCTGTTTCTCAAGCTTACAGATTGTTTTTTCTGTGACTCTCCACTCTAGTGTGTCTTCCCGCTCCGTTCGCCCTTCAGGCTCACTCCGCTCCCCTCCCTGCCCCCAAATCCCACCCGACCCTAGCACCTACATAGACACACCCCTCTCTTCATTCCACCTATCATACTATACAACTGTCTCCACCCCCTTCCATATTTGTCTCCTCCCTAACCCACATAATTACCTACTACTCTTTCACATTACTCCCTGTATCTACATACTTAATCACTATTACACTATCTCTTATTATGTCTAATAAATACCAACCTTTGATACTACTAGCTCTCCTAACTACCCTCACCTCTGCCTATCTGTCAACCTCCTATGAACAACCCCAACCCTTTACTTTTAATATCCTTTGCAAACAAACCCTCACAACTCCCCTGCCTATATCCATAAACAATCTCAATACCACCTATAACACCTCCTATCTTCTACCAAAATATCACCGTCTGCTTCACATTAAATACTTTATTCATAGCCTTAAAAGACATGGTTACAACCTCTGTAAAACTCCTCAATTTCTCAACCCAGTACTTTTTACCTTATTAATTGATGGAGACATCCATCCCAATCCTGGCCCTAACCCACCCACACAATCCTCTAATTGCCACATATTCAAACCAAATCCAACACCTTCAACCAAACCCCCAAAATCTTTGTCAATTGCCCATCTTAATATTCGCAGCATTTGCAACAAAATACCTCTAATTCATGCTCTTCTAGATGTTCAACAGTTTGATATTCTCTGTCTAACCGAAACATGGCTAAAACCTACAATAAAGGATAATAAGATTATCCCCCCAGGCTACAACATCCTTAGACAAGACCGCTTAAACAAAAAAGGTGGCGGGGTTATAGTCCTCTATAAAACCGAACTACAAATGAGTAAGACAAATCTTAACCATATATCTGACAGCAATGTTGAAATAATTATTTCAAAACTTCAGCTCAACCCTCACAAAACAATTAATATTATCTGTACCTATCTTCCCCCTAGAAAGAATCGTACTGTATTAGAAAACCTACTTAATTGGCTTTCACTAAATCTCCTTCAAGAAACAATACTTTTAGGAGACTTTAATATTGACTGGAACAAATGTAAAAATTCCAACCCAACTACCCTCATTAACCTACATGGCTTCTCACAAATCATTAACTCCCCAACAAGAATAAACAAACTTAATAACAAAGAAACTATACTTGACTGGATATTAATAAATAGTCCACAACAACAATACTCATCAGGAACTCTCCCTGATGACCTTAGTGACCACTCTCTAACATATATTATCAGGCACAAAACAAATGTTACTATCCCTATCAAAGTCACAACATCCCGCAGCAAAAAATATTTTGACCCCAATCAGTTTCAAAATGAACTTATGCAAGTTAATTGGTCACCTCTGAAATCACTCCCTATAGATGAAGCTGTTAGTTACTTTAATAATACCTTTCTAGATATCCTTGAACATCATGCCCCAATGCGTTCTGTACGCATGAAAACCAAAACTGCCCAGTGGCTCTCAAATGATACTAAAAAACTAATCCTTAGCAGGAACAAAGCCTGGGCTAAATGGCGTACCACAAAACGCATAACTGATCACCTTACTTTTAGACAGCAAAGAAATGTAACAAAAAAAGCCATCCTACATGATAAAAAGACCTATTATACACAGCTTCAACAATCCTCCCTTCACCAGCCAAAAAAATTTTGGTCTTCTATTAACAAGCTCTTATCCCCGGGCAAAGTTGCCACACCAAATCCACTAGGCTCTAACCCTGACAACCCACTACAAACAGCTAATGCCTTTAATACCTTCTTTACTTCAGCCATATTAAAACTAGCTAACCAACAAAACCCTGATACCGCAAATCTATTTACCCAAACCACCTCTCTCCCTCCATTTCACCTAAAACCTATTCCAACCTCCTATATCTCGTCCTTACTTTAAAAACTAAAGCCCGCAACCCCCACAGCGGACAAATTACCAGCTGAATACCTCCGTCTAGGTGCAAAAGCTCTTTCCTATCCCATCTCTATACTCATCAACAGAACTATAAAAGAAAGTACTATTCCATCACTCTGGAAAATCTCTTATATTATCCCTCTATTCAAGGGAGGTGACTCTACTGAGTATTCAAACTTCTGTCCCATAGCATTACTTTCTCCTCTTGCAAAAATAATGGAGAAATGCATCCACAAACAATTACTTCACCACCTACTTAGCCACAACCTTCTGGCTAATTGTCAACATGGGTTTCGACCATTCCATAGTACTAGCACAGCATTACTATCCTTTATTGACTCTATTAACAAAAACCGCAACAACAACACCCTTTCTTCTGCATTCTTTGTAGACCTGTCCAAAGCCTTTGACATGGTCAATCACCAACTTCTCCTCCATCGTTTACAATCCCTGACTCTAGATAACCTTGCCTTAAACTGGTTCGCATCGTATCTGGGCAACCGTAAACAGGCAGTTCTCTGGGATAACCAGCTCTCTGATCTCCTCCCCACCACCATAGGGGTCCCCCAGGGCTCTATCTTAGGTCCACTCCTATTCTCCATCTTTATAAATGACCTTCATCTAGCCACTCCTCAATTAACTTGCATTCAATACGCTGACGACACAACCATTATTTGCTCAGCCTCCACTCAGAATGAGCTGCACACTCTCACAAAATACCTTCATAACTATAGAGCAATGGTTCTCGAATCATTGTCTACTCCTCAATCCCCAAAAAACCAAACTCCTGCTCTTTACACCCACTCACCTATCCCCCTCTATTAACTTCACACTTACATCCAATAATGGTACCCTCATCTCCCCAGACCAAACCACTAAACTCTTGGGTATTACCATTGACAACCAACTGAAATTTGACACTCATATCAACTCTACAATTAAGGTTACTAACAGAAAAATTGGTTCTCTCTATAGAATCAAAGCTTACCTAACCCCCGAAACCAGAACTACCATTGCTAGAACCCACTTAATCTCTACCCTTCTTTATGCTTCCACCATCTACACTAATCTTTCTAAGCACAATCTCAATAAACTAGCTTCTTCCTACAACAACATAGCCAGATTCGCTATAGCTTCTCCTTATAGGACTCACCATTGTCTAAATCTTAAAAAACTAGGCTGGCTTGAATTACCCAACCTAATACAATTCTACCAACTTACTATTGCCCATAAAGCCCTTTATCACCCTAACAACACTCCAACACTCTCCTCTCTCATACAACCCTACAATAATCTGAGGAACATACGCTCTTCTTACAAAACACTGATCCAAATTTCCCAATCAAATAACTTAGCAGGTGACTCCATATTCTCCAACTCAGTTGGCAAAATATGGAACCAACTACCTCAATACCTCACTACAATATCTTCACTCCCAATTTTTAAAGCTAAACTAAAACTCTTCCTTCCCAACCACTGGCTCTGCTCTTGTACCAACCCTAGTTGAACTTTTTGTCTTACTTGCCTCTGATTCCTTTATCCCCTTATTTCTAGTTCTCAATTTCTACCCTCTTGAAATTCCTCTTCAAATAAATACATATCTCAATTTTTTATTTCTATTTATTTCTGAAATACAGTTTTCTAGTTAATACTCATTATTCTGTTCTACGCCAAGCCACACTGTGTACTCTGACGCTTTTACAATTTGCAGTTTGATATGTTAGGTTTCTTAAATACTGTTTTATATTCTTTCAATTTTGCATTATTTTAATTTTTCTTTTGTTTAAGCTTAACTTGTTTTAGTAGTTTATAGCGGAGCTTTTCTCCCCGGGCCTCCACTGAAAATGGACATATATCCAGTTGGACTAGCCCGGTAAACAAATGTAAAATAAAAATAAATAAAATTACCTGCATTACATAAAAGTAAACAAATGTCAGTGACCATTACCTGCATTATGTAAAGCTAAACAAATGCCAGTGACCGTTACCTGCATTTAATAAAACTAAAATGTTAATAGTCATTAACAGCATTACATAAAAGTAAACAAATGTTAGTGACCATTACCTGCATCACATAAAACTAAACAAGAGTTAGTAGTCATTAACAGCATTACATAAAACTAAACAAATGCAAGTGATCTGTACCTGCATTACAAAAAGCGAAACAAATGCCAGTGACCATTACCTGCATTACATAAAGCTAAACAAATGTCAGAGACCATTACCTGCATTTCATAACAGTAAACAAATGTTAGAAGACATAAACAGCATTACATAAAACTCAACAGATGCCAATGACCTTTACCTGCATTACATAAAACTAAACAAATGCCAGTGACCATTACCTGCATTACATAAAACTAAACAAATGCCAGTGACCATTACCTGCATTACATAAAACTAAACAAATGTTAGTGACCTTTACATGAATTACATAAAACTAAACAAATGCCAGTGACCATTACCTCCATTACATAAAACTAAACAAATGCCAGTGACCATTACCTGCATTACATAAAACTAAACAAATGTTAGTGACCTTTACATGAATTACATAAAACTAAACAAATGCCAGTGACCATTACCTCCATTACATAAAAGTAAACAACGTTATTGACCATTACCTGCATTACATAAAACTAAACAAATGGTAGTTGTCATTACATGCGTTAAATAAAACTAAACAAATGTCAGTGACCATTACCTGCATTACATAAAACTAAACAAATGTTAGTGACCAATATCTGCATTACATAAAACTAAACAAATGTTAGTGACCATTACCTGCATTACATAAAACTAAACAAATGCCAGTGACCATTACCTGCATAACCTAAAACTAAACAAATGTTAGTGACCATTACCTGAATTATATAAAACTAAACAAATGCCAGTGACCATTACATGAATTACATAAAACTAAACAAATGTTAGTGACCTTTACATGAATTGCATAAAACTAAACAAATGCCAGTGACCATTACCTCCATTACATAAAAGTAAACAACGTTATTGACCATTACCTGCATTACATAAAACTAAACAAATGGTAGTTGTCATTACATGCATTAAATAAAACTAAACAAATGTCAGTGACCATTACCTGCATTACATAAAACTAAACAAATGTTAGTGACCAATACCTGCATTACATAAAACTAAACAAATGTTAGTGACCATTACCTGCATTACATAAAACTAAACAAATGCCAGTGACCATAACCTGCATAACCTAAAACTAAACAAATGTTACTGACCATTACCTGCATTACATAAAAGTAAATAAATGCCAGTGATCATTACCTGCATTACATAAAACTAAACAAATGTTAGTGACCATTACCTGCATTACATAAAACTAAATAAATGCCAGTGACCATTACCTGCATTACATAAAACTAAACAAATGCCAGTGACCATTACCTAAAACTAAACAAATGTTAGTGACCATTACCTGAATTATATAAAACTAAACAAATGCCAGTGACCATTACATGAATTACATAAAACTAAACAAATGTTAGTGACCATTACCTGCATTACATAAAACTAAACAAATGCTAGTGACCATTACCTGTATTACATAAAACTAAACAAATGCCAGTGACCATTACCTGCATTATATAAAACTAAACAAATGTTACTGACCATTACCTGCATTACCTAAAACTAAACAAATGCCAGTGACCATTACCTGCATTACCTAAAACTAAACAAATGTTAGTGACCATTACCTGCATTACCTAAAACTAAACAAATGTTAGTAGTCATTGCATTTGTTAAATAAAACTAAACAAATGCCAGTGATCAGTACTTGCATTATATGAAATAAAACAAATGTTAGTAGTCATTAACTGCATTAAATACAACTGAACAAATTCCAGAGACCATTACCTCCATTACATAAAATTAAACAAATGTCAGTGACCATTACCTTCATTTCATAAAACTAAACAAATGTTAGTGACCATTACCTGCAATACATAAGAGTAAACCAATATTAGAAGTCATCAACAGCATTCCATAAAACTAATCAAATGCCAGTGACCATTACGTGCATTACATAAAATTAACAAATGTTAGTGACCACTACCTGCATTATATAAAGCTAAACAAATGATAGTGACCATTACCTGCATTACATAAAACTAAACAAATGGTAGTAGACATAAACAACATTACATAAAACTAAACAAATGCCAGCAACCATTACCTGCATTGCATAAAAGGAAACAAGTGTTAGTAGATATTACAGCATTACATAAAAACTAAGCAAACACCATTAGTCATTACCAGTATTACATAAAACTAAACAAATCACAGTGACCATTGCCTGCATTACATAAAACTAAACAAATGTTAGTGACCACTACCTGCATTACATAAAACTAAGCAAATGCCAGTGAGCATTGCCTGCATTATATAAAACTAAACAAATGTTACTGACCATTACCTGCATTACCTAAAACTAAACAAATGTTAGCAGTCATTGCATTTGTTAAAATAAAACTAAACAAATGCCAGTGATCAGTTCCTGCATTATATGAAACAAAACAAATGTTAGTAGTCATTAACTGCATTAAATACAACTGAACAAATCCCAGCGACCATTTCCTGCATTACATAAAATTAAGCAAATGTCAGTGACCATTACCTTCATTTCATAAAACTAAACAAATGTTAGTGACCATTACCTGCATTACATAAGAGTAACCCAATGTTAGTAGTCATCAGCAGCATTACATAAAACTAAACAAATGCCAGTGACCATTAACTGCATTACATAAAACTAAACAAATGCCAGTGACCATTACCTGCATTACATAAAAGTAAACAAATGTTAGTGACCATTACCTGCATTACATAAAAGTAAACAAATGCCAGTGACCATTACCTGCATTACATAAAACTAAACAAATGTTAGTGACCATTACCTGCATTACATAAGAGTAAACCAATGTTAGTGGTCATAAGCAGCATTACATAAAACTAAACAAATGCCAGTGACCATTAACTGCATTACATAAAACTAAACAAATGCCAGTGACCATTACCTGCATTACATAAAAGTAAACAAATGTTATTGACCATTACCTGCATTACATAAAAGTAAACAAATGCCAGTGACCATTACCTGCATTACATAAAACTAAACAAATGTTAGTGACCATTACCTGCATTACATAAGAGTAAACCAATGTTAGTAGTCATCAGCAGCATTACATAAAACTAAACAAATGCCAGTGACCATTAACTGCATTACATAAAACTAAACAAATGCCAGTGACCATTACCTGCATTACATAAAAGTAAACAAATGTTAGTGACCATTACCTGCATTACATAAAAGTAAACAAATGCCAGTGACCATTACCTGCATTACATAAAACTAAACAAATGTTAATAGTCATTAACAGCATTACATAAAACTAAATAAATGCCAGTGACCATTACGTGCATTACATAAAAGTAAACAAATGTTAGTAACAAATGTTAGTGACCACAACCCGCATTATATAAAACTAAACAAATGTTAGTGACCATTATCTGCATTACATAAAACTAAACGAATTGTAGTAGACATAAACAACATTGCATAAAACTAAACAAATGCCAGTGACCATTACCTGCATTGCATAAAAGGAAACAAGTGTTAGTAGATATTACAGCATTACATAAAAACTAAGCAAACACCATTAATCATTACCAGCATTACATAAAACTAAACAAATTGAAGTGACCATTACCTGCATTACATAAAACTAAACAAATGTTAGTGACCACTACCTGCATTACATAAAACTAAGCAAATGCCAGTGAGCATTACCTGCATTATATAAAACTAAACAAATGTTAGTGACCATTACCTGCATTACATAAAACTAAACAAATGTTAGTGACCATTAACTGCATTACATAAAACTAAACAAATGCCGGTGAGCATTACCTGCATTTCATAAAAGTAAACAAATGCCAGTGACTATTACCTGCATTACATAAAACTAAACAAATGTTAGTGAACATTACCTGCATTACATAAAACTAAACACATGTTAGTGACCATTACCAGCAGTACATAAAACTAAAATGCCAGTGACCATTACCTGCATTACATAAAACTAAACAAATGTCAGTGACCATTACCTGCATTACATAAAACTATACAAATGCCAGTGACCATTACCTGCATTACCTAAAACTAAACAAATGTTAGTGACCATTACCTGCATTACATAAAACTAAATAAATGTTTGTGAAAATTACCTGCATTACATAAAACTAAACAAATGCCAGTGACCATTACCTGCATTACCTAAAACTAAACAAATGTTAGTGACCATTACCTGCATTACATAAAACTAAAATGCCAGTGACCATTACCTACATTACATAAAAGTAAACAAATGTTAGTGACCATTACCAGCATTACATAAAACTAAACAAATGCCAGTGATCATTACCTGCATTACATAAAACTAAACAAATGCCAGTGACCATTACCTGCATTACATAAAACTAAACAGATGCCAGTGACCATTACCTGCATTACATAAAACTAAACAAATGCCAGTGACCATTACCTGCATTACATAAAACTAAACAAATGCCAGTGACCATTACCTGCATTACATAAAACTAAACAGATGCCAGTGACTATTACCTGCATTACATAAAACTAAACAAATGCCAGTGACCATTACCTGCATTACATAAAACTAAACAGATGCCAGTGACCATTACCTGCATTACATAAAAGTAAACAAATGTCAGTGACCATTACCAGCATTACATAAAACTAAACAAATGCCAGTGACCATTACCTGCATTACATAAAACTAAACAAATGTCAGTGACCATTACCTGCATTACATAAAACTAAACAGATGCCAGTGACCATTACCTGCATTACATAAAAGCAACAAATGCCAGTGACCATTACCTGCATTACATAAAACTAAACAAATGCCAGTGACCATTACCTGCATTACATAAAACTAAGCAGATGCCAGTGACCATTATATGAATTACATAAAACTAAACAAATGTTAGTGACCGTTACATGAATTACATAAAACTAAACAAATGCCAGTGACCATTACCTCCATTACATAAAAGTAAACAACGTTATTGACCATTACCTGCATTACATAAAACTAAACAAATGGTAGTTGTCATTACATGCGTTAAATAAAACTAAACAAATGTCAGTGACCATTACCTGCATTACATAAAACTAAACAAATGTTAGTGACCAATACCTGCATTACATAAAACTAAACAAATGTTAGTGACCATTACCTGCATTATATAAAACTAAACAAATGCCAGTGACCATTACCTGCATAACCTAAAACTAAACAAATGTTACTGACCATTACCTGCATTACATAAAAGTAAATAAATGCCAGTGATCATTACCTGCATTACATAAAACTAAACAAATGTTAGTGACCATTACCTGCATTACATAAAACTAAATAAATGCCAGTGACCATTACCTGCATTACATAAAACTAAACAAATGCCAGTGACCATTACCTAAAACTAAACAAATGTTAGTGACCATTACCTGAATTATATAAAACTAAACAAATGCCAGTGACCATTACATGAATTACATAAAACTAAACAAATGTTAGTGACCATTACCTGCATTACATAAAACTAAACAAATGCTAGTGACCATTACCTGTATTACATAAAACTAAACAAATGCCAGTGACCATTACCTGCATTATATAAAACTAAACAAATGTTACTGACCATTACCTGCATTACCTAAAACTAAACAAATGCCAGTGACCATTACCTGCATTACCTAAAACTAAACAAATGTTAGTGACCATTACCTGAATTATATAAAACTAAACAAATGCCAGTGACCATTACATGAATTACAAAAAAACTAAACAAATGCCACTGAGCATTACCTGCATTATATAAAACTAACCAAAAGTTAGTGACCATTTCCTCCATTGCATAAAACTAAACAAATGTTAGTGACCATTACCTGCATTACCTAAAACGAAACAAATGTTAGTAGTCATTGCATTTGTTAAATAAAACTAAACAAATGCCAGTGATCAGTACTTGCATTATATGAAATAAAACAAATGTTAGTAGTCATTAACTGCATTAAATACAACTGAACAAATTCCAGAGACCATTACCTCCATTACATAAAATTAAACAAATGTCAGTGACCATTACCTTCATTTCATAAAACTAAACAAATGTTAGTGACCATTACCTGCAATACATAAGAGTAAACCAATATTAGAAGTCATCAACAGCATTCCATAAAACTAATTAAATGCCAGTGACCATTACGTGCATTACATAAAATTAACAAATGTTAGTGACCACTACCTGCATTATATAAAACTAAACAAATGATAGTGACCATTACCTGCATTACATAAAACTAAACAAATGGTAGTAGACATAAACAACATTACATAAAACTAAACAAATGCCAGCAACCATTACCTGCATTGCATAAAAGGAAACAAGTGTTAGTAGATATTACAGCATTACATAAAAACTAAGCAAACACCATTAGTCATTACCAGTATTACATAAAACTAAACAAATCGCAGTGACCATTGCCTGCATTACATAAAACTAAACAAATGTTAGTGACCACTACCTGCATTACATAAAACTAAGCAAATGCCAGTGAGCATTACCTGCATTATATAAAACTAAACAAATGTTACTGACCATTACCTGCATTACCTAAAACTAAACAAATGTTAGCAGTCATTGCATTTGTTAAAATAAAACTAAACAAATGCCAGTGATCAGTTCCTGCATTATATGAAACAAAACAAATGTTAGTAGTCATTAACTGCATTAAATACAACTGAACAAATCCCAGCGACTATTTCCTGCATTACATAAAATTAAGCAAATGTCAGTGACCATTACCTTCATTTCATAAAACTAAACAAATGTTAGTGACCATTACCTGCATTACATAAGAGTAACCCAATGTTAGTAGTCATCAGCAGCATTACATAAAACTAAACAAATGCCAGTGACCATTAGCTGCATTACATAAAACTAAACAAATGCCAGTGACCATTACCTGCATTACATAAAAGTAAACAAATTAGTGACCATTACCTGCATTACATAAAAGTAAACAAATGCCAGTGACCATTACCTGCATTACATAAAACTAAACAAATGTTAGTGACCATTACCTGCATTACATAAGAGTAAACCAATGTTAGTGGTCATAAGCAGCATTACATAAAACTAAACAAATGCCAGTGACCATTAACTGCATTACATAAAACTAAACAAATGCCAGTGACCATTACCTGCATTACATAAAAGTAAACAAATGTTATTGACCATTACCTGCATTACATAAAAGTAAACAAATGCCAGTGACCATTACCTGCATTACATAAAACTAAACAAATGTTAGTGACCATTACCTGCATTACATAAGAGTAAACCAATGTTAGTAGTCATCAGCAGCATTACATAAAACTAAACAAATGCCAGTGACCATTAACTGCATTACATAAAACTAAACAAATGCCAGTGACCATTACCTGCATTACATAAAAGTAAACAAATGTTAGTGACCATTACCTGCATTACATAAAAGTAAACAAATGCCAGTGACCATTACCTGCATTACATAAAACTAAACAAATGTTAATAATCATTAACAGCATTACATAAAACTAAATAAATGCCAGTGACCATTACGTGCATTACATAAAAGTAAACAAATGTTAGTAACAAATGTTAGTGACCACAACCCGCATTATATAAAACTAAACAAATGTTAGTGACCATTACCTGCATTACATAAAACTAAACAAATGGTAGTAGACATAAACAACATTACATAAAACTAAACAAATGCCAGCGACCATTACCTGCATTGCATAAAAGGAAACAAGTGTTAGTAGATATTACAGCATTACATAAAAACTAAGCAAACACCATTAATCATTACCAGCATTACATAAAACTAAACAAATTGAAGTGACCATTACCTGCATTACATAAAACTAAACAAATGTTAGTGACCACTACCTGCATTACATAAAACTAAGCAAATGCCAGTGAGCATTACCTGCATTATATAAAACTAAAAAAATGTTAGTGACCATTACCTGCATTACATAAAACTAAACAAATGTTAGTGACCATTAACTGCATTACATAAAACTAAACAAATGCCGGTGAGCATTACCTGCATTTCATAAAAGTAAACAAATGCCGCTGACTATTACCTGCATTACATAAAACTAAACAAATGTTAGTGAACATTACCTGCATTACATAAAACTAAACACATGTTAGTGACCATTACCAGCAGTACATAAAACTAAAATGCCAGTGACCATTACCTGCATTACATAAAACTAAACAATTGTCAGTGACCATACCCTGCATTACATAAAACTAAACAAATGTTAGTGACCATTACCTGCATTACATAAAACTAAATAAATGTTTGTGAAAATTACCTGCATTACATAAAACTAAACAAATGCCAGTGACCATTACCTGCATTACCTAAAACTAAACAAATGTTAGTGACCATTACCTGCATTACATAAAACTAAAATGCCAGTGACCATTACCTACATTACATAAAAGTAAACAAATGTTAGTGACCATTACCAGCATTACATAAAACTAAACAAATGCCAGTGATCATTACCTGCATTACATAAAACTAAACAAATGCCAGTGAAACAAATGCCAGTGACCATTACCTGCATTACATAAAACTAAACAGATGCCAGTGACCATTACCTGCATTACATAAAACTAAACAAATGCCAGTGACCATTACCTGCATTACATAAAACTAAACAAATGCCAGTGACCATTACCTGCATTACATAAAACTAAACAGATGCCAGTGACCATTACCTGCATTACATAAAACTAAACAAATGTCAGTGACCATTACCTGCATTACATAACACTAAACAAATGCCAGTGATCATTACCTGCATTACATAAAACTAAACAAATGCCAGTGACCATTACCTGCATTACATAAAAGTAACAAATGCCAGTGACCATTACCTGCATTACATAAAACTAAACAAATGCCAGTGACCATTACCTGCATTACATAAAACTAAGCAGATGCCAGTGACCATTACCTGCATTACATAAAACTAAACAGATGCCAGTGACCATTACCTGCATTACATAAAACTAAACAAATGCCAGTGACCATTACCTGCATTAAATACAACTGAACAAATGCCAGTGACCAGTACCTGCATTACATAAAAGAAAACAAATGCCAGTGACCATTACTTGCATTACTTAAAACAAAACAAATGCCAGTGACCATTACCTGCATTACATGAAACTAAACAAATGACAGCGACCTTTACCAGCATTACATAAAACTAAACAATTGCCAGTGACCATTACATAAAACTAACCGATTACCAGTGACCATTACCTGCATTACATAAAACTAAACAAATGTTAGTGACCACAACCTGCATTACATAAAACTAAACAAATGTTAGTGAACATTACCTGCATTACATAAAACTAAACAAATGCCAGTGATCATTACCTGCATTTCATAAAAGTAAACAAATGACAGTGAGAATTACCTGCATTATATAAAACTAACCAAATGTTAGTGACTATTACCTGCTTACATAAAACTAAACAAATGCCAGTGAGCATTACCTGCATTATATAAAACTAAACAAATGTTATTGACCATTACCTACATTATATAAAACTAAACAAATGTTACTGACCATTACCTGCATTACATAAAACTAAACACATGTTAGTGACCATTACCAGCAGTACATAAAACTAAAATGCCAGTGACCATTACCTGCATTACATAAAACTAAACTAATGCCAGTGACCATTACCTACATTTCATAAAACTAAACAAATGCCAGTGACCATTACCTGCATTACATAAAACTATACAAATGTTAGTAGAGATAAACAGCTTTACATAAAACTAAACAAATGCCAGTGACCATTACCTGCATTTCATAAAAGTAAACAAACGTTAGAAGACATTTACGCATTACATAAAAACTAAGCAAACACCAGTAATCATTACCAGAATTACGTAAAACTAAACAATTGGCAGTGACCATTACCTGCATTACATAAAACTAAACAATTGTCAGTGACCATTCCCAGCATTACATCAAACTAAATTAGAAGTTATGTACTTACCATAACGTTCCATCTGAGTAGGTGGATTCATTTGTCTGCAACCTGTGGGTCATGGATCCGATATCGAATCCGAACCGGCATGATTATCCAGCTATCGATCCGAGCTCTTAGCTCCTCCCCTCACCCATAATGCCCTGCTCCCCCTACATGACCTCAGATCGAGTTTGCCCTGAATCAAAATACCCTGGAAAGGGTAACACGTAATATGCAGGAAACTGACAAGGCCAGGGGATAGGAGGGCAGGATGGTTGCAGACAAATGAATCCACCTACTCAGATGGAACGTTATGGTAAGTACATAATTTCTAAATTTGAAGTAGGAGATTCATTTGTCTGCAACCTGTGGGACAGAGTCCCCAGCTACCTGAATCTTGGGCGGCCGTCATGGAAGGATATTCCGGAGCACTGCGGAGCCAAAGGATGCTCTACCTCTAGAAGTGACGTCCAGCTTGTAATGAGAAATAAAGGTATGAGATGAAGCCCAAGTGGCTGCTGAACAAATGTCATCCAGAGGAATCCTAGCCTTAAAGGCCGCTGAGATAGAAACTGACCGGGTCGAATGGGCATGGACTCCCTCCGGTGCGGGCCTCCCAGAAGCCTGATAAGCTAAAAGGATACACTGCGAAATCCAGCGTGACAAGGAGACTTTGGAAATTGGCTTACCCAGATTGAATTTGGCAAAGGAAATGAACAACTGGTCAGATTGCCTATGGCCAGCTGTCCTGTTAAGATAAAAATGAAGCTGCCTGTGAACATCCAAGGAATGCAGCTTGTATTCACCCTTGTTTTGATATTTAGGAAAGAAAACAGGGAGGTTAATGGACTGATTAATGTTTGCTTCTGAAGCTACCTTAGGAAGAAAGGAGGGATTGGTCCTGAGGTATACGCGGTCTGGTTGGAAGATCAAGTAAGGAGGTTTCATGGATAAAGCTTGAAGTTCCGAAACTCTTTTGGCCGAAGTGATGGCTACTAAAAAAGCAGTCTTGAGGGATAAATATTTAAGATCTGCTGGAGCCGCAGGTTCGAAGGGGGGAGCAGTCAAGGCCTGAAGAACCAAAGAAAGATCCCATGGAGGAACCGCTTGCTTAATAGGGGGTCTAAGGAGAAAGGTGCCTTTTAGGAAGATTTTACACAATTTGGCAGACATAAGAGGTCCAGAGTCAAGACCAACATGATAATGAGAAATGGCCGCGAGCTGCACTTTGACAGTGGAACTACTGGCACCATCATTAAAAAGAGTGGTTAGGAAGTCTAGCACTAGAGGAAGGGGAACGGTGCCGCTCTGCCCAAATGGAGAATCATTTCCATTTACTGCGGTAAACTTTCCTGGTAGATGGTTTATGAGCCGCCACCAGGATGGCCTTAACAAGGCACGAGATACCGGGAGTCCTAATTAGGAGTGGAACTGGAGCAGCCAAGCAGTCAGCTTCAGGTTGTCTAGATTCGGAGTTGGTAGGTTCGATGGGTGCGATATCAGATCCGGAATGGGATCTAGAATCCAAGGTGGATTCACCAAGTGAGACCTTAGGTAAGGGAACCAAATCTGTTGAGGCCAGAATGGGGCAATGAGGATCATTCTGCACCCCAACCAAGAGGCTTTCTGAAGAACTTGGAGCATCAGAGGCAAAGGGGGGTAAGCATAAAGAAGACCGGGAGGCCAAGCATGCACCAGAGCGTCTCTCGGGAAATCCCCTGGAGGAGGGATTAGAGCGAAAAAATTGTCGCACTTGGTGTTTGATGGAGACGCAAAAAGATCGCAACAAGGAGCTCCCCACCGTGCAAAGATACGCTTCGCTACTTGAGCATTGAGAGACCACTCGTACGGGGAGAGAATGGTGTGACTGAGCTTGTCCGCAAGGATGTTGGACCGACCCGGAATATGCGTTGCGATGAGAAAGCGGTTGGTGGAGATCGCCCATTCCCACACTCTCATGGCTTCTCGACATAAGGGATAAGACCTGGTTCTCCCCTGTTTGTTGATGTACCAGACTACCGACATGTTGTCTGACTGAATTGCAATTGTTCCCAGGGGAAGAAAGGCCTGAAGTGCTCACAACGTCAAGAGCACTGCTCTCATCTCTAGAACATTGATATGCAGGGAGGTCTCTGAGTCGCTCCACGTGCCTTGGACTGTCCTGTCTGCAAAATGCCCCCCCCCCACCCGAGGCGGGAGGCGTCCGTGGTCACCATGGCGAGAGGGGGAGAAGCACAAAAGGGGCGGCCTCTGTGGAGATCCTGTGAATGGAGCCACCACAAGAGGGACCGCTTGCAAGCCTTGCTGATCGCAATGGGATGATGCATAGGTAGAGCAAGATAAGACCACTGAACTTGAAGTGTCCACTGAAGGACCCTCATGTTGAATCTGGTGAGTGGAAGAAGAGATATTGCTGCCGCCATAGACCCTAGAGCCCTCAGGACCAATTCCGCCGGAACAGAGCTGGAGTGGAGGATGGCCCGCACCTGGAGTCTCAGATTCTGAACTCTGTCGGTTGTGAGGAAGGCTCTTAACTCCCTCGTATATAATCTGGCACCTATAAAATCTATCAACTGAGAAGGGGCCAGATTGGATTTTGTTACATTTATCATGATGCCCAGGCGGGGAGCTAGATGAAGAAAGGAGTCATCGCCAATGATAGTAGATGCCTTGTTGGGGCGGTAAGAAGTCAGTCGTCCAGATACGGAAAGACCTGCACCTCCTGAAGCCTCAGGTGGGCCGCAACTACTGTTAATACTTTGGTGAACACCCTGGGGGCTGTGGTGAGACCAAAGGGAAGGACCCTGAACTGGTAGTGACTGGCTCCCAGCCGGAAGCGAAGAAACCTCCTGGAACGTCTGTCCATTAGTATGTGGTAGTACGCATCCTTGAGGTCTATAGAGCACATCCAGTGATTCTCTCCCAGAAGGGGGAGGATGGATTGCAAGGTGACCATCCGGAACTTCTCTTTGGGAACAGCCAGGTTTAACAAGGACAGGTCTAAAATAGGTCTTAGGTCCCCCGTCTTTTTTGGCACTAAAAAGAACCTGGAGTAGAACCCTGATCTGATCTGGTCTGGGGGGACGGGCTGGATGGCTCTTGTCCCCAGCAGATGGCCAATTTCTGCCGAAGCGGCCTCCCACTGACCGGGTGGAACGTCGGGGAGGGATCTTAATTTTGGAATGTGATGAAAGGGGATCTTGTATCCTCTGGATATAATGCGGAGGACCCAGCGGTCTGATGTTATGGACTCCCATGCCGCTAGGTGCTCCGAAAAACATCCCCTGACTGCCTCCAGAGTCAGGCAACCCCTCAGGGCTGCTGCGCGGGCCATTCAGAGAAAGGTTCTCTGGACCCGAAATTCCTGGGAGCCCCTCTGCCCCTGGGGCGGCGTCCTCCCTGTCCTCCTCTGCCACAGAAGGACTGGTTGTCCGGAGCGGGTTGGGATTGCTGCGACTTCCGGAACCACATCTTCTTCTGGCCCTTTTGGTTCCTAGAGTAGGACTTCTGGGGCACAGAGAAGCGGATTCCGACGGCAGACAGTGTCTTCCCGTCCTTCTCGCTCTGGGTCAAGGTGTCGTGAACCGTTTTGCCAAAAAGGGCAGAACCATCAAAGGGGGGGTTCGTGAAGGACGCCTTGAAGGGCTCCGTGAAATTGCAATGATGGAGCCAGGCCTGGTGTCTAGTGACTAGGCCTACTCCTGCGGCTCTAGCGGCTCCCACAGTAGCATGGGACAGCAATCGCATAGAGGTATTTGTCACGGATCGGAGAGTGTCCATACGGGTGGAGTGCAAAAGTTTGTCCTCCTCCGACATGGACTCTGGGGGGGATGCACCGTATTCTTTAATCAGATCGCACTGCATCCTGGTAACATGTGCCAAGTAGTTGAGCGCCCTCACTGAGAAGGTCGCCGAACTAAACATTCGCTTCCCCAATCGGTCCATCATCCGAGACTCCTTGCTCGGAGGATGGACTGAAGGACTCTCCTGTGCGAGTTCCTTCTTGGTGGCTGCTGCACCTGCTCCTGGCATCTACCGGAGGCCCCTTACTCCAATGGGCACGGTCTGCAGGGGCGCTAAGGATTCTGTCTGGCCTTTTGGGGATTGGCTCCACGGTGTCCGGTTCCTTCCACGCCCTGGTGGTAATAAGGTCCACCAGGGGGTCGGCAGGAGGGGACACCCAAGAGGTAGAAGGGCCTGCTTCGAATGCCACCAAGAACACGGACTCGTCCAAGGAAGACTTGGGGGCAGACCACTCACCCCTTATGTGAAGCATTTCCATGATGTCTCCAAAGGAGACATCCTCGGGGGGTGATCTTGGGGAGCCTTCCCCTTCCTCCAAATCCATGTCTTCAGTTAAAGACTCGGGGGAGTCTATGTGCCTCCTTTTACACGTATGCTTGCGAGGAGCTTCCTCGGGGGGGGCTGTCCAAGGAGCCCTCGCAAGCAGTGTCTTGTTCCAAAGGAACAGCTTGGGGCACTGAAGTGGGCTGTCCCAGTGGCCGGATGGTGGAAGCCTGACCCAGTGCAGATGGAGCGCGGGACGGAGCCGAAGCAAGTGCCGGGGGTCCGGAAGCCCTCAACAGAGCCCTCTCCACTACATCAAAAGCCAAGGGGGAGCCAGCTCCGACAAAAGGATCCGAAAGTCGGCTCCCCCTCGGATCCGAAGAGTGGATTGGAGTCGGCCCCGAGACACTCGGATCCGTGGGACCAGTTCGCTCCGACACAGACGGAG
The DNA here is from genome assembly GCF_019279795.1 of Protopterus annectens. NCBI lineage: Eukaryota > Metazoa > Chordata > Ceratodontiformes > Protopteridae > Protopterus > Protopterus annectens. The sequence continues at coordinate 342,960,136 of NC_056743.1, forward strand.
CCAAAGGCACACTGAGCCCCCCGGATCCGAAGCTCGGAGCCAGGCTCCGAGAGGTCAGATCCGAAACACTCGAGGGCAGGGTCGGATCCGAAGTACCTAGTACTATCGGCGCCAACCCACCTCCTGCTCCGAAGCTGCCCGGCTCCGAATGCTCCGAACCCGGGTAGCGGGTCGGAGAAGGAGCTATAGGCTTAAAAAATGGGGTCGAGCTCCCCCCCAGAGGGAGGGGAGGCAGGAGCACTCCCATCTGCATCTGGGCCTGGATGAACCTTCTCATCATCTGGTCCAGATCGGCGTCGGAAAGGCTATAAGTTGATCTTGAAGAGGCTACCAAGGTAGGCCTTGAATGCCTCCTCGATAGCCTCGACGGAGATCGGGTCTCCTTCTCCTCAGGCTCTGGTGAAAAACATACCGGAGACCGGAGCCGAGGGGGGGGAGAGCCAGCAGCCAAGGAGGCCGGAGGAGAAGCCCGCTTAGCTGGCGGGGCCGAGACAGAGGTCTCGGCCCGCCGCTTGTGGTGCTTTTCTCTCCGGTCCTTTTTTCTTGCCTCTCTCTCCTCCAACCTAGCAGTGGGAGGTTGAGTCCCAGGTGGAGGAGGAGCAGGCGAGGAGGGAACCGAGGCCACGGTACCCACCACAGGAGCGGGAGCTGAAGCCGAGTCCGGGGGTAGAAATCCCGCCAGGACCAGCTTCGACCTCTGCTCCTTCAATGCCCTGGGGTTGAACCCTGCACAAATGGAACATCCAGAAGTGAGGTGTTCAACCCCAAGGCATCGAACGCACCGAGTGTGGCCATCAGCAGGGGAAAGCTTATGGCCACACTCGGAGCACTTGGAAAATATTGCCTTAGGGGCTTCTGACATACTAAAGTCTTTTCTTTTTTTTCTTTTTTTTTTTTTTACAAAAAAAAAAGTAAAGACAAAAATTAGTGCTACACAAGCACACACACAAGGCCCCAAACAGACACACACACAGAAACTCCAACCAGCGAGGGGTGGGTATAAACTTAAAGTTTAAGAAATTAAAATTTTAAACTAAAACTATCACAAAGTAATAGGGAACCTAACACAATCACTCAAAACTGACAACAATTTAAGAAAAAAATGCTTTCTTAAGGTTTAAATAACACTTAGCTGAAGAGCTCAAGATCCACGACCTGGTTACCAGCACGGCAAACTAGATCTGAGGTCATATAGGAAGAGCAGGGCATTATGGGTGAGGGGAGGAGCTAAGAGCTTGGATCCATAGCTGGATAATCATGCCGGTTCGGATCCGATATCGGATCCATGACCCACAGGTTGCAGACAAATGAATCTCCTACTTCAGATCAAATGTTAGTGACCATTACCTGCATTAAATAAAACTAAATAAATGTAAGTGATCATTACCTGCATTACATAAAACGAAACAAATGTTAGTGACCATTACCTGCATTACATAAAGCTAAAATGCCAATGACCATTACCTGCATTACATAAAAGTAAACAAATGTTAGTGACCATTACCTGCATTACATAAAACTAAAATGCCAATGACCATTACCTGCATTACATAAAAGTAAACAAATGTTAGTGACCATTACCTGCATTACATAAAACTAAAATGCCAATGACCATTACCTGCATTACATAAAAGTAAACAAATGTTAGTGACCATTACCTGCATTACATAAGAGTAAACCAATGTTAGTAGTCATCAACAGCATTCCATAAAACTAAACAAATGCCAGTGACCATTACATGAATTACATAAAACTAAACAAATGCCAGTGACCATTACATGCATTACATAAAACTAAACAAATGCCAGTGACCATTACCTGCATTATATAAAACTATACAAATGCCAGTGACCATTACCTGCATTATATAAAACTAAACAATTACCACTGACCATTACCTGCATTACATAAAACTATACAAATGCCAGTGACCATTACCTGCATTACATAAAACTAAACTAATGCCAGTGACCATTACCTGCATAATATAAAAGTAAACAAATGTTAGCAGACATCAACAGCATTACATAATACTAAGCAAACACCAGTAATCATTACCAGCATTCCATTAAACTAAACAATTGCCAGTGAATATTACCTGCATTACATAAAACTAAACAAATGCCAGTGAATATTACCTGCATTCCATTAAACTAAACAATTGCCAGTGAATATTACCTGCATTACATAAAACTAAACAGATGCCAGTGACCATTACCTGCATTACATAAAACTAAACAAATGCCAGTGACCATTACCTGCATTCCACTAAACTAAACAATTGCCAGTGAATATTACCTGCATTACATAAAACTAAACAAATGCCAGTGAATATTACCTGCATTAAATAAAACTAAACAAATGCAAGTGACCATTACCTTCATTTCAAAAAACTAAATAAATGTTAGTGACAATTATCTGCATTGCATAAAATTAAACAAATGCCAGTGACCATTACCTGCATTACATAAAACTAAACAAATGTTAGCAGACAAACAGCATTACATAAAATGGAACAAATGCCAGTGACCATTACCGGCATTACATAAAACTAAACAAATGCCAGTGACCATTACTTGCATTTCATAAAAGTAAACAAATGTTAGTAGTCATTACAGGCATTAAATACAACTGAACAAATGCAAGTGACCACTACCTGCATTACATAAAAGTAAACAAATGCCAGTGACCATTACCTGCATTACATAAAACAAAATAAAAGTTAGTAGTCATTACCTGCATTAAATACAACTGAACAAATACCAGTTACCATTACCTGCATTACATAAAACTAAACAAATGCCAGTGACCATTACCTGCATTACATAAAACTAAACAAATGCCAGTGACCGTTACCTTCATTTCATAAAAATAAACAAATGTTAGTGACCATTACCAGCATTACATAAAACTAAACAAATGCCAGTGATCATCACATGAATTACAGAAAATTAAATAAATGTTAATAGTCATTAACAGCATTACATAAAACTAAACAAATGCCAGTGATTTTTACCTGCATAACATAAAAGTAAACAAATGTTAGTGACCTCTACCTGCATTACATAAAACTAAACAAATGTTAGTGACCATTACCTGCATTACATAAAACTAAACAAATGGTAGTAGACATAAACAACATTACATAAAACTAAACAAATGCCAGCGACCATTACCTGCATTGCATAAAAGTAAACAAATGTTAGTAGACATTACAGCATTACATAGAAACTAAGCAAACACCAGTAATCATTACCAGCATTACATAAAACTAAACAATTGCCAGTGACCATGACCTGCATTACATAAAACTAAACAATTGCCACTGACCATTACCTGCATTACATAAAACTAAACAAATGTTAGTGACCATTACCTGCATTACATAAAACTAAATAAATGTTAGCAGACATAAACAGCATTACATAAAAACAAAACAAATGCCAGTGACCATTACCTGCATTACATGAAACTAAACAAATGACAGTGACCATTACCAGCATTACATAAAACTAAACAATTGCCAGTGACCATTACAAAAAACTAACCAATTACCAGTGACCATTACCTGCATTACATAAAACTAAACAAATGTTAGTGACCACAACCTGCATTACATAAAACTAAACAAATGTTAGTGAACATTACCTGCATTACATAAAACTAAACAAATGCCATTGAGCATTACCTGCATTATATAAAATTAAACAAATGTTATTGACCATTACCTGCATTACATAAAACTAAACAAATGTTACTGACCATTACCTGCATTGCATAAAACTAAACAAATGCCAGTGATCATTACCTGCATTTCATAAAAGTAAACAAATGCCAGTGAGAATTACCTGCATTATATAAAACTAACCAAATGTTAGTGACTATTACCTGCTTACATAAAACTAAACAAATGCCAGTGAGCATTACCTGCATTATATAAAACTAAACAAATGTTATTGACCATCACCTACATTATATAAAACTAAACAAATGTTACTGACCATTACCTGCATTACATAAAACTAAACACATGTTAGTGACCATTACCAGCAGTACATAAAACTAAACAAATGCCAGTGATCATTACCTGCATTTCATAAAAGTAAACAAATGCCAGTGAGAATTACCTGCATTATATAAAACTAACCAAATGTTAGTGACTATTACCTGCTTACATAAAACTAAACAAATGCCAGTGAGCATTACCTGCATTATATAAAACTAAACAAATGTTATTGACCATCACCTACATTATATAAAACTAAACAAATGTTACTGACCATTACCTGCATTACATAAAACTAAACACATGTTAGTGACCATTACCAGCAGTACATAAAACTAAACAAATGCCAGTGATCATTACCTGCATTTCATAAAAGTAAACAAATGCCAGTGAGAATTACCTGCATTATATAAAACTAACCAAATGTTAGTGACTATTACCTGCTTACATAAAACTAAACAAATGCCAGTGAGCATTACCTGCATTATATAAAACTAAACAAATGTTATTGACCATCACCTACATTATATAAAACTAAACAAATGTTACTGACCATTACCTGCATTACATAAAACTAAACACATGTTAGTGACCATTACCAGCAGTACATAAAACTAAACAAATGCCAGTGATCATTACCTGCATTTCATAAAAGTAAACAAATGCCAGTGAGAATTACCTGCATTATATAAAACTAACCAAATGTTAGTGACTATTACCTGCTTACATAAAACTAAACAAATGCCAGTGAGCATTACCTGCATTATATAAAACTAAACAAATGTTATTGACCATCACCTACATTATATAAAACTAAACAAATGTTAGTGACCATTACCTGCATTACATAAGAGTAAACCAGTGTTAGTAGCCATCAACAGCATTACATAAAACTAAGAAAATCCAAAAAGATGGAAGAGGAAGCATACCAGCTACAAAAACTTTAATTCAGCAACACAATAAGTAATCCACATAAACGCTTTTAAAAAAACAGATGCGTTTTCGTCCACAACAAAAGAAAGACTTCATCAGATAAATTGATTCAACTTAATTGATAATTATATAGTACAATTAAATTTGATTCAACCAATACCACTGTTTGCATCCTGCATCATCCAGTTAAAATCTGTAGCTCATGTATATTAAACAAAACTTCATTCAAAATTCATCACAACGTATTGACCCATCTTAAGAACAATTATCTCCCTCTAAAAACTTTAAAATCTCCACATACTTTGTATGTATATCATAGTTAGTGAACTTTTCTACTAAAATTTTTCAAATAAATAACATAAAAGTTAAGTAAAAAGACATTATTTGAAGTACATAGTATTCATTGTGCTTTCATTGTGTTTTACTTTTGTGCAACTAGCACCATCTACTTTTTAAATAATGAAAGTGCTACATTTAATCTATATTTTAGCTGCTCTTAGTTTTAAAACAGGGGACAAAGATATGTGTTCATTTAACCCAGTTGTCCTGGTGGCTTCTAACAAAATTTGCCACCATAACTCTTTGTACTCAAGCCATTCCTCCCATAAACCTCCTCTCATTTCCTTTTTAACCTGTTCAAGCACAAAAAACAAGAATTTAGAACCATTGCATGCTTTAGTGTGCTTGTACAGGGCATTAGTTTCCTTAAATTTAGATATTTTGTATGTGTGTTCATAAATTCTTTTCTTCAGCACCCTCTCCGTCTTACCAATATAAAATGAACTACATTTTACACATGTAGCCATGTATACCACCCCCTTTGTTTCACAGTTGTAATAACCTGTACTGTTAATAATGATGTCCCTGCCATTCAAGTAGATCTCTCCTTTGTTAGAAATGTATTCACACTGCTTACAATGTCCACATTTAAAAGTTCCATTTTTAACTTTACTTAGTACTGTCATGCTTTTGAAATTGTCGCAATTGTTTATTTTATTGTTCTCCAGTATCTTCTTGATACTCAATTCATTCCTATAAACTATTCTAAGGATACAGTCATTAATGTTCTTGATGTCTGAAAAGGATACAAATTTATCCCATTCAGTCTGAAATACCTTTTTAACCTTAGAGTTAAACATATTATATTCCAAAATCAAAGCAGACTCATAGTGTGCTTCTGCATTTTGTGTTTTGTTATTTTTATGTTTAGTATTGTTTCCAATATCTTCAGTACTGCCTTTGAAATCCATCAAACAGCCTTTTATAGGTTTGAATTTAGTTGTTCTACATTGTTCAACCTCTACTCTAATATTTTTAACAAACTCGGGTGGATAACCCCTTGCACAAAACATCCCTTCAAGCGTGTTGCATTCAATTTGAAAATCTTCATCCTTGCTTGTCATACGACACCCCCTCACAAACTGCCCCTTCACTAAATTCTTTTTACAGTGTGGGGGGGGGGGTGTGCACTAGTATAATGCAAGAAGGAATTGCAAAATGTACTTTTTCTGTATACCTTAGTTTCAAAATCATTTTTATTCAGATTTTTGTAAACTTCTATATCTAAATATTGCAACCTATCAGTAGAAGCAGTGTATGTAAATTTCAAGAAATTTGTAGTACTCTGAATGTAATCAAAAAATTCAGATAATTTGTCCTTACCACCTATCCAGAAGATAACAATATCGTCCAAATAATGGCGATATAGTAACCAGTACTGGTTATATATTGAGTTCAAAACATGCGAAATCTCCCAACTAGCTAACACAATGTTAGCATAAGTAGGTGCGCATGCTGCGCCCATTGATACTCCCTGTACTTGTTGGTAATATTCCCCATTAAAGAGAATAAAATTGTACTTAAGTACCGTATCAGCAAATTCAACAATTGCTATTTTCTCCGAATGTGTAAGAATTTTGTCAGCAAATATCATATCTTCAAACATTCGTAACCCTTCATCATGGGGTATACAAGTAAAAAGATCAATTACATCTATTGTGACAAAAATAAGATCTTCGGACATAAGGTCAGGGGTGATACATCTCAGTAAATCCCATGAATCTTTAAGTATATATTTGTTATCATTGCATATATGCTTCGTCTTTATATCAATATATTTAGCCATGGGAAGCATTTTTGAACCGTCTGCTGCTACTATTGGTCTTAATGGGGGGTCACATACATTCTTGTGCACTTTCGGTATTCCGAAAATTATAGGAATTTTCAGTTTAGATACAGATAAAAATTTGTGCATTTTATTGTCAATAGTGCCCTCCATCATCATATTGTTCAGTATAGTATCTATCTTATAATAGGCTAAATTCACCTCGTTCAGTGATACACACTTATATTTCGTTTCCTCTCTGAGGATGCTGTTCATTTTCCCCTTCATAAATGATGTTATCCATAATAACTACCCCCCCTCCCTTATCTGGTTTCATAATTCTGATACCAGTATTCCACCTCAACTCGTTCGAAATCTCGTATTCCTGTTTAGAAAGGTTACATTTCTTAATTTTCTGATCAAATTCCTTTCTGATTTCTTTTTCAAGGACCATATCCAGGTTCCTAATTTGTGGATGGAAAGAGGGGTTAAAAATACTATGTCTGGTAAGGGTAGGATGCTGAAGATCAGAATCAGGGAGCATGGGTGGCAGAATGGCTTTCAAATTCACCTTCCTAAGAAACAACTTCATATCAATAATTGTTTGTACTAAATCCCCTTTTGTATAGGGAATAAATTTAAATCCTTTACTGAGCAACTCGAAATGCACTTTGTTAATAGAAATATCACTAAAATTATATATAGAAAAATTCCTAAATGTATATGTAGTACCAGTTTGTAAAACACTATCTCCTAAATCATAATCAGTACAGTGGGAATTAGTAGGGGTGGGGGTGGGGGTGGGATGCCATAATGTTAATACCTCCCTCTCCCCCTTCTCCCCCCCCTTTTTTGAAAATTTCGAAACCTCTGGTTGTTCCTATTAATGTATTGGTCTTCCTTCACTAAGGGTGGAAAATCAGTATTGTAATCTCCCCTGTATTGTTCCTCATTCCGTAAACCTTGTCTAATGTACCCAGTTTCATTTTTAAAATCTACTCTATCATTGTGTTCCCATTTTTTAGAAGGAGGCTCTGGGTAACATATATGTTTCTGGTATTCATCAATATCTCTTTTTAATTTATTAATTTTCCTTTGCTCCAATGACGTACATTTAGAATCTACTTCATGTCTAATGTCATAGTACCTATCCCTTTCGTGCTTGACCTCAAATAATAAATCTTTTTTAATAAAACCATCTAGAACTTCAATTTCATGTTGTAAATCCTCTTGAATCCTATTGTTTTCTTTAATAATAAGCCTAAGAATCTCTAATCCACAGCTGTTGAACACATCAATAAGTTCCTTATGGTAATTAGAACCAGGTTCTACATTATTTGGGTATTTCCATAGCCTTAGCCCTTTTGCAACCACTTTCTTCTTAATACACTCCATCAAATAACAATTCTCAATAGCCAGCGTTTTAAACTTGTACATTAATCTCGATAACTTATCTATTTTTAAAACATAAGAATCACCATCGGGTGATGTGTCATCCACTTTAAAGTCATAATTTAGGTTAAAAGGAGCTTTTAACCAGTCCTGTATATTTTCTCTACACGGAGAAGTAGAAACAGTACCTACAACACCCTTGTCTAGGGTGTTAGCAATAGGAACTCAACTGTTCGTCACACCACCAACATGATTACTCTTATTTTGTTCCGTAGAAGGAAGTAATAAAAAAGGTGTGTTGGCAGGATCGAAAATGCTACCATTCGGTTCTGCATCATCAAGCAACTTGGGACTAGATCCACAATTATGCCTTTTTCTTTTGTGCTTGGAAGCCATAAACCCTTCGGTTCCCGCAGAATTGGCTTCCATATCTGCGTGCCTCCTGCCAATCAGATTAGAACACAGTGGTGTGAGCAGTTCAATAAGTTCCGTAAGCTGACCGATCAGCTTACGGGATTGTCCTACTTCTTCACGATTCATAGCTGGCGAACTACTTTCCATCTTGAGGGCACCGAAAACCTCATAAAACCAAAAATTGCACCCAATGCAACAATAGTAACTCAGAAAATACAAAAAGATGGAAGAGGAAGCGTACCAGCTACAAAAACTTTAATTCAGCAACACAACAAGTAATACACATAAACGCTTTTAAAAAAACAGATGCGTTTTCGTCCACAACAAAAGAAAGACTTCATCAGATAAATTGATTCAACTTAATTGATAATTATATAGTACAATTAAATTTGATTCAACCAATAACACTGTTTGCATCCTGCATCATCCAGTTAAAAACTGTAGCTCATTTATATTAAACAAAACTTCATTCAAAATTCATCATAACGTATTGACCCATCTTAAGAACAATTATCTCCCTCTAAAAACTTTAAAATCTCCACATACTTTGTATGTATATCATAGTTAGTGAACTTTTCCACTAAAATTATTTAAATAAATAACATAAAAGTTAAGTAAAAAGACATTATTTGAAGTACATAGTATTCATTGTGCTATCATTGTGTTTTACTTTTGTGCAACTAGCACCATCTACTGTTTAAATATTTACATAAAACTAAACAAATGCCAGTGACCATTGCCTACATTACATAAAACTAAACAAATGTTAGTGACCATTACCTGAATTACATAAGAGTAAACCAATGTTAGTAGTCATCAACAGCATTACATAAAACTAAACAAATGCCAGTGATCATTCCCAGCATTACATAAAACTAAACAAATGCCAGTGACCATTACCTGCATTACATAAAACTAAACAAATGCCAGTGACCATTACCTGCATTACATAAAACTAAACAAATGCCAGTGACCATTACCTGCATTACATAAAACTAAACAAATGTTAGTGACCATTACCTGCATTCCATAAAACTAAACAAATGCCAGTGACCATTACCTGCATTACATAAAACTGAACAAATGCCAGTGACCATTACCTGCATTACATAAAACTAAACAAATGTTAGTGACCATTACCTGAATTACATAAGAGTAAACCAATGTTAGCAGTCATCAACAGCATTCCATAAAACTAAACAAATGCCAGTGATCATTACCTGCATTACATAAAATTAAACAAATACCAGTGACCATTACCTGCATTACATAAAACTATACAAATGCCAGTGACCATTACCTGCAATACATAAAACTAAACTAATGCCAGTGACCATTACCTGCATAATATAAAAGTAAACAAATGTTAGCAGACATCAACAGCATTGCATAATACTAAGCAAACACCAGTAATCATTACCAGCATTCCATTAAACTAAACAATTGCCAGTGAATATTACCTGCATTACATAAAACTAAACAAATGCCAGTGACCATTACCTGCATTACATAAAACTAAACAAATGTCAGTGACCATTACCTGCATTCCATTAAACTAAACAATTGCCAGTGAATATTACCTGCATTAAATAAAACTAAACAAATGCCAGTGACCATTACCTGCATTACATAAAACTAAACAATTGCCAGTGAATATTACCTGCATTAAATAAAACTAAACAAATGTTAGTGACCATTACCTGCATTACACAAAATTAAACAAATGCCAGTGACCATTACCTGCATTACATAAAACTAAACAAATGTTAGCAGACAAACAGCATTACATAAAATGGAACAAATGCCAGTGACCATTACCTGCATTACATAAAAGTAAACAAATGTTAGTGACCATTACCGGCATTACATAAAACTAAACAAATGCCAGTGACCATTACTTGCATTACATAAAAGTAAACAAATGTTAGTAGTCATTACAGAAATTAAATACAACTGAACAAATGCAAGTGACCATTATCTGCATTACATAAAAGTAAACAAATGCCAGTTACCATTACCTGCATTTCATAAAACTAAACAAATGTTAGTGACCATTACCAGCATTACATAAAACTAAACAAATGCCAGTGACCATCACATGAATTACAGAAAATTAAACAAATGTTAATAGTCATTAACAGCATTACATAAAACTAAACAAATGCCAGTGACCTTTACCTGCATAACATAAAAGTAAACAAATGTTAGTGACCTCTACCTGCATTACATAAAACTAAACAAATGTTAGTGACCATTACCTGCATTGCATAAAAGTAAACAAATGTTAGTAGACATTACAGCATTACATAGAAACTAAGCAAACACCAGTAATCATTACCAGCATTACATAAAACTAAACAATTGCCAGTGACCATGACCTGCATTACATAAAACTAAACAATTACCACTGACCATTACCTGCATTACATAAAACTAAACAATTGTTAGTGACCATTACCTGCATTACATAACACTAAATAAATGTTAGCAGACATAAAAAGCATTACATAAAAACTAAACAAATGCCAGTGACCATTACCTGCATTACATAAAACAAAACAAATATTAGTGACCACTACTTGCATTACATAAAACTAAGCAAATATAAGTGACCATTATCTGCATTACATAAAAACTAAACAAATGCCAGTGACCATTACCTGCATTACATAAAACAAAACAAATATTAGTGACCACTACTTGCATTACATAAAACTAAGCAAATATAAGTGACCATTACCTGCATTACATAAAACTAAACAAATGTCAGTGACCATTACCTGCATTATATAAAACTAAACAAATGCCAGTAACCATTGCCTGCATTATATAAAACTAAACAAATGCCAGTGACCATTACCTGCATTACATAAAGCTAAAAGGCCAATGACTATTACATAAAACTAAACAAATGCCAGTGACCATTACCTGCATTACATAAAACTAAACAAATGTCAGTGACAATTACCTGCATAACATTAAACTAAACAAATGCTAGTGACCATTTCCTGCATTACCTAAAACTAAAAAAATGCCAGTGACCATTACCTGCATTACATAAAACTAAACTCATGTTAGTAGTCATTGGATGTGTTAAACAAAATTAAACAAATGCCAGTGATCAGTACCTGCATTGCATGAAACAAAACTAATGTCAGTGACCATTACCTGCATTAAATAAAACTAAACAAATGCCAGTGACCATTACCTGCATTACATAAAACTAAACAAATGTTAGTGACCATTACCTGCATTACATAAAAACTAAGGAAACACCAGTAATCAATACCAGCATTACATAAAACAAAACAATTGTCAATGACCATTACCTGCATTACATAAAACTAAGGAATTGCCAGTGACCATTACCTGCATTACATAAGAGTAAACCAATGTTAGTAGTCATCAACCGCATTACATAAAACTAAACAAATGCCAGTGACCATTACCTGCATTTCATAAAACTAAACAATTGCCAGTGACCATTACCTGCATTACATAAGAGTAAACCAATGTTAGTAGTCATCAACCGCATTACATAAAACTAAACAAATGCCAGTGACCAGTACCTGCATTACATAAAACTAAACAAGTGTTAGCAGACAAACAGCATTACATAAAACTAAACAAATGCAAGTGACCATTACCTGCATTACACAAAAGTAAACAAATGTTAGTGACCATTACCTGCATTACATAAGAGTAAACCAATGTTAGTAGTCATCAACCGCATTATATAAAACTAAACAAATGCCAGTGACCAGTACCTGCATTACATAAAACTAAACAAGTGTTAGCAGACAAACAGCATTACATAAAACTAAACAAATGCAAGTGACCATTACCTGCATTACACAAAAGTAAACAAATGTTACTGACCATTACCTGCATTAAATACAACTGAACAAATGCCAGTGACCATTACCTGCATTACATAAAAGTAAACAAATGCCAGTGACCATTACCTGCATTACATAAAGTAAACAAATGTTAGTGAACATTACCTGCATTAAGTGCAATTGAACAAATACCAGTGACCATTACCTGCATTACATAAAAGTAAACAAATGCCAGTGACCATTACCTGCATTACATAAAGTAAACAAATGTTAGTGAACATTACCTGCATTAAGTGCAATTGAACAAATACCAGTGACCATTACCTGCATTACATAAAACTAAATAAAAGCAAGTGACCATTACCTGCATAACATAAAAGTAAACAAATGTTAGTAGACATCAACAGCATTGCATAAAAACTAAGCAAACACCAATGATCATTACCAGCATTTCATAAAACTAAACAATTGCCAGTAAATATTACCTGAATTACATAAAAGTAAACAAATGTTAGTGACCATTACCTGCATTACATAAAACTAAACAAATGGTAGTAGACATAAACAACATTACATAAAACTAAACAAATGCCAGTGACCATTACCTGCATTGTATAAAAGTAAACAAATTTTAGTAGACATTACAGCATTACATAAAAACTAAGCAAAAACCAGTAATCATTACCAGCATTACATAAAACTAAACTAATGCCAGTGACCATTACCTCCATTATATAAAACTTAAATAATGTCAGTGACCATTACCTCCATTATATAAAACTAAACAAATGCCAGTGAGCATTACCTGCATTACATAAAACAAAACAAATGTAAGTGATCATTACCTGCATTACATAAAACGAAACAAATGCGAGTGAGCATTACCTGCATTATATAAAACTACATAAATGTTAGTGACCATTACCTGCACTACATAAAACTAAACAAATGCCAGTGACCATTACCTGCATTACATAAAACTAAACAAATGCCAGTGACCATTACCTGCATTACATAAAACTAAGCAAATGTTAGTGACCATTACCTGCATTACATAAAACTAAACAAATGCCAGTGACCATTACCTGCATGACATAAAACTAAACAAATGTTAGTGACCATTACCTGCATTACATAAAACTAAACAAATGCCAGTGACCATTACCTGCATTACATAAAACTAAACTAATGCCAGTGACCATTACCTGCATAATATAAAAGTAAACAAATGTTAGTGACCATTACCAGCATTACATAAAACTAAACAAATGTTAGTGACCATTACCTGCATTACACAAAATTAAACAAATGCCAGTGACCATTACCTGCATTACATAAAACTAAACAAATGTTAGCAGACAAACAGCATTACATAAAATGGAACAAATGCCAGTGACCATTACCTGCATTACATAAAAGTAAACAAATGTTAGTGACCATTACCGGCATTACATAAAACTAAACAAATGACAGCGACCATTACTTGCATTACATACAAGTAAACAAATGTTAGTAGTCATACAGGAATTAAATACAACTGAACAAATGCAAGTGACCATTATCTGCATTACATAAAAGTAAACAAATGCCAGTGACCATTACCTGCATTACATAAAACTAAACAAATGCCAGTGACCATTACCTTCATTTCATAAAACTAAACAAATGTTAGTGACCATTACCAGCATTACATAAAACTAAACAAATGCCAGTGACCATCACATGAATTACAGAAAATTAAACAAATGTTAATAGTCATTAACAGCATTACATAAAACTAAACAAATGCCAGTGACCTTTACCTGCATAACATAAAAGTAAACAAATGTTAGTGACTTCTACCTGCATTACATAAAACTAAACAAATGTTAGTGACCATTACCTGCATTACATAAAACTAAACAAATGGTAGTAGACATAAACAACATTACATAAAACTAAATAAATGCCAGCGACCATTACCTGCATTGCATAAAAGTAAACAAATGTTAGTAATCATTACCAGCATTACATAGAAACTAAACAATTGCCAGTGACCATGACCTGCATTACATAAAACTAAACAATTGCCACTGACCATTACCTGCATTACATAAAACTAAACAAATGTTAGTGACCATTACCTGCATTACATAAAACTAAATAAATGTTAGCAGACATAAACAGCATTACATAAAAACTAAACAAATGCCAGTGACCATTACCTGCATTACATAAAAGTAAACAAATGTTGGTGACCATTACCTGCATTACATAAAACTAAACAAATGGTAGTAGACATAAACAACATTACATAAAACTAAACAAATGCCAGTGACCATTACCTGCATTGCATAAAAGTAAACAAATGTTAGTAGACATTACAGCATTACATAGAAACTAAGCAAACACCAGTAATCATTACCAGCATTACATAAAACTAAACAATTGCCAGTGACCATTACCTGCATTACATAAAACTAAACAAATGTCAGTGACCATTACCTGCATCACATAAAACTAAACAAATGTTAGTGACCATTACCTGCATTACATAAAACTAAACAATTGTTAGTGACCATTACCTGCATTACATAAAACTAAATAAATGTTAGCAGACATAAACAGCATTACATAAAAATTAAACAAATGCCAGTGACCATTACCTGCATTACATAAAACAAAACAAATATTAGTGACCACTACTTGCATTACATAAAACTAAGCAAATATAAGTGACCATTACCTGCATTACATGAAACAAAACAAATGTCAGTAGTCATTACCTGCATTACATAAAACTAAACAAATGCCAGTAACCATTACCCTCCTTACATAAAACTAAACAAATGTCAGTGACCATTACCTGCATTACATTAAACTAAACAAATGCTAGTGACCATTTCCTGCATTACCTAAAACTAAAAAAATGCCAGTGACCATTACCTGCATTACATAAAACTAAACTCATGTTAGTAGTCATTGGATGTGTTAAACAAAATTAAACAAATGCCAGTGATCAGTACCTGCATTGCATGAAACAAAACTAATGTGAGTAGTCATTACCTGCATTAAATCCAACTGAACAAATGCCAGTGACCATTACCTGCATTACATAAAATTAAACAAATGTTAGTAGACATTACAGCATTACATAAAAACTAAGGAAACACCAGTAATCATTACCAGCATTACATAAAACAAAACAATTGCCAATGACCATTACCTGCATTACATAAAACTAAGGAATTGCCAGTGACCATTACCTGCATTACATAAGAGTAAACCAATGTTAGTAGTCATCAACCGCATTACATAAAACTAAACAAATGCCATTGACCAGTACCTGCATTACATAAAACTAAACAAGTGTTAGCAGACAAACAGCATTACATAAAACTAAACAAATGCAAGTGACCATTACCTGCATTACACAAAAGTAAACAAATGTTACTGACCATTGCCTGCATTAAATACAACTGAACAAATGCCAGTGACCATTACCTGCATTACATAAAAGTAAACAAATGCCAGTGACCATTACCTGCATTACATAAAGTAAACAAATGTTAGTGAACATTGCCTGCATTAAGTGCAATTGAACAAATACCAGTGACCATTACCTGCATTACATAAAACTAAATAAAAGCAAGTGACCATTACCTGCATAACATAAAAGTAAACAAATGTTAGTAGACATCAACAGCATTGCATAAAAACTAAGCAAACACCAATGATCATTACCAGCATTTCATAAAACTAAACAATTGCCAGTAAATATTACCTGAATTACATAAAAGTAAACAAATGTTAGTGACCATTACCTGCATTACATAAAACTAAACAAATGGTAGTAGACATAAACAACATTACATAAAACTAAACAAATGCCAGTGACCATTACCTGCATTGTATAAAAGTAAACAAATTTTAGTAGACATTACAGCATTACATAAAAACTAAGCAAAAACCAGTAATCATTACCAGCATTACATAAAACTAAACAATTTCCAGTGACCATTACCTCCATTATATAAAACTAAACAAATGTCAGTGACCATTACCTCCATTATATAAAACTAAACAAATGCCAGTGAGCATTACCTGCATTACATAAAACGAAACAAATGTAAGTGATCATTACCTGTATTACATAAAACGAAACAAATGCGAGTGAGCATTACCTGCATTATATAAAACTACATAAATGTTAGTGACCATTACCTGCACTACATAAAACTAAACAAATGCCAGTGACCATTACCTGCATTACATAAAACTAAACAAATGCCAGTGACCATTACCTGCATTACATAAAACTAAACAAATGTTAGTGACCATTACCTGCATTACGTGACCATTACCTGCATTACATAAAACTAAACAAATGCCAGTGACCATTACCTGCATTACATAAAACTAAACAAATGTTAGTGACCATTACCTGCATTACATAAAACTAAACAAATGCCAGTGACCATTACCTGCATGACATAAAACTAAACAAATGTTAGTGACCATTACCTGCATTACATAAAACTAAACAAATGCCAGTGACCATTACCTGCATTACATAAAACTAAACAAATGCCAGTGACCATTACCTGCATTACATAAATGTTAGCAGACATAAACAGCATTACATAAAACTAAACAAATGCCAGTGACCATTACCTGCATTACATAAAACTAAACAAATGTTAGTGACCAGTACCTGCATTACATAAAACTAAACAAATGTAAGTGATCATTATCTGCATTATATAAAACTAAACAAATGCCAGTGAGCATTACCTGCATTATATAAAACTAAACAAATGCTAGTGACCATTACCTGCATTACATAACATTACACAAATGTTAGTGACCATTACCTGCATTACATAAGAGTAAACCAATGTTAGTAGTCATCAACAGCATTACATAAAACTAAACAAATGTCAGTGACCATTACCTGCATTACATAAAAGTATACAAATGTTAGTAGTCATTACCTGCATTATGGGTCTATACTACGTTATCGAAAACCCCTAACACCGAACACCACAATACCGACACACATAGCCCGATTTTCAAATACATTGAACCCCCTAAACTTTGAATTTTCAAGTCTCGAACCATCATAGTAGGCCAACACCACCGCACGCTACATACCCAAATATAAAAAAATAAAACACATA
The DNA here is from genome assembly GCF_019279795.1 of Protopterus annectens. Classification (NCBI taxonomy): domain Eukaryota; kingdom Metazoa; phylum Chordata; order Ceratodontiformes; family Protopteridae; genus Protopterus; species Protopterus annectens. The sequence continues at coordinate 342,977,983 of NC_056743.1, forward strand.
CATTCATACACAAACCAAACCCTACCTCTAACCCTACACTAAACCTTACATACATTACTATCTATTCACTTACCTTAACCCGCACCCTAACCCTAAGGTCCATAACTATCGCACACTTACCTTACGGAGCTTTACCGCAGACAGGCCAACCATCACACTTTGACATTTTGTGGTTTTGTACTTTCGCTGTTTCTGTAGTTCGTGCTTTATGTATCGGTCTTCTGGAGTTCAATGTTACAGGTTTTCTATAAAGTAATATAGACCCCTGCATTACATGAAACTAAACAAATGTTCGTAGACATCAACAGCATTACATAAAAACTAAGCAAACACCAGTACTCATTAACAGCATTACATGAAACAAAAAAAAAACAATTATTTAGCAGCATTAAATAAAAATAAAAAAAAATGTCAGTAGTGGCATCACTAATCATATGTCTGCAGTGCAGCCCCTACCTGTTAAACATTTAAACACCTAGCAACCCCTTCCTATGCATAACTACAAACATACCTATCAACTCTATGAAAAACATGAGTCATCTTTCCTCATATTGTACAACAGAATATAATTAGATCTGTGAGACACTCTTATTCAAATGCTTTGCAGACATTTGACCAAATGTGCCGCCAACTAGTTCCATTGTATCCATTTATTTGTGTAATGATGAAAGACTGAATATACAAAACAGTGAATCCCAAATGGTAGAAAACAAAAGAGACAAAAATGACAAAACACTGAATTACCAGTAAGAGTGATTCACAAAACAATGAACACTCCCTTCCTACTAAAAGGTGCTACATCGGTAAACCCCAGCTACAAGTCTGAGATCAAGTGTTATCTTGGTAGGGGTACTGTTAGTGAAAGGGCTTGCACCACTGCATCAAATTACTCGTGTGTGTTTACCTTAAATGTTATTCTTCCCCAGCCCCAACTGTACATACTTATTACATTAGTAAAAATGTTTTCCCTAACAATATTACTAAACAAAAGGACAGAGTACACATACTCAGTATAAAACAAGAATCTACCCCCTTAGCTAACCCTAATTCTAACTGTAACCCACATTCACACCAACTTCTAGAATCCAGTCTTTCCCATCTTCACAACCAGCACTTTTGGGTGGTCTGTTGATATAATGGTTAGGTATTTACCTCGCAGGTACAAGGTTTGACTCTGACTTTTGAGGAAAACTGGCAAGATCATAAAATGACCTACAAGGACAACTAGACTAGTACTGACCTATGAACCTATAAGGGCAGCTAGCCTAGTATTGATCTATGAATCTAAGCATTAATTTTCTTGGACATTCTTACTTACCTGCACTATTTAAAACTTTCACTCAACATATTTGATTCATAAAAATGAAAATTCATATGTTACATTTTCTCTCTTTTTAACTCCCACAGAAGAATTTCCACCAAATGGGTTTTAAGATTAATTGATGTACATATATGTGTGCATCGTTAGAAGTGACACACAAGAGGCCTGGCCATGAAAAGCACTGAGTAGCAGCATTTCTCTTCAGCTCTGTCTCTTCAGAGGATGTTTATGATATAACTATCCTAAGTGTGGATATTTTTTAAGTTTTTTATCCCTCTTAATATAAAGAAGGATAGTATCTAAACATTTTTTAGAATAATTTAATTTTTCCTGTCAAAATTTCTGTGATACTCTGATCTTCACCAGTTAAAACATGAGCTTCTCTAAAACAGCACATCAGGATGCTACCTTAAAAAAGGAAATAAAATCTTTGCTGACTAATATACAAGAATTAGCCAGCAAAATTGACAGAATGGACCTGAAGCTGCATGATTTCACGGAGAGATGTACACATCAAATGGATACTATCCATTAAGACCTAAAACAACAGAAGGAACAAATCTCGGGAATCCAAACAGCTCTTAATGACATGGATACCAGAATTCATGAAAGTGAACATAATACTGAATAAATACTCAAATGCTATCAGAGGTAGATGATCTTGAAAACAGCTCTCGCCACAATCATATAAGAATATTTGGATTACCTGATAATATAGACGAGAATAACATAGAAATGTTTTTAACATTGTGGTTGCCAGAAATGTTGGAACTTCCTGAAGCACTTTCCTATGGTATTGAAAGGGCACACAGGTCCATGGTATCATCTAAAAACAGCAAAACTAGTTCTACTAAATCTGTGATTGTTAAATTCCTTTCATCTCATGATAAGGAAATAGTACTGAAAACCGCCTGGGCAAAATCACCAATTAAGGTAAAGGACAATATAATATGCTTCGATAATGATTACTCACCAGAGGTAATATCCAAAAGGAAAGTCTTTTTGCCCTTAATAAAAGAACTTGAAAAGACCCAAATAAAATCTCACTTATTATTTCCAGCAAGGCTAAAAATATTTCATCAGAATGCCACTAGAATTTTTGAGGACTTAGCCACAGCTCTTTCTTTTGTTAAAACAAATAGATTTCTGGACAAAGTTGAAGATATGGAATGGGCTACTGCTAGTCTAAAGAGGTTACCAGAAAATGGAACATGGAAAACCTTTGAGCAAAAGAAGAAACATAAAAAATAACTAACATCAAATGCATATCTTTTTATTTGCCTCCTTTATACATGTAGGTGACCCAAAACAGTCCGGGGAGATGAAACTGGATCAACAGGTAAGATCTGTGAACTTTTTTGTGCACAGATAATTTATTACTGCCTTCTATAGTGCTGTTGGTGATGGTACAGTTTTATATTTAGTTACTGCATTTCACATTAAATGCTTAATAGTACATTTTCTCATACTATAAGTAGTTAAATAAATCTGTTTGGTTGAATGTGTATGTGTTGATATAGATAGTTTTTTTTATTTTAATTTTTTTTATTTTTTGTTTTATTTTCTCATAGTATATGTAGTTAAATGAATATGCTTGGTAGAATATTGTGTTTATGATAATGGTTAGTTGTTACTTTTAATTATATTACTTCTCTCTTCTTTTTTTCATTCACAACAATGTTTTTGAATATAGTAAATGCAGCCCCTTCTGGGGAGATTGATGAGATTGAGATATTGTTGTGTTGTGTGTAGTAACATTACCTGAATGATAAATAGTGTAAATGAGTTTACACTTACAGGTTCCCACTGAAAATGTTAAAAGTTGTCTCCAGAGCTCGAGAATAACTCCATGAGATGCGTGTTGAGCCGAGATGTCTGTTTTTTGCATCATCAGGCTGTTTTTGAAGCTTACACTGATCTGCCACTAGATGGCGATATTGGATCATTTAAGCACCCAGAAAGCATACAGCAGATGTTTACAAGTCAAGTCCGAAAGACAAGAAAGATGAAAGTTTGTTTGAAAGGGCAGTTATAAAATAGTTTGTTTTTATCTTATGTAAACTGTGCAAAGTAGCTTTCTTTTAACAGTTTATTTTTAAATGCATATTCATTTCATTTAGTCTTTCTAATCCCTGAACATAAGGAATTTAGTTGGAAATACTGCATGTATTCAAATCACAATATTTTGTATCCTGCCAACTATAGGCTGGATTAATGTTTTAATGCATGGTTGGTTTCAGGAAATGTAATTCTTTATAAACAAAGTTAAAAGAACCCTGAATGTTACATAAGCAACTAGAAATATGATAGTTTCAATAAGACAATAGCGCAGTCACGTTCTTTTTTGCAGTAAGAACACTAATAGTAGATCATTTGTAATCGTTTATTGAGGTATGGTCCTTAGGGCTACATCTTAATTATACCATCTGGTTATAGATATTTGATTTATCAACACTCATATTTACTCATATTTACTTGTAACACAACTAGCCAGAAGTGCAATAGGTTTTGATATCTGAATACATAACCTTCAAATGTTACATAATAATCAGTTTTCATTTAGTCTATAGGAAATCTGTATAGGATAATACACTATTTATCAAATCCAAATAAAACTACTCTGACATGTACATAATTTTACATGATCAAACTGTATTTTTTAACTTACAGATGATAATAATTTTCTTGGAAGAAAGAGAGACCTGTTGTGTGTATGTAAGGTAAATGGGGTATATTATAGTTTAATGACAGTACTAAAATATAGCAAAGAGAAAGGCTGACTATATTCTTACCTGTAAGTTAGCTATGATAAGTTTACTTTGTAAATCCCTTTTTTGTTTCTTGTAACAGCAAGCCTGTCAGCATTGTCAGTTATATTCTAATTTATTTGGACAAGTTCTGAGCACAGACTAATTTTATAAGTAATATTTATGTGTAAATAGTTAGCTAGTGTTCTGATAAGAATAATAAACCATTAGTTGGTAAGACCATATTAACATATAGATTACATTCTTAAACTATACATAGAAACTCCTAACTCCAGCAGATGAATATTGTAACCTCAGACATAGTATTGCCAAAGCTACTGCTGGTTTTTAAAGCTTGTATCTGAATGGTTGTGTTTTAAAATTATCTTGCATACAATAGTTACACTCCCCATCAATAAAATAGTAGTCATGAATCATTAAATCTTTCATTATATAGCTAAAGGAAGTAATCTTATTGCAAGGAATGAATTTCATACAATTAATTACTACATGAGCTAACATGCACAGTTTTTTTGTGTTGTACAGACTTCAGATTTGTAGGTACTGAATTCTAATTTGTATTATTTTTTAGCTTCATGATGTGTTATGTATACAACCTAAATATATTTTTATCTTTTATTTTATTTATTTATTTATTTAACATTTGTTAACCGGGAAAGTCCGACTTGGAACAATGCCAATTTTCAGCTGAAGCCCGGGGAGAAATGCTCCAGATATAAACAGAAACATTCTTTTTTGCAGTATTATAACCAGGTACACACAGTTGATTATTATTTTATTAGTAGATATACTGATATTTGCTAATATGTTAACATTTATAAAGTGTTAGATATGGTTGTAAAGATTTGTTAGTTATATATCTTACAAAGTGATTTTATGTGATTATTCTATATATTATTAACATGAATAAGAACTTAAAATTGTTTATTCAGAGTAGATATTTCTCAGACAGACATTGATTAGATGTTGCTACTGAAAAAAGGGTTAATTTGAGTGATGATATGTCACTCAAATTGGGAGTATTATACTCCATAGGGGTTAAGGGTGGTTATGAAGTTATCAGTTTAAGTTATAATAGTTTACTATTAGCTTTCTTGGCATTTTCCACAATTCTTAAAAGAGTAATTCTCAAAAGTCTACTTTTTTGATGTTTCCACATTACTTTAACAATAATGTATCTCTAGGTATTCCTTTTATTTATATTAATAATCTATGGTTTTGGTCAAAATATTTCTCTTTCGACACCTTACTACTGAATGACTTCATTAAAGTGTATTTCAATTAACATTAATGAATTAAACAATCCAAATAAGAGGGGAAGTTTCTTTAAATATCTCAAACTGTATAAAGTTCGATTAATATTTTTACAAGAAACCCATTTGAAAGCAGAGGATGTACTTAGATTAGATATTAAATCATATTCAGTGTTAGCTAGTTCAGAACATTCTCAAAAGAAAAGAGGAGTGGCTATCTTAAGGAACAAGTCATTACCTAAACCAAAAATGATTAAAACTTATAAAGATAATAAATGAATGTGTTGTCTAATTACTATTCAGTTTAATAACAAAATATACACCTTAGTAAATCTATACTGGATTCCAGGAATAGGCATTGATACGGTAAAACAGCATTTTGATCATATAGTACAACTTTCTAAGGGGCATATGATATTAGTTGGTGATTTTAGTTGTATTTTAGACAATAAAGAGTCAACATCACATAACAAAAGGAGAATTACAGCTTCAGCCAAACTGTTGAAAGATTTTTTTGGAAACGTATTTCTTGAAAGATATACATACCATTGCTGATTCTGATTCCTTAGCTTATACTTTTTTTCAAATATACATAATACACATTCAAAGACAGAGTTTTGTTGTCTAATGATTTAGTAGATTCTTTAATTAATACTAAGATGATTACATGTCCATTATCTGATCACAATTCAATAATTTTTGAATTTTTAGTTACCCCAATCCGTAAAGCTCAAATAAGTAGAATACCTGCCTATATAACTAAATTGAAAGATTTTAAAGATTTTATAACATCAGAAATCCAGAATTTTATTGAACCAAACAATATAAATAATATTTCTGAGATCTTTGTATGGGATGCCTTAAATGCCTTCCTCTATGGCAGAATTATAAATTGGTATAACAAAAAAAAAGAAAAGTTGGGATGAGCAGTTAATAGAAATACAAAATAAGATAGATTCTTTGGAACTTATCCAAGAAAAAGATACTAATAAAACTGATATTAAAAAGAAATAAACTCCCTGAATACTAAGTATATGGAAATACTGAATCATAAAACTATGATTATTTTAGAAAAATTTAAAGTCTTAAAATTCTCCACCAGTTCTAGATCACTGAGTTTATTGGCTAATAAGACTAAAAGAATTAACAAATTCAATCATATAAATGCAATATTCTCCCCTAAAAAGAAAAAGACAGTCTCAGATATACAGAATATCTTAACTGAATTTAGAGAATTTTTTTACAAATATTAACCAACAGTCTAAGATAACATATTCTAACCAAGAAATCAAATCTTTTATTAAAAACATACAAAAAAAGATTACCTAGTGAACAAGTTGCTATTATAGACAGACCCATCTCCATCAAAAATGCCCAATCCCAGATTACTAAATTAAAACCAAATAAAGCACCAAGAAATTATGTCATCCCAGAGGTTTATAAATTATTGCCAGCTGATGCCTTAAAACTGCTTCATAAAGTTTACAATATTTCCCAAAATGACAATTTAATACCTCCATCATAGAAATATACTTTTATCTCCCCAATCCTCAAAACTGATAAGGACCCTATTAAACGTTCATCTTATAGGCCTATTTCCTTATTAAACATTGATTACAAAATGCTTATGTTAATTTATGCAGACAGACTTAAATTTTTTTTGCCCACATTACTCGATGAAGATCAAACAGGATTTATAATAAACAGAAACTCTTATGACAATATCAAAAGAATTTTGTCATTATACTTAAAAAAACAGCTTAACATTAATCAGTCTTGACATAAACTGTGCTTTCAATTCAGTTAATTGGGACTATTTATTTTTACTTTTGGATGAACTAAACTTCTCTAATAGTTTCATAAATCTAATGACAAGTTTATAGCAAGATAGACAAGCATACATTAAAATAGGTACAAATATATCCCAAAATGTACCAATAATCAAAGGAACAAAGCAAGGGTGTTTAGCTCCTTTACTATTTACATTAATTATGGAACTTTGGGCTAATTTGATAAGATATGATGAAAACATTGAAGGTTATAGCTTGAGTTCTAATGATGTTTCCAAATTACAAATGTTTGTGGATGACATACTCATTACTCTAAGTGGTAATAATGCATCTAGTCATGCTCTTTTTAAAGATGCTGAATACTTTCAAAAAAAGTCAGATTTAACCTTTAATAATAACAAAACTAAAATCTTGACAATTGGCCCTAAAAATGTAGAATTACTAGATGTCGATAAAAAATACCAAGCACAGTCTAATGAATTACTTTACCTAGGCATTGTAATTGCTAACAACATAAAAGATATCATTCAAATCAGTTACAATAAAAGTGTATTAGCAATAGGAAATCTCAATAAAAATGGAATAAAATTCAATTTTCTATGGATGAAAAACTTTTAATTAGTAAAATGATTATATTACCTAAAATGCTTTATATTATCCAATCAACATCTTTACCTCCTCCTAGTTCTTTAATTAAGAAATTTAATTCTATGATACATACATTTCTGTGGTTCCCTGTAAGACCTAGAATAGCCTTAGCTTATCACATGAAAAACTGGGAAAATGGGTGTATAGCTTTGCCTAATTTGGAATTCTACTCAATTTCTGCAATGGTTAAATTTATTTGTCTTCTTATAGATATTAAATACACTGCTAAATGGAAGAACATTCTAGAAATATTAATGAGTGATGCAATAAAGAATGATAAAACACAGAAATTAATGTTGTTTAATAACTCCTTTATCTGGATCTTAAAATGTTATTTTCCACTTATTCTTCTCAGAATTTTAGAACAAATTATATAATTCTTCTTTTGAGATAATTTAGAAACTATTTAAATAAGTTCAACTTGTATAAAGATTGGCAATTTCTCCTATTCCCTATAGCCTACACGCAAGGTGCTATATTTTCTTCTGATTTTATGAAAATAAATTCTTTTCAACAAAAAAAAAATAATTTTTTGGTCACAAATGATATCTAACAATGACCTGAAATCCATTAACTTACTGAAGAATGAACATGATTTTGGCACAACATCCTGGTTGGATCTAAATGAAAGTAGAACATATGTATCTAGTAAACTTGACTCTATGACTTTCTCAACTAAAGGTTCAGTTCCTAAATTAATTCAGTATATGGTGCTGTCTATAAATCATAAATCACCAACTAAAACATTTTATCTCACTTATATAAGGCAATTAAACTAGATCTAGATAATATATCAGATAATTATTGGAATTATTTCTCCTTAATTAATAATCACCCCCCCCAACAGAGAAAGACAAATCACATACATTGCAATCTGTACTGTAACCACTTCTTCACTAAGATGGAAAATGATCACATGGAGATTTTTGCATAGATCTTTTCTAACCCCATTCTCTTTAAGCAAATTTAATAAGAAAAATGTTAATTGCTGGAGGTGTAATAATGTAGTTAATGCTGATTGGGCCCATATGGTGTTTGTACAGAATTAAATAATTTCTGGAAAGACATTAATCACTTTTTACAAGCAATTTTTCAGATAATGTTTTACTTTTAAAATCTTTAGTTTTGTTTAACACTCCTGTTCCTAATTGTATTACAGAAACTAATCAGCCTCTGTTCTGGTCCATTTTATCAGTAGTCAGAAAAACGGTTACAAGAAACTTGAAGTTTAAATCTTCTCCCTCAGTAAATGAATTAAAAATCTACTTTTTGAAGTATGTAATTTAGAGATATTGACCAAAAGAGCAAGATGCTGTAGGCATCCTATTGTAAATAATATGTGGAAGAAAGTTTTTGATTTATTTGATAAATAATTTAATAGTAATGTATTAATATTTATAAGAATTTTAATTTGCTAATATGCATTTGTGGAAAGTGTCACTGTATATAGTTTAAATGTGTTTGTTTTTGTCTTCACTGTCAGTAGTAAGCATATTCAAAATTGTACATAACTCGAGAGCATGTTTGTTTTATCTAGTTCAATTCAATAAAGCTGTTTTTAAAATAAAAAAAAGACGTGACAGACAATATAACAAAGCTGGCAGGACTACAAACATGATGTCTGTGGGAATTGATCTGTACAACATATACAGTCCTACTGGTCCTTCTGATGTCCATACTATCACATTATCAGTGCTACTGACCTTTCATTAGGGAACAGTTTATACACCTTGGATCATTACCTTCTGGGAACTCATAATCACAGGGCCTTAAGACTGAAAAGACTGTCCAATTAGCAGGCTACATTGGAGATGGCACTAGTTAAGACTTCTCTTGTTGCAGGAAATACTTTATATGTGTATTGATGACTGCCCTCTCAGGAAAATACCAGAGGGTAAAAACTCAACCAAAGTAACTACCTTACCAGCTTGGGTTACCTTACCAGCAAAACAATAATGTCTTGGTTAGCCTTACCAGGAGAACAATAATGTCTTGGTGCAAGGTATCGGACTTGTGATGTGGGGATGGGTGGGCATAGTGTGTCCTTTTGGAGGGTCCTTCAGTGTTGTGAATCGGTAGTTCCTCCTCTCTAGTCTGGGGATCTAACTTGATCCATAGTTAGCCATTGCTGTTTTCCTCTGGGCTTGTGTTGGATTTGAGCCAATGGTTCTTGTACCAAAGTTGTAGGAAGGCAAGCCTCTGTCAGGGTCACACAAAACGGTTAAAATCTTTGCCCACATCCTATATTAATCTACACTAAACAAACTCAACTTCTACCTCAGCTGATGACCTTTCAAGTGAGTACTTTAAAACAGCAGCCAATAGCATTGCCTTTCTTGTCTCAGGCCTTATAACTAGGTCATTAGGTCATTCCAGGAATTCCATGGAACCTCTCTCCGGAAAAAATCACACATTATGCCTTTGCCCAAAGGAGGACATTCAACACACATTACTAACTTTAGACCTGTAGCAATCTTATCCCACCTCTTCAAAATACTTGAAAATGTATTTAAAAACAATTGCTAAACTATTTCCTGCAGAAAGAGCTCCTGTATCTCACACGACATGATTTCCATTTCTCCCACAGTACTAACACTGCACTTCTAACCTATACAGATACTGTCAATAAAGCTACAGATAATGGGAAAACTAGTCTCCTCATTTCTAGACCTGTCTAAAGCCTTTGACAGAGTTTGTCACAGCAAACGTCTACTTCAAATGTCTTCATTAGGTCTCTTTCAGCCCAAACTTCTATGGTTCAAAAGCTACCTATCCAGTAATTATCATTCAGCAAAATGGCACTCCACCATCTCTCAAAACCCAGAGTCATCAGTGATGTACAACAAGGATCTAGCCCCTCCTCTTTAACATTCTCAACAACACCCTCCACATATCTTACACAACAAGCCTCCCTAATATAGTATGCAGATGACTGCACACTCATTTGCACATTTGAAAACATGGCATACCTCCAAAAATTACTCAGGAAGTTTTAACAGCCACTGAAACAAGGCTTTGTAACTCACAACTCATGCTTAACCGTTAAAAAAAAATATATATATATATATATATATATATATATATAGGGTTTTTTTGTTTTATTTTTAAAGATTGTAAAATTATTGTTCTTAAAATGTTCTATAATACTTTGGAGCTTTTCTCCCTGGGCCTCTGCTGAATAAGGGTTTCCACATAGTTGGACTTTCCTGGTAATCAAATGTCAATGAATAAATAAAAATAAATGTTTTCCTCAAAGTCAAGCTGCTCAAATGGACATTTTCATTCCACAGAGGTCAGTGTTACAAAGGAAACATTTTAAAAGATATTTGGTCTTACATGTAAACAAAACATCACTTGTTTGGAGAGTTTGCCCCCCAACAACTATCTACCCTCAGCCACTTGCACTAGCCAGGTAGATGTGGACTGCACCCCCCCACCCCAAAGACTACAGCATAATAATTACAGCATCCAGCCCTGAAAATCATAGCTCTCAACCTTCCATCTCTAAAGTGAGGAACTCTAGCCCTCATAATGTGGAACAAATGGGCAAAATGTGGAAAACATACTAATGGCTTACTAACAACTTCAATTAGGAAGGTCATAGGATGGTTAAAATATACTGGTTTTACTTATAAAGAAGATCTTTTAATGAATTAATATGATTAATTTCTATTTACAATGGATTTCACTTAAAAAAATTTTTAACACTCAATGTGTGAACAGTATTTCAATGTGGAACTTTGAGGAACGTGAACTTTTTAAGACCCCAAATGAGGTACGTTCCTCATAATGAGGTATACTTGAGAGGTATGCTGCAAATGCCTACAGACTTGTCTTTTATTCAGCATGGCAGTGAACTGCACCCCTCACACCCAGACTATATGAGAATAAATACAGCATCCAGCCCTGCAGTCTTGTCTTTAATTCAGTATAGTCATGGACTGTATCACCCCCCCACCCCAAAGATTACAGCAGAATAAATACAGCATCCAGCCCTCCAAAAGCTTACAGACTTGTCTTTCTACTCAGTGTAAGGGGACTGCGCCTTAAACTTTTCCCTCCCCTCCTCTTCCCTCACTAATTAATGAGCTACTCCCTACTCTTACACCGTAATCTTTCCCCTCCCCTCCTCTTCCCTCTATAATTAATGAGCTATGCCCTACTCTTGCTGGCAGCCTGTACTGTCTTAATTGCACTTTCCAGCTACTGCTTTTGTGACTCTCCCTCTTGGTCTGTATAGGTAGTTTGAGGTTGGTTTGATTCTTCTATTTTCTATGCCCTGAAGTTTTCACTGATAACTAATGAACAAACACCTTTTAGCTTGTGCATTAAAACTGGTAAGCTATAAAAGTAGTTGAGAAAAAAGTTATTTTCTCATTTTTCCAAACTTTCTTTTTCCTAACAGCCAATCTCACAGCTTGGTAGATTGTATACTCATAACACACTTAAATCACTTCCTTTACCTCAGTACTTCATTACAAGTATATTGCCTATTCCTGCATATAACTTTCAGGCTTACAGACAGGCTTGTTCCTCCATGGCAGCTATACCACCTTCTCAGCCTTCTCTGTTCCCCTACCATATCCCCTATTCCCACCTACCCTTACTTCACCCAAACTTATACCATCCTATCCCCACTCACTACAGCAATACAACCAAACAATCAACCAAATTCAATGAGCTATCCAAATGGCCTCACTCTTCTACTTACAAACTCATATCACATACCCATCTAACTGACTTTTGCCAATGTATTCCAATAAACTACAACAAAAACTTCCACCCAAATAACTCTGTCTTCCCCTAACTTATTTATAATATGCTACTCCTCAAGTCTATTCTCACAATTATACTAAGCATACTCACCATTGTCACATCCTAGTTCACTCCCCTTCCCTGTCACTCTATTTTCTCCAACTCTATACTCCTAGTTAACAAACACCAACCAACTACAAAATTGCACTCACCCATTAGGAGCACAGGCCCTTTTCAATTATAGCTTCACCAAGGAGAACTACCAGGCTCATATATCAGCATCAGACCTAAGAGATAAGTATAAAAACAGTACAACTTCTCTAACCACACTTCCACTCTGTGGAGACATACACCCAAACTCTGGACTATGCTTTCAAACCAACAAACCCCATCTAACCCCCAACTCCCAGAACAACTATCACATAACCATTAATAAAAAACTTGTCTCTCTTTACAGAACCACACCTTTCCTTACCACACTTGCTAGAACTGCAACTGTCCGTTCCCATCTACTATCAACTCTTCTCTATGCCTTACCTCTATTCTCCAACTTAAACAAAACAGATCTTAATAAGCTATCATCCTGCTATAATCACATTGCCAGATTTGCTATTGGCACAGCCTACCAGACACACCACTGTTACAACCTAAATCAAATAGGATGGCTTGAACTGCCTAGCCTACTGCAGTTCAAATAGCTAATAGTGGCACATAACGTCCTTTACAACCAGAAAATACACCTGCACTAAAAAATATTATCAGCCCCTACACCAGCACCCCGCCAGTGCGATCATCCACTAGACTCTTAGTTCAAACATACAAATCCAACTACTCAGCTGAAGACTCTCTGTTTGCCAACTCTGTTGGAAAAACATGGAATAGACTCCCAGCTGACTTGACCCTAGAACCTTCACTAACTCAATTCAAAAACAAACTCAAGAAATACTTCAAAGCTCATTGGTTATGTCCTTGCACTAACCCCGACTAGTGACCTCAGTATTACTTAGGTGCCTTACCTTCAACTAACTTTTTTCTACCACACCATTTCAGGAAGGGTTAATTGTATAACTGCTGCTCAATGTGTCTTAAACGTGAATGTAATGTTATGTATGTTTAACTATGAAAATAATGTTATGTTTTGTAAAGTGTTTTATAATAAGTTAGTACTATATGTGCTAAATGCTGGTATTGCTTATGACTGTAATCTGCTTGAAACTAGCATTTACTAAATGTTCAATGTGTATTATTATCTTGGAGCTTTTCTCCTCAGGCCTCCACTGAAAATGGACGTATATCCAGTCGGACTATCCCAGTCAACACTAATCCTAACCACAACCTAATATTAATGCATATAAATCTCAGAAGCATCCTCAACAAAATTTCAGACCCTCTCTCTTAACAGATTCAATTTCACTCAATTAATCATCTCATCCACTAAAATTGACAAACACAACAACAAGCACTCAACACTAGACGAGATACTTATCACCTCAGCCTCAAACACAAACATATTTGGCTGTCTCCCTGGTGACAACATCAGTGACCAACTCCTTATATTTATCACAAGACAAACTAATCACACCCACAAACATACAGTATAAAAACAAGTCCATAGACTCTCATCTTTTATCAGACACCTTTATAAACGATCTTTCCCTATACAACTGGAGTGCTCTAAAAAACTACCTCTAGACGATGCTATTAGCCATTTCAAGAACACATTCCTCAACACGCTAAATGAGTTAGCACTCATAAAAACAAAAAAGACCCAAACCAGCCCTGTTCCGTGTCTCAACAACACAATTAAGCACCTCATGCTAAATAGTGACAAAGCTTGAAAGGCATGGAATAAATATAGAACACCACAAAAGTGGCTATTTTTAGACAATTTACAAATCGATGTAAACAACAGGTCAAACTAGACCAAAATTGCATTCTTTCACTCACTTCAAGGCAAATGTCATCACAATCCTAAACAATTCTGGACAACCATAAAAACCCTACTATACCCCGGTCAAACCACCATCCCCATGTCCAACCATAAACAATGACACAAACCCCATAGCCACCCAATTCAGTACAGACACCATTCAATCTGTCCTCTGCTAGAATCTAAACTATTATTCCATCTCTCTATTCCCACCAACAACAATACCCCAAATACCTACATCAACTATTAAAAATCACCTTCAAAAGTGAAAATCACTGCATCAGCTGCTGAAAGTTAGCTTATGTTAGTTCCAATGCCCTGGCATACCCATCTCAATATTCATAAATAGATTTATCACAGAAAACTATATACCACTATCTGGAAAAAATCACATATTATACCACTTCACAAAGGTGGATCAGCCACAGACCTGTCCAACTACTGCTCTATTGTAATTAGCTCCCCTATGACCAAAATCTTAGAAACATGTATACATGCCCAACTCTTAACTCATCTCATAAACAACATACTACTGTCCCCCACCCAACGTGGCTTTCACCCACATCACAGCACAACGGTTCTGCTTAATGTTTTTGGAAACCATATATACCAGCAGAAACAATGGCAATATGTAATCCACCCTGTTCCTGGAGCTGTCAAAAGCATTTGACTTAGCATCCCACCAATGCGCCATCTCATTCAGCTCTTATTTGGTTCTGTAGCTCTCTCTGACAAACAAAAGGGCATAAAATGGACTCAGGACCTACCCCACTTCCTTTTTGTTTCTGTCAGTGTACCAGAACATGAATTCTAGGCCCAGTACTTTTCAAAATTTTCACAAACAACTTCTACAAAGCCAGCAAACCTTCCACCTCAGTACAATATATTGATGATTCTACCATCATTTGCTTAACCACAGCCCTTCTGCTACTTCAGCAAATGACTCCTTTATTTCCATAGAATTATGTCAAAAGGCTAATCAGATAATCCTACACCCTATAATGTTACCTCAACAAACAGCACTACCATAGAAACTGTAACAAGTACCAAACTTCTAGTAGTCATAATAGACACTAACCTAAAATTTGACCTGCATATTACCCAGGCCATCAAAAAAGCTCACCAAATCTGGACTTTCTTTACTGAAACAACCCCTACCTCACAGACTCCTCAAGAATCCTACCTGCTCCCCTCCCTTGCCTATGCATCACTCATATTAACTAACATTCACACCACCCTACTAAATAAATTAGAGGCAACTGTAACACAATAAACAAATTTGTAGCAAATGTATTCTACTGTACACACCACTGTTTAACATTAATGCATCCTGCTGTATACACCACTGTTTAACACTAATGTGTCCTACTGTACACAAAACTGTTTAACACTAATGCATCCTACCATACAAGACAATGCTTAACACTAATGTATCCTACCATATACACCACTGTTTAACAGTAATGCATCCTACCATACATACCATTGTTCAACACTAATGCATCCTACCGTACACACCACTGCTTAGGACTAATGTATCCTACCGTACACACCATTGTTTAACATTAATGCATCCTACTATACACACCATTGTTCAACACTAATGCATCCTACTGTACACACCACTGCTTAACACTAAAGCATCCTACCATACACATCACTTTTAACACTAACACATCTTACCGTACACACCACTGTTTAATGCTAATCGATCCTATAGTACACACCACTGTTTAACACTAATGTATCCAACCGTACACACCACTGCCTAAAATTAATACATCCTACCATACACACACCACTGTAACACTAATGTATCCTACTGTATACACCATGGTTTAACATTAATGCATCCTACTGTACACGCCAATGTTTAACATTAATGCATCCAACCGTACACACCACTGTTTAACACTAATGCACCCTACTGTACACACCACTGTTTCACATTAATGCATCCTACTGTACACACCAATGGTTAAAATGAATGCATCCTACCATACACAGCTCTGCTTAACACTAATGCACCCTACCATACACACCACTGTTTAACATTAATGCATCCTACCATACACAGTATTGCTTAACACTAATACACCCTACCATACAAACTATTGTGTAACATTCTTGCATCCTACCATACACATCAATGTTTAACATTAATGTATCCTACTGTACACAGCACTGCGTAACACTAATGCATCCTACTGTATACACCACAGTTTAATACTAATGCATCCTACCATACACACCACTGCTAGACACTAATGCATCCTACTGTACACACCACTGTTTAACACTAATGCATCCTACCATACACACCACTGTTTAGCACTAATGCTTCCTACTGTACACACCACTGTTTAACACTAATGCATCCTACCATACGCACCACTGTTTACCACTAATACATCCTACGGTACACACCACTGCTTAACACTAATGCATCCTACTGTACACACCACTGCTTAACACTAATGTATACACCACTGCTTAACACTAATGTATCCTACTGTACACACCACTATGTAACAGTAATGCATCCTACCGCACACACTGCTTAACACTAATGCATCCTACCGTACATACCACTGCTTAATACTAATGCATCCTATGATACACACCACTGTTTTACACTAATGTATCCTACTGTATGCACCACTGTTTAACAATAATCTCCTGGTTCAACAACTACCTAGAGGGAAGGAAACAAGCTGTTATGTGGCAAAACCAACTCTCCCCCTCCCTACCAGTCTCCCTAGGGGTACCCCCCCAAGGCTCCATCCTGGGACCACTTCTTTTTACCCTCTTCACCAATCAGCTCCCAAACAGTATTCCTAAAGCCTCAATAGTGCAATATGCAGATGATACCACCATAATACGTGCAACCAAATCAATGGACATCCTTCACTCCCTAACACAAGAATGCTTTTCCCTACAGAAACTTGGATTACAAACCAAAGGCTCATTCTGAACCCAAGTAAAACAAAGCTAGTACTCTTTAGCTCACACAGAGCCACACCTCCCACTGATTCTTTCTTCATCTCCTCCTTTAACAAGACCACAATCACCCCCACAAATCATACCAAACTCTTAGGGGTTGAAACAGATAATCACTTTAGGTTTGACCTACATATTTATATAACCATAAAAAAATACATAAAAAAACTTGGCCTACTGTATTGCAATAAAAAATTCCTCACTGACCACTCCAAAACTATAATAGCAAGGACTCACCTACTATCCACCCTACTTTATGCCTCCCCCATGCTTACAAATCTCCACAAATCCGACCTAAACAAACTTGATAGTTGCTATAATAAGATAGCCAAATTCACTATAAACTCTCCCATCAGAACACATCACTCTGAATGCCTAAAAAACTCATTTGGCTAGAACTGCCACTACTACTTCAATTCAATCAACTATCACTAGCCCACAAAATAATACATAACTCTGAAAACACCCCAGCCATACAAAATCTTTTGCAACCCTATACAACCGCCAGACCCTTGAAGTCTAGCACACAAAACCTCCATAAAGTAACCAAATATAACAATGAAGCTGGTAAGTCTGTCTACAGCCACTGTATAGCCTGGAACTCCCTTCCTGCCCACATAACTGACAACAAATCCCCATCACAGTTCAGGAAACTTGTTAAAACTCACTTTTTGAATAATCGACTGTGTTCCTGTATCCTCCTGGCTAATGTCTCATTAGAACACTTCACCTAACTTAAGTAACTCTGCTAAGCCAACCAATCTTAGTACTGTACCCACTTAGGACTGTTAATCTACTGCTCATCCCATCTCTCCAGGAGTTAGGGAAAACTACCCCAGCAATGTTGAGCTTTCCATAAGCAACTAAAACCAGGAGAAGACATATTGTAAATCAATTTGTTATCCTTCTCAAATAAAATCAGGCGAAGACATATTGTAAATCAATTTGTTATCCTTCTCAACTAAAACCAGGCGAAGACAAATAGTGAACCAATTTATCCTTCTCAACTATAGCGAGCATTATCTGCTCCCTCGGAGCCTTATTCTACGTCTCTCTGCTTTTACTCTGATAGTAAATCTATCACAGGAATCCTAAACTTTGGAATATCTTCTAAAATTTAATATTATATTGTAGAGAATTAATGTATCCTGTTAGTTAATATGTATGTCAAAGTCTCTTCTATGGAAATTGTATGTCAAACGTCTGTCCTTAAAACTACGTTTTGTAAAAAATTGTTCTCTTGGAGCTTTTCTCCCCGGGCCTCCACTGAAAATGGACTTATAATCCAGTTGGACTTTCCCGGTCAACAAATGTAAAATAAAATAAAATAAAAATAAATAAATTTATCCTACCATACACACCACTGTTTAACACTAAAGAAGCTCAACTGTGTAGAACTTCCTGATCACCTTACATTCACTCACCTTCAAATTGCCCACAAAATAATACACAAACCGCACACATGTCCTTCTCTACAAAACAGTCTCAAGCACTACTCCCCAGCCTATTACCTTCACACAGGTTATCAGAGCTTACTAATCGCATCCAAATCCTGTAATATAGCTCGCACTAATCGCATCCAAATCCTGTAATATAGCTCGCACCTTATTATACTCATGCTGTGTCACTGGACAAAGGAACTCCCTGCATATCCCACTAAAACAGGACAGCTGTGCATCTAGCTTTAAGCACAACCTAAAACAGCACCTGAACACCTCCTATAGGTCTGTTCTTGTTCACACCTTGACTGACCTTCTCTCTCAGATCTCTAGACTATCACCAACCCCTAACTTTTCAACTCTCCTTTCTTATCCTGTAAATAATGTAAATAAATCTTATCTACATTTATAACAACTGTATATACTGTTTTTTATCGCTACTATGTAAATGAAATTTATATATTGCTATATATGTAAATGCAACCTGTTTGTTATTATATAACATTCCTACAGAAGTCAAATTGCTATAACCTCTGTCTTGATTGTATTACCTATTGCATGATTTTAAAACCCCAATTCTGCTTATAAGAAATTATTTTTTTTTTCTCTGTACAATTTTTGCAATTTTTATAACTTCAATGGAGCTTTTCTCCCCAGTCCTCCAATTAAAGTGGGCCTGACTGCCCAGTCAGACCACTCCAGTAAACAAAGGCAATAAATAAATAAATCACTTAGCAAATGCAAATAACTGATTCTGCTTTATTGCTTCTTTGTAAACTATCATGTATGACAGCTTTTTTTTAATTGCAATTCCTAAACAGTAAGGCCTCTGTTAATAATTATATCAGTTTTGCCTCCATATTTATACTATGAATAACTATGTATTAGTTTGCTTGACACAGGCTATCCATTTCCACAGTATGTCTTGTTACTTGCAGTACATATTGTACTATTAATATTTCTGTAAATGTGAAAGAATTTCACACCACAGAAGGCAAATGTAGGTTGGCAAAGCAGGCAGGTCCCTCAAAGATAGGATGAGAGAACATGTTTACAATATGAGAATTAGGACACCCAGCAATGCCCTCGTGAAGCATGGTGACATCAGGAAATGATCACGGGTTTAGGTTCATGGTCATAGATAGGGTTACACCTACAATTTGAGAAGGAGATATTAGGAATATGACCAAGAGCAAGGAAGTCAAATAGATTATAAAACTTAGGGCAGATAGAGGGAAGGGCTTAAATGAAAGAGCCTCTATCAAGCCTACCTCAAAATCAAGGAAACTGTCAGTAAAATAAAATAAAACAATATATGCCATTCGAGGATGTCAGCTGACAAATACTCCTGTGCACCACATATGTTTCTTAGTGTATATATACATATATGCGAGTTTTATATTTTATATATTATATATGTTTATATTTCTTGTTATACTTGAATGATTTTATATTGAAATTATGGCTAGTTCCACTTTAAATTAATTTTATTTTTTTATGTTTTATTTTACATTTGTTGACCGGGATAGTCCGACTGGATGCATGTCCATTTTCAGCTGAGGCTCAGGTAGAAAAGCTCCAAGGGTAAGCAGATACAGCATTACATAATACCAGCATTGCATATTACAAACAGACTATTTACAGAGATTACATAAGTAAGCAAGTTAAACAAGTTCCACAGGTTACAGTTAGTCCTGAGCACAAGTCAGGATTAAATTAAATTACACAGTAAACTGGTTAACAGATTTTTACACATTCTAGAGAGAGTTAGCCAGGCTTGATACATTGACATAGCCAGTTAAGTGACAAATGTTGTTTGAGTCTAGTTTTAAATTGACCTAAGGTGGAAAGTAAGGTAATATCAGCTGGAAGAGAGTTCCAGGATCTACTTACAGAGTTTGCAAAGAGAGAATCACCGGCTGTGTTATTAATTTTGCTACTCTGAATTAGTAGTTTGTTAGAGGATCGAAGCGGTCTAGGATTGTTATAGGGGGTGATAATATTTTTAGGTGCAGGAGTATTGTCCGGATTATAGAGGATTTTATAGGCCATAATCAGTTGGTTATACTGGATTAGGCTGGGTAGTTCAAGCCACCCAAGCTGATTTAGATTGATGCAATGATGTGTCCTAAAAGGCAGCCCAGTGGCAAACCTGGCAATGTGGTTGTAGCAAATTGAGAGTTTGTTAAGGACAGTCTTGTTTAAATTCGAGAGTAGAGGGGATGCATACAGAAGGGTTGAAAGAAGGTGAGCGCAAGCTATGGCAATTTTAGCTGGAGGGGTTAGGAAGGCTTTTATTCTGTAAAGTGACCCTAGTTTTTTATTCATGGTTTTGATAGTTTGGTTAACATGTAGGCCAAATTTTAGATTATTGTCTATGATGACACCTAATAGTTTTGTAGATGGGTCAGGGGAGATTATTGTGCTATCATTCGATTTTATGGTAAAGGTGAAAGCGGTAGGCCTTTGTGTTGGTGAAAATAACAACATTTTAGTTTTTTGGGGATTTAGGATCAGACGACATTCAGAAAGCCAGTTTTCCATTGTATTAAAGGTGGTCTGGGTAGCTGACCATAACTCTACTGGAGATGTGGCTGAGCAAATCAGAGTAGAGTCATCAGCATATTGGATACAGCTGACTTTTGGGATGACAGTATAAAGGTCGTTAATGAAGATGGAGAACAGCAAGGGCCCTAGTATAGAGCCTTGTGGTACTCCAAGGGTGTTAGGTAGAAGGTTAGAGAGTTTGTTCTGCCAGAGGACAGCCTGCTGTCGACCATTCAGGTAGGGTTAAACCACTGGAGGACTCCAGTATCTAGACAGAATGTTTGCAGGGTGTGGATTAAAAGTTGGTGATCAACCATATCGAATGCCTTGCAAAGATCCAAAAAGAGGGCTGAGGATATATAATTATTGTTGCGATTATGGTTTATGGTGTTGGTAAAGGCTAGGAGGGCTGAAATAGTACTGTGATGAGGACGGAAGCCATGCTGAGTGTCTGCCATAAGGTGATTCTGGATTAGGTGATGCATGAGCTGTCTATGAATACATTTTTCCATAATCTTTGCAAGTGGAGAGAGTATAGCTATTGGCCTATAATTGGAGAATTCAGTAGAGCTGCCTCCTTTGTGAAGTGGGATTACATAGGATATTTTCCAGATGGTGGGAATTTTAGCTTCTACTATGGTTCGATTGATTAGTATTGAGACGGGGTAAGCAATAGCATCAGCTGATTTTTGTTGGTACTCGGCAGGGAGTTGATCAGCAGAAAGTGTAGTGGATTTTAATTTTTTGATCAAGGTACAGATAAGTGAAGTGGTGACTGGTTGGAAGCTGAATGCGAGTAGGTTTCTAGGGGTGCTACTTTCAGGACCAGGGAAGCTAGGAGGTAGTTGGCTAGCTAGGGCTTGAATTGTCTCAGTAAAGAATTGGTTAAAACTATCAGAAACATCTTCAGGGGTTTTATCAATAGTATTAGCAGGGATTGGGGTTGAAGTTTGTCCAGCATGTAGTAGATTATTTAAACCTGCCCAAAATTTCTGAGGGTTATTTTGATTTACTGTCTGTAAATTACAGTAGTATTGTTTTTTGTCTTGTAAAATTGATCTTTTTGGTGTCGTTCCTGGATTGCCTGTATTTAATGTGATCTTGAGGGTCTTTAGAAGAACACCATAAAGCCCATGCTTTGTTTCTAAGGGTAAATTTGAGTTTAGACTCTATAGAAAGCCATGGCACAGTTTTTGCCTTGGTTCTCTTTGAACGAACAGGTACATGCAAATCAAGGATCTCAAGGAATTTGTTGTTAAAGTATGCTACTGCTTCCTCTAAGGGGAGGTGTTTTAGAATAGACCAATTACATGAGTTTAGTTCTTGTTGGAATTTGGCAGGGTCAAAGTTTTTATTATTTCTAACCTTTCTGAGTAAGGGTTGTTGGGAATGAATGGTTTTGTGCTTAATTACATATGTGAGAAGGTGATCGCTTAGGCCATTAAGGAGGGTACCAGAGGTGTACAGTTGGAGGTGACTATTTATGAGTACCCAGTCAAGTATACTTTGTTTTTGGTTGGGTTTACCTATCCTGGCAGGGGTGGATATGATTTGTGTAAATGCATGCAGGTTAATATGGGTGGTTGGGGATTCTGAGGAACAGGTGCCCCAGTCTATGTTAAAGTCTCCAAGTAGTAGGGTTTCTTGGGGGTAGTGACATGATAGCCAGTGCAGGATATCTTCAAATGTAGATATATTGTTACCTGGGGGAATATACATACAGATGATATTAATGCATTTATTTTTATTAAGTTGCAATTTGGTGGCAAGAATTTCTGAGTTATTAATCTGAGGTGGTTGTATTACATCTATGGTGACTAATTAAGTTGTAATTAAGTTGTCTACATGTTGATCGGTTGATGCACTCTATTTAAATGGACTGCACCCTGAAGATTGGTCTGATAAAGCTGTTATGTGAAAGGGCTTACCTCCTTCATTAAAAGCTTTTAACTAGTATTATATGGTTGAATTCTTCAATATACTGCCTGGTTTGTGTGTTGCCATATTTTTTACTGGACTATTTCTGTAAATGTATTTCAGTCTGTGTTTTATCTGTTTTGGGGATTTTCTTACCTTTTATATAATTGCTATTAAATTTTTTTACATGTGGTTTTGTGGAGCTTTTCTCCCCAACTCACTGTAAAATAAGTAATATGTCATGGACTTACTCCCCTTGCATATAGTTAGTCGATTACTGTTTAAATGTTCTTGAATCTGTTGTGCAGCTTTTCTTCCCAGTCCTGCACAAAAAATGGGACACACTGGCTCAGTCAGATTTTCCAGGTTATCAAAGGACAAATAAATAAAATAAAATAAATAGTAAAGTTTGTTAAAATCTGTAGCATGCTGATATGTGCGATTGATATATTACTTTGTATACAAATGTCATGTAGCGCTTTGGGTATTTGTTCACATAGTGCTTTCCCCACACAAGCCCACAGATCCAGATGAAATAAATAAACACACAAACAAACAACAAAATGATATAAAAAATAATATCACCTTTAATACACACTGCAATTTATTTAAGGTGACAAAAAGAATGAGAAAATCCATGCAGATGCATAGTAATTAATGTCTGTCTGTGCTTCCATGGCAAAATGCACGAGGCTTAATTTCATTCTTCCAAGTGTGACTTGGAACTTTTGTTTAGACAAATAATTGAGATCCCAGGAATATATTCACGGTGGCTGTGAGAAATGATCTCTCTCGCTCTCTCTGAATGGACAGTGCTGCTATACTTAGATGGACGTAGCTGCCTAGCAACAGTGCTATATATGTGAACTGATACATGCTTGCTGAGGTCAAGGGTTTTAATACATCTGACTGGAACAAGTTTATTTGAAACTAGCTGAATGGGATGTTGATGGGAACTGGCAGTTTAACTCCAAAATGAACTCATTTTGGACTGCTGAATATGAGTCATTACATTTTTAACTTCTGAACTTGAAACTCTGAACAAGGCATTAATATATACAATGCTTCCTGGTCAACCCAGCAAAGATAAATGGAATAAAAGAAAGATTGTATTTCTATTCGAATGTTGACTTATATTAAGATAAAAGTTGTGTTACTGCTTACTTTTAGATGACTTTGCGATAAAAGGTCACACTGAATAACAATAAGAAACCACATTCATTAAAAACAGATTTATTCAGTGCCTTTGAATTCATTAAAATAACCAATAAAGTATATTTAGTTTTTATTTTTCAAAAACACATCTTCTCATTAAGACTAACTTCCAGTTTTGCCGTCCAGAATGTTGAAACACAAAAGGCAACGCACAATGAAATACAACTTGTCTGCCTCCAGGCCAGCAACGAGAAATTGAGCATCAAAACATTCTTCCAAAAAAGAGCTACTGCCAAGTGCAGCCCGTCCTCCTTTTGCTAGACAAGATGATGTTTATGAAGGACATTCAGAAGTTGAAAGAACTTGCGGTCAATGTAATTACATGTTTGGCTTAGAAGTCAGGTGGTGAGTACTGTTATTTCCTTTTGTGAGGCTCTTAAGTGCTTTGCAAGGACAGGCAATTATTGTGTAATAACATATGCAAGACTAAAAGCTACAGAACTGCTCACTGTTGTACCCAGGGTATAAAAAGGCCATGCCAAGCTAACTGATGTGTTGCAGAACTCAGCTGCATTCTAAGTACTGCAGCAAATTTGTCGAACATGCACAGTCTCTTCAGTTTATTGCTTCCATCAGTTTGAAGAGTGAAGCTGTTTTGATTTGATCTCCTAAGACTGTAAGAGGTAAGTCCGAGTTGATGCCATGATGCAGCTTAGCTTGAAACAGTATGTAGATTAGCAGTACATCTATCGGGGCTCATTACTGAGATTCTACACTACTAGTGGGACTGTGGCATTTCTGGTTAAGATAAACACAATACCATTAATTCAAAAGTCTGACAAATACAGGACTAACCCACAATCTCTGCAGGGGGAAAGATCATTTTACCAGCTGTCATCATTTATTCACATAGAATTTCTAGATTTTCTAAAAAAAAAATGGCCTAACCAAACAGATTTTTTTAAACTCAAGTTTTAGTTGCTATTTATGTACAAAGATAGATAGACTGTGTGTGTGTGTGTGTGTGTGTGTGTGTGTGTGTGTGTGTGTGTGTGTGTGTGTGTGTGTGTGTGTGTGTGTGTGTGTGTGTGTGTGTGTATGTGTGTGTGTGTGTCTGTGTCTGTGTCTGCGTGCATGCGTGTTTGTACATACATATATGCATGTATCTGTTTTGATGGACAGATTGTCTGAGTTGTGTCCCACTTTTAAACATTTCAAGGAGAGAACCTCCTCGTACATTTATCTTATACATAATATGCCTATTCCATTATCATACAGCAAGAAAGCCCTGACTGTGACCTGGGAGACCTTGATAATATGCCTGCTCCATTGTAATACAGCGATAAAGTCCAGGTTATAACTTGGCAGACCTGGATAATACATACATGCATACAAATATTTCAAGCACTGGCATTAATGCTTGCTCCTTTGTCATACAGTTTCTCCCTTTTAATTTCTTCAAATATTTTGGGTTTCTAATATCATGACGGGAATGGACCCCATTCCTAAGTCAAAGTACGCTTAAAGTTCATGAAATTACTAATATTTCAATCTTTCATGTCAGCCAGAAGTGCTGTTTACAGCACCTGCAATGTGTCCAGTAATGACTTCTTCTGCAGTTCGTATGGAGCTGCATGTATCGGTAACATCTAAATACGATTGTAGATTCTTTTTTATAAGACCCGTTGCTCCTACTACTATTGGAACTGTCTGGGTATCTTTCTTCCACATTGCTCTTGTGTCTGCCTGATATTTTAAGAGTTTGTCTCTCTCTGTATGCAAGACACTGTAGTCAGTCGGTGTAGCGATTTCAATGATCAATGCTACGTTTGTCTTTTATTCATGGACCACTATATCTGGTTTTCTCGCATTTTCTCGCTTGTGCAGTCAAGCAGCTCTTTTGGCTTCTGAATGTTAACAGATTTCAAAATTCAAAACACAGTAAAACCAAGAATGTTGTAGATGCAGGGAAACACTCCAGTAGATCCATTAAAACACTTTATTGAGCGCTTTCATCGGGATTCGCCTCTCGACTTCTTCAGAATACAATTTTGTTCTCTCTCTCTCTCTCTCTCTCTCTCTCTCTCTCACATTCACTTTTATTTTTCTCTAAGGACTGTAAAATCCAGTAACCTACATAGGAATCTGGTCACTGCAATGATATCCTGGTTCAAGTACTCACTGTCCCCTCCAAAGGTCTATGGAGATATTAACTTTGCTCTGTTTGCTGTGTATTCACAGACAGATTTTTCCCTGAGTAAGACATGCTTTTGTATCATTAGTAAACTAAGTTTTCCCCATAGTCAGATGACACAGTCAATTTTATCTTTCTTAAGGCTCAACAAATGGTAGGTTTCTAAGTGCACTATTCTCATATGTATAAGAACTTGGGCTGTTCTGTCCACTTGGCAAATCCTTACACAACAGCTTGTTACCAAACCAGGTAAACAGTCTAGCTCAGTGTGACAGTCTAACACTGTCAGTTTGTGCCAACAGGGAAATCCTTGCTATAATTATAGATACATACCCTGCATACCTAGTCATTGCCACTTAGATTATATAAGCTTGCATTGCACTGTAATTCAGTGAGCTGACTGTGCCTGAGACTAGATCACATATTTCAGTTATGACTAATGGGTTTACTTTTCCATTTCTTTCTCTTGGGTCTCCTTGGATTATAAACTACTGATTGTTTTGGAAGGAGGTGTCTGGCCTCTGCACACTTTTGAGCACTGTATATATCTCAGATACATCACATGTTCCTTATGATACTTCCAATTGGGCTTACAGGAACGTTCATTTCTTATCATCAAACCAACCAATCTTCTTATGCAATTTATTTACCGGAAAAGTCCGCCTAGACTCAAGTCCTTTTTCAGCAGATGCCCGGGGAGAAAAGCTCTACATCATGTACATGATAAATAGAGATACAAAGTTGCAGCAATAGTAAATGACATTACAGGTTGTTGGCTTTAATACAATAACAGGATATTGATTATCAACAGTATATATAGTAAATGTTGCAAGTTAAGATAGTTTCTTGTTGTTTATAATAAAAGTTGTAACAAAGTTGTCAGACAATTTTTTAAAGTACGCAAAGTCAACTAGGTTATTCTGACTGCGGTTAGTAGTTGCAGTAGTATAATTGAGTTAAGAGTATAGGTGGGGGGTAGGGGTGGGTATGTTAGTCTGGATTACAGCAAGGACAACGCCAGTGCAAATTTAAGTGGGATTTGAGTGCAGTCTTGAAAAGGCTGTTGGAAGGTAGAGTAGTTAAGGAGGGGGGAAGATTGTTCCAAAGTTTTGATATGGGTTTAATAACAGTGAGTTTATTTTTGTTGCTTGATCTTAGGGGCCTAGTGGGGTGATAGGGTTGGAGAAGGGTTTGAAGGGAAGGGATGTTAAGAGGGTGGTTAATAAGTTTATGAGCGAGGGTGAGTTGATTAAAGTGCAGGAGTTGTGGGAGTTCTAGCCAGTTTAGTTCTTTAAGGGAGATACAATGATGGCTGCGGTAGGAGACCTCAGTGGCAAATTTAGCAATTGTCAAAAGAAATAGCCAATGTAACTCGAAAGAACTTACATCATAATGTAATTACTGACATCAGGTCATGGACACCTCTTATAATGTCAAAAATCACTATTAAAACATTCCTTATAGGGAAACAGGAGTATCCTACAATCATTAAAATAACCCAAACCATAAGCATTCACTTTAACCCAGGACCAAATCACGCACCTTCATCTACAGTAATTCACTGATGTTAACTTGCATAAACTAATCAAATGCAGCCTTCTTGACTTCTATTGAATTATTAAATAATCTAACATTCTAGCAGTAACCAAAACTTGGCTGGAAGATTAATTCTGCAGTTTTCCGCTATGCCTCAAAACTATTCTGTTCTGTGGGATAACAGAACTGGACAGGGAATTGCAGTAGGTGTATTACCACTTATTAGTAAAAACTGCCTAGTGGAAATAGTATATGTTGAACTAGCATACTCCACTACGTGATGCCCACAGTTGCATGGGTTGTGCATCTGACAATTGACAAATACCCTCACCTGCATACAGGTGTGGCTTACACAGCTCCATCCTCTTACATTAGCTTATTTGATTAAGAAGCTTTAGGTGTGTGTCCCAAATGTATTTGTAAGAGTTCAGTAATATTGAGTTTAACAAATATCATAAGTGAGTCAATTACAAAACGGCTCAGATACTTGACTGTGAATGGGCTTGACAAATTAGAAACCCACAAAACCCAGCCCTAGCGCTTGGTGTTCCATTAATGTGGTTTTAGCTAACAAGTCCCATCAGTTCACTTAATGTTTGCAAATGCCGTTAGTGACCACTGCCCCAACATCAGAGTGTGACCTTTTTAAAACTTCAAATGAAAACCCCTCAAATTGAAGTGGGAGGACCTGCCTCTGAAACTAAAGGATGAAACCCTTGTATTATGCCACAGTCAACATACTTGTTGCCTTCAGTACGGAAATACATCTAGACAATGCTTTGTCTTATTTTGAAGCTGATAATGATATGAAATACCCATTTCCCTCAAAAACACAGAGGTATCAAGAGGCAATTATGTCCAGAGTTAAACTGAAATGTAAAAATTGGAAAATAAACCATAGCAATGCTGACCTTCACCCTAAATTCCTTAAATGACACAAAAATGCAGAATAAGGTAAACTCGATCATCAAAAGGAAAAACTGCCCTTAATGCCTTTAGAATAATATTCTGGAGAATCATCAGACAGCTGATGTGCCAGATCACTGATTGTGCAGGCTCAAACAATGACTCCCAAAAGATGTTAACAGAAAGTGTATGCAAACAATAGCGCCTGACCTCTTTAGCTTCAGCCCAAACTATGAAGCCAATAACAACTACTATCCCCAGCTGAAGTAAAGGCTACACATCTTCTCAAAAATACACCTTGGTCAAAATCTTCCCTGTATTTTACTTCAAATCAATCAAGTTCAAAAGTACAACTACATTTAGGAAACCTGGGCACAAAAGCAAGAGTTCTGTTAATCACACTTCATCCTATGTTCATTAGAATGTCAGCTAAATTAGTGATAAACCTTTATCCTAGAGCTAGTATCAGGAATATTCCCTGAACATTTCAGAATGTTAGCTAAATGAGTGATAAACCATTATCCTAGAGCTAGTATCAGGAATATTCCCTGAACGTTTCAGAATGTTAGCTAAATGAGTGATAAACCATTATCCTAGAGCTAGTATCAGGAATATTCCCTGAACATTTCGGAATGTTAGCTAAATGAGTGATAAACCTTTATCCTAGAGCTAGTATCAGGAATATTCCCTGAACGTTTCAGAATGTTAGCTAAATGAGTGATAAACCTTTATCCTAGAGCTAGTATCAGGAATATTCCCTGAACGTTTCAGAATGTTAGCTAAATGAGTGATAAACCTTTATCCTAGAGCTAGTATCAGGAATATTCCCTGAACGTTTCAGAATGTTATCTAAATGAGTGATAAAACTTTATCCTAGAGCTAGTATCAGGAATATTCCCTGAACATTTCAGAATGTTAGCTAAATGAGTGATACACCTTTATCCTAGAGATAGTATCAGGAATATTCCCTGAACATTTCAGAATGTTAGCTAAATGAGTGATAAACCTTTACCCTAGAGCTAGTATCAGGAATATTCCCGGAACATTTCAGAATGTTAGCTAAATGAGTGATAAACCTTTATCCTAGAGCTAGTATCAGGAATATTCCCTGAACATTTCAGAATGTTAGCTAAATGAGTGATAAACATTTATCCTAGAGCTAGTATCAGGAATATTCCCTGAACATTTCAGAATGTTAGCTAAATGAGTGATAAACATTTATCCTAGAGCTAGTATCAGGAATATTCCCTGAACAATTCAGAATGTTAGCTAAACGAGTGATAAACCTTTATCCTAGAGCTAGTATCAGGAATATTCCCTGAACATTTCAGAATGTTAGCTAAATGAGTGATAAACCTTTATCCTAGAGCTAGTATCAGGAATATTCCCTGAACATTTCAGAATGTTAGCTAAATGAGTGATAAACCTTTATCCTAGAGCTAGTATCAGGAATATTCCCTGAACATTTCAGAATGTTAGCTAAATGAGTGATAAACCTTTATCCTAGAGCTAGTATCAGGAATATTCCCTGAACATTTCAGAATGTTAGCTAAACGAGTGATAAACCTTTATCCTAGAGCTAGAATAAGGAATATTCCCTGAACGTTTCAGAATGTTAGCTAAACGAGTGATAAACCTTTATCCTAGAGCTAGTATCAGAAATATTCCCTGAACGTTTCAGAATGTTAGCTAAACGAGTGATAAACCTTTATCGTAGAGCTAGTATCAGGAATATTTCCTGAACGTTTCAGAATGTTAGCTAAACGAGTGATAAACCTTTATCCTAGAGCTAGTATCAGGAATATTCCCTGAACCTTTCAGAATGTTAGCTAAACGAGTGATACACCTTTATCCTAGAGCTGGTATCAGGAATATTCCCTGAACATTTCAGAATGTTAGCTAAATGAGTGATAAACCTTTATCCTAAAGCTAGTATCAGGAATATTCCCTGAACATTTCAGAATGTTAGCTAAATGAGTGATAAACCATTATCCTAGAGCTAGTATCAGGAATATTCCATGAACGTTTCAGAATGTTAGCTAAATGAGTGATAAACCATTATCCTAGAGCTAGTATCAGGAATATTCCCTGAACATTTCAGAATGTTAGCTAAATGAGTGATACACCTTTATCCTAGAGATAGTATCAGGAATATTACCTGAACATTTCAGAATGTTAGCTAAATGAGTGATAAACCTTTACCCTAGAGCTAGTATCAGGAATATTCCCGGAACATTTCAGAATGTTAGCTAAATGAGTGATAAACCTTTATCCTAGAGCTAGTATCAGGAATATTCCCTGAACATTTCAGAATGTTAGCTAAATGAGCGATAAACCTTTATCCTAGAGCTAGTATCAGGAATATTCCCTGAACATTTCAGAATGTTAGCTAAACGAGTGATAAACCTTTATCCTAGAGCTAGAATAAGGAATATTCCCTGAAC
Organism: Protopterus annectens; assembly: GCF_019279795.1. Lineage (NCBI taxonomy): Eukaryota > Metazoa > Chordata > Ceratodontiformes > Protopteridae > Protopterus > Protopterus annectens. The sequence goes on from NC_056743.1 coordinate 343,009,586, forward strand.
GTTTCAGAATGTTAGCTAAACGAGTGATAAACCTTTATCCTAGAGCTAGTATCAAAAATATTCCCTGAACGTTTCAGAATGTTAGCTAAACGAGTGATAAACCTTTATCCTAGAGCTAGTATCAGGAATATTCCCTGAACCTTTCAGAATGTTAGCTAAATGAGTGATACACCTTCATCCTAGAGCTGGTATCAGGAATATTCCCAGAACATTTCAGAATGTTATCTAAATGAGTGATAAACCTTTATCCCAGAGCTAGTATCAGGAATATTCCCTGAACGTTTCAGAATGTTAGCTAAATGAGTGATAAACCTTTATCCTAGAGCTAGTATCAGGAATATTCCCTGAATGTTTCAGAATGTTAGCTAAATGAGTGATAAACCTTTATCCTAGAGCTAGTATCAGGAATATTCCCTGAATGTTTCAGAATGTTAGCTAAATGAGTGATAAACCTTTATCCTAGAGCTAGTATCAGGAATATTCCCTGAACGTTTCAAAATGTTAGATAAAATAAGTGATAAACCTTTATCCTAGAGCTAGTATCAGGAATATTCCCTGAACGTTTCAGAATGTTAGCTAAATGAGTGATAAACCTTTATCCTAGAGCTAGTATCAGGAATATTCCCTGAACGTTTCAGAATGTTATCTAAATGAGTGATAAATCTTTATCCTAGAGCTAGTATCAGGAATATTCCCTGAACGTTTCAGAATGTTATCTAAATGAGTGATAAACCTTTATCCTAGAGCTAGTATCAGGAATATTCCCTGAACGTTTCAGAATGTTATCTAAATGAGTGATAAACCTTTATCCTAGAGCTAGTATCAGGAATATTCCCTGAACATTTCAGAATGTTATCTAAATGAGTGATAAACCTTTATCCTAGAGCTAGTATCAGGAATATTCCCTGAGCGTTTCAGAATGTTATCTAAATGAGTGATAAACCTTTATCCTAGAGCTAGTATCAGGAATATTCCCTGAACGTTTCAGAATGTTATCTAAATGAGTGATAAACCTTTATCCTAGTGCTAGTATTAGGAATATTCCCTGAACATTTCAGAATGTTATTTAAATGAGTGATACACCTTTATCCTAGAGCTAGTATCAGGAATATTCCCTGAACATTTCAGAATGTTATCTAAATGAGTGATAAACCTTTATCCTAGAGCTAGTATCAGGAATAATCCCTGAATGTTTCAGAATGTTATCTAAATGAGTGATAAACCTTTATCCTAGAGCTAGTATCAGGAATATTCCCTGAACATTTCAGAATGTTATCTAAATGAGTGATAAACCTTTATCCTAGAGCTAGTATCAGGAATATTCCCTGAACATTTCAGAATGTTATCTAAATGAGTGATAAACCTTTATCCTAGAGCTAGTATCAGGAATATTCCCTGAACGTTTCAGAATGTTATCTAAATGAGTTTTAAACCTTTATCCGAGAGCTAGTATCAGGAATATTCCCTGAACGTTTCAGAATGTTATCTAAATGAGTGATAAACCTTTATCCTAGAGCTAGTATCAGGAATATTCCCTGAACGTTTCAGAATGTTATCTAAATGAGTGATAAACCTTTATCCTAGTGCTAGTATCAGGAATATTCCCTGAACATTTCAGAATGTTATCTAAATGAGTGATAAACCTTTATCCTATAGCTAGTATCAGGAATATTCCCTGAACATTTCAGAATGTTATCTAAATGAGTGATAAACCTTTATCCTAGAGCTAGTATCAGGAATAATCCCTGAACGTTTCAGAATGTTATCTAAATGAGTGATAAACCTTTATCCTAGAGCTAGTATCAGGAATATTCCCTGAACGTTTCAGAATGTTATCTAAATGAGTGATAAACCTTTATCCTAGAGCTAGTATTAGGAATATTCCCTGAACGTTTCAGAATGTTATCTAAATGAGTGATAAACCTTTATCCTAGAGCTAGTATCAGGAAAATTCCCTGAACATTTCAGAATGTTATCTAAACGAGTGATAAACCTTTATCCTAGAGATAGTATCAGGAATATTCCCTGAACGTTTCAGAATGTTATCTAAACGAGTGATGAACCTTTATCCTAGAGCTAGTATCAGGAATATTCCCTGAACGTTTCAGAATGTTATCTAAATGAGTGATAAACCTTTATCCTAGAGCTAGTATCCGGAAAATTCCCTGAACGTTTCAGAATGTTATCTAAACGAGTGATAAACCTTTATTCTAGAGCTAGTATCAGGAATATTCCCTGAACGTTTCAGAATGTTATCTAAACGAGTGATAAACCTTTATCCTAGAGCTAGTATCAGGAATATTCCCTGAACATTTCAGAATGTTATCTAAACGAGTGATAAACCTTTATCCTAGAGCTAGTATCAGGAATATTCCCTGAACTTTTCAGAATGTTATCTAAACGAGTGATAAACCTTTATCCTAGAGCTAGTATCAGGAATATTCCCTGAACGTTTCAGAATGTTATCTAAACAAGTGATAAACCTTTATCCTAGAGCTAGTATCAGGAATATTCCCTGAACGTTTCAGAATGTTATCTAAACGAGTGATAAACCTTTATCCTAGAGCTAGTATCAGGAATATTCCCTGAACGTTTCAGAATGTTATCTAAATGCGTGATAAACCTTTATCCTAGAGCTAGTATCAGGAATATTCCCTGAACGTTTCAGAATGTTATCTAAACGAATGATAAACCTTTATCCTAGAGCTAGTATCAGGAATATTTCCTGAACGTTTCAGAATGTTATCTGAACGAGTGATAAACCTTTATCCTAGAGCTAGTATCAGGAATATTCCCTGAACGTTTCAGAATGTTATCTAAATGAGTGATAAACCTTTATCCTAGAGCTAGTATCAGGAATATTCCCTGAACGTTTCAGAATGTTATCTAAACGAGTGATAAACCTTTATCCTAGAGCTAGTATCAGGAATATTCCCTGAACATTTCGGAATGTTAGCTAAATGAGTGATAAACCTTTATCCTAGAGCTAGTATCAGGAATATTCCCTGAACATTTCAGAATGTTATCTAAATGAGTGATAAACCTTTATCCTAGATCTAGTGTCAGGAATATTCCCTGAACATTTCAGAATGTTATTTAAATGAGTGATAAACCTTTATCCTAGAGCTAGTATCAGGAATATTCCCTGAACATTTCAGAATGTTATCTAAATGAGTGATAAACCTTTATCCTAGAGCTAGTGTCAGGAATATTCCCTGAACATTTCAGAATGTTATCTAAATGAGTGATAAACCTTTATCCTAGAGCTAGTGTCAGGAATATTCCCTGAACATTTCAGAATGTTATCTAAATGAGTGATAAACCTTTATCCTAGAGCTAGTATCAGGAATATTCCCTGAACATTTCAGATATGGTACCCAAATGCCACACTGCACAAAGGGTCACAGCGGGTAAGTATACATGTTCTTTTGGTAGTGAGGTTACAATGAGATCTTAATGATTACAAGAATGGGACAGCTTATTCCTTACCAGATTCCAGAAACACTTGCAGCCAGAACAACATAAATAATAACAGACCCTCTTTTAAACCAAGTATGTTACTGAACAATTTATACCCTAATGCTTATGTTAACTACAGGCAAAGATAACGGCTTATTCTGCAATGGCTTGCTGGTAGCTCAGCCTTTAAAGAAACACATCAGGATGTATATATGTTGGCATGCTGTGGGTTAAGCCCACCACATGTATATTTGTTGGAGTGATGTGGGTTCAGCTTCACATATGGGAAACAAATCATTATTTTGAGTGGAAATTGGTGCACAGTGCCAAACTAGATCTGGCTAAAGCATTTGATATAATAACCCACTCAGACTTTGCAAACAAATTTATAGAACTAGGTATAAACCTCTTTATAGCCCCCTGGATAGCTAGCTGGCTCACTGATAGGACTCATGAGGCCACCTCCACAAACAGGTTGGTCACCAGTGGAGTCCCCCAGTCCTCTATGCTGGGTCCATTCTTCTTTGGCATCTAGGTCTCATATGCCAAACCCAATGTGAAAGGCCATTGGCTGGCCACATTTGATTTCAAACTAGGAGCAGTCATTGAATTCCCCAGATGAGAACACCCTTCAGGAAGGACTAATACAGACAAATGCTTGGTGCCAAAAGCCATGACTTAAAACACAATACCAACAAATGTATTATAGTACCTTTTTGGAAGTCTACCACCCCAGGTAACTATGTCATCAATAAAAAACTCTTACATGTTTATTCACTAGACAGGGATCTTGGAACTCATGCAGTTAGTAACCTAAACTTCAATCAGCATATTCCAATGTAATGAGAACATTCCTTCTATGTTGCTCAGCTTATAAGCAACGGCATGGAATATGGGTCCAGACAGGACATCATACCACCGTAATGTGTAAAGCCCATGTCAGTATGTACCTGACCAGAAACATGCAGCAAAGGGAACATCCACAAAGGTACTTTACAAAAAGAAGAGCAAGTAACCACTATGTCCTATGCTGATCAAGTCAATATGTTGTGCCTTTACTCAGTATCATACAGACATCTGAGAGATGATCTTTGCTTGGCATACAAGGCATCCCTGGACCCTGTTTTGATGAACCTTTTGCATATCTCCAAAACAAACAGCATCAGAACTACTACATTAAAAGACCTAAATGTACTTGCAACACAAATAGGACATATGTTGGAGTGACGGATATGTTTCTCAGAGAATTCCCATTCTCTGCGATAGGCTTTCCATTCATGTGAAGCAGGGTTCTTCCCTATTTCTTTTAAGAGCAACTTGGACAATGGATGGGTAATACGAAACTCACCCCAGTCTAGCTCTTCTGTCTGTGATGGACAAAAATTACGACATATATAAATCAAATGTCTGGGTCAGATTTCAGTTGCATGTCTGAAAATTATAAGCATCCTAGTGGTAGTTAGTCTAATATATACCTATGAACCTATGACAGAGATTCTGATGGTACAGCATGAGTGTCTGATCTAGAATATCCTGATAGTGATTCTGATTGGCCTGTGATTCGATGCCCTTTCTAGCCATTTCTAAGATGTGCTGAGACATTTATCATTAAGCATAAATGCTGCACTGACTTTGATTGTGACAGTAAGCATTAATAGCATAGTGAGTCAGAGTGTGACAGCAACCATGAACAGCATACTGATTCAGAGCTTGACAGATGGCATAAACATATTGAGTCAGAGCATGACGGTAAACATTAACAGCATAGTGACTCAGACTGTGACAATAAGCATTAACAGCATACTGAGTCAAAGTATGACAATAGCCACTAACAGCACAGTGATTTGAACAGTGACAGTAAGCGTTAACAGCACACTGACTCAGAGTGTGACAATAGCTATAAGTAGCATACTGAGAGAATGCAACAGTAGGTATACGCAGCATACTGACAGAATGTGACAGTAGTTATATGCAGCATACTGACAGAATGTGACAGTAGGTATACGCAGCATACTGACTCAGAGTGTGACAGCAGGTACATGCAGTATACTGACAGAATGTGACAGTAGGTATACGCAGCATACTGACAGAATGTGACAGTAGGTATACGCAGCATACTGACAGAATGTGACAGTAGGTATACGCAGCATACTGACACAGAGTGTGACAGCAGGTACACGCAGTATACTGACAGAATGTGACAGTAGGTATACACAGCATACTGACAGAATGTGACAGTAGGTATACGCAGCATACTGACTCAGAGTGTGACAGCAGGTACACGCAGTATACGGACAGAATGTGACAGTAGGTATACACAGCATACTGACAGAATGTGACAGTAGGTATATGCAGCATACTGACAGAATGTGACAGTAGGTATACGCAGCATACTGACTCAGAGTGTGACAGCAGGTACACGCAGTATACTGACAGAATGTGACAGTAGGTATACGCAGCATACTGACAGAATGTGACAGTAGGTATACGCACATACTGACAGAATGTGACAGTACATATACGCAGCATACTGACAGAATGTGGCAGTAGGTATACGCAGCATACTGACAGAAAGTGACAGTAGGTATACGCAGCATACTGACTCATAGTGTTACAGCAGGTCCACGCAGTATACTGACAGAATGTGACAGTAGGTATACACAGCATACTGACAGAATGTGACAATAGGTATACACAGCATACTAACAGAATGTGACAGTAGGTACACGCAGCATACTGACTCAGAGTGACAGTAGGTATAAGCAACATACTGACTCAGAGGTAGGCAGTAAACATTAACAGCATACATGGTTGCTGTCACAGCGTGTGACAGTATGTATAAACAGCATACTGACTCAGAGTGTCACAGCAGGTACATGCAGCATACTGACTCAGACTGTGACAGGAGGTATAAACAACACAGTGACTCAGAGTGTGACAGTAAGTATAAGCAGCACACTGACTCAGAGTGTGACAGCAGGCATAAACAGCATACTGACTCAGAGTGTGACATCAGGTATAAACAACACAGTGACTCAGAGTGTGACAGTAAGTATAAGCAGCATACCGACTCAGAGTGTGACAGTAGGTATACGCTGCATACTGACTCAGAGTGTGACATTAGGTATAATTAGCATTCACACACAAAGTGTGACAATAAGTGTAAGCAGCATACTGACTCAGAGTGTGACAGCAGGTATAAACAGCATACTGACTCAGAGTGTGACAGCAGGTATAAACAGCATACTGACTCAGAGTGTGACAGCAGGTATAAACAGCATACTGACTCAGAGTGTGACAGCAGGTATAAACAGCATACTGACTCAGAATGTGACAGTAGGTATAAACAGCATACTGACTCCAAGTGTGCCAGCAGGTATAAACAGCAGACTGACTCAGATTGTGACAGTAGATATATGCCACATACTGACTCAGAGTGTGACAGTAGGTATAACTAGCATACACACACAAAGTGTGACACTAAGTGTAAGCAGCACACTGACTCCAAGTGTGACAGCAGGTATAAACACCCTACTGACTCAGAGTGTGACAGTAGATATATGCCGCATACTGACTCGGAATGTGACAGTAGGTATAACTAGCATATACACACAAAGTGTAACAAGTGTAAGCAGCACACTGACTCAGAGAGTGACAGTAGGTATAAACAGCATACTGACTCAGAGTGTGACAGCAGGTATAAACGGCATACTGACTCAGAGTGTGACAGTAAGTATAAGCAGCATACTGGCTCAGAGGGTGACAGTAGGTATATGCTGCATACTGACTCAGAGTGTGACATTAGATATAACTAGCATACACACACAAAGTGTGACAATAAGTGTAAGCAGCACATTGACTCAGAGTGTGACAGCAGGTATAAACAGCATACTGACTCAGAGTGTGACAGCAGGTATAAACAGCATACTGACTCAGAGTGTGACAGCAGGTATAAACAACATAGTTACTCAGAGTGTGACAGTAAGTATAAGCAGCATACTGACTCAGAGTGTGACAGCAGGTATAAACAACATAGTTACTCAGAGTGTGACAGTAAGTATAAACAGCATACTGGCTCAGAGTGTGACAGCAGGTATAAACAATATAGTGACTCAGAGTGTGACAGTAAGTATAAGCAGCATACTGACTCAGAGTGTGACAGTAGGTATAAACAATATAGTGACTCAGAGTGTGACAGTAAGTATAAGCAGCATACTGACTCAGAGTGTGACAGTAGGTATACGCCACATACTGACTCAGAGTGTGACATTAGATATAACTAGCATACACACACAAAGTGTGACAATAAGTGTAAGCAGCACATTGACTCAGAGTGTGACAGCAGGTATAAACAGCATACTGACTCAGAGTGTGACAGCAGGTATAAACAGCATACTGACTCAGAGTGTGACAGCAGGTATAAACAACATAGTTACTCAGAGTGTGACAGTAAGTATAAGCAGCATACTGACTCAGAGTGTGACAGCAGGTATAAACAACATAGTTACTCAGAGTGTGACAGTAAGTATAAACAGCATACTGGCTCAGAGTGTGACAGCAGGTATAAACAATATAGTGACTCAGAGTGTGACAGTAAGTATAAGCAGCATACTGACTCAGAGTGTGACAGTAGGTATACGCCGCATACTGACTCAGAGTGTGATATTAGGTATAACTATCATACACACACAAAGTGTGACAATAAGTGTAAGCAGCGCACTGACTCAGAGTGTGACAGTAGATATACGCATCATACTGACCCAGAGTGTGATAGTAGGTACAAACAGCATACTGACTCAGAGTGTGACAGCAGGTATAAACAGCATACTGACTCAAAGCATGACAGTAGATATACACAGCATACTGACTCAGAGTGTGACAGTAGGTATACGCCACATACTGACTCAGAGTGTGACAGTAGGTATAACTAGCATACACACACAAAGTGTGACAATAAGTGTAAGCAGCACACTGACTCAGAGTGTGACAGTAGGTATAAACAGCATACTGACTCAGTGTGACAGTAGGTATATGATGCATACTGACTCAGAGTATGACAGCAGCTACATGCAGTATACAGACTCAGAGTGTGAGCATAGGTATACGCAGCATACTGAATCAGAGGCTGGCAGTAAACATTACCAGCATACTGACTCAAAGCTCGATATTAAGTATATGCAGCTCACTGATACAGCATGTGACAGTAGGTATAAGCAGCATACTGACTCAGAGCATGACAGTAGATATAGGCAGCATACTGATACAGAGTGTGACAGTAGATATACACAGCATACTGACTCAGAGTGTGACAGCAGGTATAAACAGCATACTGACTCAGAGGATGACAGCAGATATATGCAGCACACTGACTCAGAGTGTGACAGTAGTTATAACTAGCATATACACTCAGAGTGTGACAGTAGGTATAAACAGCATACTGACTCAGAGTGTGACAGCAGGTATAAACAACATAGTGACTCAGAGTGTGACAGTAAGCATAGGCAGCATACTGACAGTGTGTGACAGTAGGTATAACTAGCATACACACACAAAGTCTGACAGTAAGTGTAAGCCGCACACTGACTCAGAGTGTTTCTGCAGGTATAAACAATATAGTGACTCAGAGTGTGACAGTAAGCATAGGCAGCATATTGACAGTGTGTGACAGTAGGTATAACTAGCATACACACACAAAGTCTGACAGTAAGTGTAAGCAGCATACTGACTCAGAGTGTGACAGTAGATATACACAGCATACTGACTCAGAGGTATAACTAGCATACACACACAAAGTCTGACAATAAGCGTAAGCAGCACACTGACTCAGAGTGTGACAGCAGGTATAAACAACATAGTGACTCAGAGTGTGACAGTAGGTATAAACAGCATACTGACTCAGTGTGACAGAAGATATATGCAGCATACTGACTCAGAGCATGACAGTAGATATACGCCGTATACTGACTCAGAGTGTGACAGCAGGTATAAACAGCATAGTGACTCAGAATGTGACAATATGTGTAAGCTGCATACTGACTCAGACTGTGACAGGAGGTATAAACAGCATACTGACTCAGAGTGTGACAGTAGGTATAAACAGCATACTGACTCAGAGTGTGACAGCAGGTATAAACAGCATACTGACTCAGAATGTGACAGTAGATATACACAGCATACTGACTCAGAGTGTGACAGTCGGTATCAGCAGCATAGAGACTCAGAGGTTGGCAGTAAACATTAACAGCATACTGACTCAAAGCTCAATATTAAGTGTATGCAGCTCACTGATACAGCGTGTGACAAAAGGTATAAGCAGTATACTGGCTCTGAGTGTGACAGTAAGTATAAGCCTCATACTGACTCACAGTGTGACAGCAGGTATAAACAGCATACCGACTCAGAGTGTGACAGCAAGTATAAACAGTATACTGACTCAGAGTGTGACAGTAGGTATAAACAGCATACTGACTCAGAGTGTGATAGTAGGTATAAACAGGGGACTGACTCAGAGTGTGACAGTAGGTATCAGCAACATAGTGACTCAGAATGTGACAGTAGGTACACACAGTATACTGACTCAGAGTGTGACAGTCAGTATCAGCAGCATACTGACTCAGAATGTGACAGTCGGTATATGCCGCATACTGACTCAGAGTGTGACAGGAGGTACACACAGTATACCGACTCAGAGTGTGACAGTCGGTATCAGCAGCATACTGACTCAGAATGTGACAGTCAGTATATGCAGCACACTGACTCAGAGTGTGACAGTTGGTATACGCCGCATACTGACTCAGAATGTGACAGTCGGTATATGCAGCACACTGATAGAGACTGTGAAGAGCATCACTTTTTAGAGCAGCAGCACAGGACTGTGAAATGTGTTAATCACCAATACAGACGTTAATACAGGCATTAATGTAACGTTATTGTATAGTAGCCAATCAGCTGAGTCTGCATCTGAATGTATAAATAAGAGGTCTGTTTGTAATTGGGTGCTGACTTTACTTCCATTGTGGCCAAAATGCTAGTGAGGTAGTTGGAAGTGTGAAGATTGGACAAAGACAGACGAAGGCTGCCAGCCTAGTCAAATAGAATTTGATACATAATTCTATCAACTGCATAAATAAATGTAAAATACAGGCTTGCATTTTTAAATGTAAGAAAACACTGTAAAATGTGAACTTCAAGAGTGTTGCAACATTGCCGCCTGCTGTAAGGAAAACCAAGCCAAGTATTTCAAATGTGTCTTTTAAAGTTGAAAAGATCTTACGAATCTCTTTAATGCTTTACAAGTCGGTTCCAGCATGTCTGGATGAAGGTTTCATGCCCACTGTTTTAAGGCTAAAGTTTATGACCAGAATTTACATGTGGAAGGTGCTTTATTGCTCTGTTTTCTGCTAGAGTATACATGTGAAATGCCTTGTATTGTTGTAGTTTACTGAGCAGGTATTAGCTTGCTAAATAATGCAGTTTGTGGCCTGAGAAAACCTAAGTGTCAAAATTATGTAATTTGGGAGGGCCTCAGCAGAGCTGTTGGTTAGCGTTTAAAAACTATTGTTCAGTGAGAGACTGTAGGCAATTTGATCTTGGACGTCTAACTCAGCACTGCTTGCTCTTTATGTATGTAAGTAAGATTATAGCACTGTGTTTTCTCTTAAGTTTAGCTAAAGATTAGAAAGTTAGATTAAGTGTTTTTCTTTGAAATCAGACCTGTCCTACTGTATTGTTTTAAGTTTCTGTGTGATCTCTGAGCTCTTAGATATCTCTGTGGTGTAGTAGTTTTGTCTTGTGTTTTAATTATTTATTACTAAATATTTTTAAAACATTCTACCTGTGGCTGGGTTATGTAGAGATAAAGTATGCTTTAGAGTACATTATATATTTATAGAGTTTATTGTAATTAGCCCTTCCAATAAGAGTTGAGACTGATTAGTCATACTACCATTGGATTATAGTACTGCACAGTAATAACTGGACATCCTTTTAAGGGCCTTTCGTAGCTGATAATTAACTGGGTGGTGGCAGGAATTACTAACGTATGGTCTGGGTAATAGGAGTACAGCTGTTGAGCCTGTACCAGCCTTTTGCCAGGAAAGTCTGTGTGGTTGTATAACCTCTTTTCAAAGTGTGTGTGTGTGTGTGTGTGTGTGTGTGTGTGTGTGTGTGTGTGTGTGTGTGTGTGTGTGTGTGTGTGTGTGTATGTGTATGTATCAGCTACCCAGACAAAGACACGAAGCACTGGTTGGAAAGAGAGGGTACTGGAGGTTTTAGCTTGCCCAGTTAGGCTGAGACCTGGATCCTATAGCTGTGCCAGTGGGGAGTCTTACTGGGGACCTGGTGAGCAAAGGAGCAACCAGCCCTTGACTGACTGTGATCTCTAAGTGCACTTAAGAGAAATTGTACTTTACTGTGTGTATTAGTTATCCTTTCTTCTTCTCGGAAATGACCTCCCTGATGTTAGTGGTGAGGATTGAGGCTCCTTGATTGCTGGGCCAGGGCACGGCCATCACATATTTGTGGCAGTGGTGAGATCTGAACCCATGCCTCCATGGAGACTGGAGTTGGAGGTCAGGTGTATGGAATTAGAAGCAGCTGAGAGAATGAGGATCCTAGAAGCTGAGGAACAGGAACAGCAGAGAAAGCATGAGAGGGAAATGCTGACTCTTCACCAGAGTCATGGAGGTAATGGGGAAGGGAGTAACCGGATCCCAGAAGCTCAAAAGGTCAGTAAATTTCTTCCACAGTTTAAAGAGGGGGATAATTTTGATAGCTTCATTCATATGTTTGAGTGGGTATGTAAACAGTATGAAGTTGACCAAAGGCTCTGGGCACGGTTCCTGACCCCCTTACTCCATGGTAAAGCTGTAACTTCTTTAGCAAAAATGCATGACACTGACTGTTTTGATTATACTGCTGTAAAAAGACATTTGTTAGAATGTTTTAAGCTAACACCTAAAACATATAGGAAAAAGTTTCGTGAGCACAGATGCAAGGCAAATGAAAATGTATGTGAATGTTGCTGAACTGAGCACTTATTTTTATCGCTGGGTAAGTGGATGTCAGGGCACCACTTTTGAAGGGCTGGCAGACCTTTTGGTAATGGAACAAGCTCTTAGCACTTTTCCTGAGGACATGAGGATCTGGTTAGCTGGTAGACAATGTGCTACTTCAGAGGATTTGTGGAAGAAAGGAGACCTATACCTAGCAAGCAGGGCAGCCCTGCATGGGAAAGGGACCCCCAGTACTGCTCATGGGTCTAAAGGAACCCATGATGGGCAGCACAGACTGCCCCAACAGAATCTGCCAGTAGCAGGGGAAGCCACTACTCCAGGTACACGTCCAGGAGCTAGGGTTAAATCTTTTCAATGCAACCAGTGGGGCCATGGGGCATACAGATGTCCATGGAGGCAAGGTGGGGAACCAAAGGTGATGGAGCCAGTAAGTGGGAAACACAAAATGCCAATAGTGGGTTGTCTTGAGGCAACCGGGGTATGAAACTACCATCCTGCAGATGTCCTGAGAGGGAAGGATTTGGATGAGGCAGTACTATGTACTTATGCAGTTACAAGCAGTCAGGCTAGGAGACAAGCATGTGAGTTTGGTAGCCTGGAGGAGACCCAGACAAACTGCATACTTGCAGCCAGGACTGGTGAGGTGGTTACTTCAGTAAGGGAGCTACTTGGTAGCAGTGAGACTGAATGTGAGCAAGAGCTGCATGTTGGTACTGATGGTCCCTTGGACAGGGTGACTGCAAAGGTAGAGGTGAGTGGTAGTATTCAGGCTGACAGTGAAGCACCACTGTCAGAGGATGTCAGACTTCCTGTGAAGGGGAGCTAGGAAGTGTTACAAGGAGAGACTTGAGACAGGTTCAGCTCTCAGACCCTACATTGCAAGGCCTGAGGCAGGTAGCTAGGGAGGCACCTGATTCTCAAGGGAAGGGGGAATCTGTATACTGGAACAAAGGGTTACTGTACAGAGACTGGACCCCTGAGGGAGGGCTAGAAGGTGAGAGAGTACAGTTGGTAGTGCTTTGAGCTTACCGTCTGGTGCTTCTAGCCATAGCCCATGATATTCCCTTTGCAGGTCATATGAGCATAAAATGTACAAAGTGGAGTATTATGCAAAACATCTATTGGCCTGGACTTTCCAGAGGTGTAACAGGCTACCGCATGACCTCTGAGCAGTGCCAAAATGTAGGCAAGGCAGGAGACAAGGTGAGAGCTCCTTTGATGCCTCTGCCTGTGATTGAGGAGCCATTTCAGAGGGTAGCTATGGATATTGTGGGTCCTCTGAGTACCCCAAGTTCCACAGGGAAAAAGTATATCCTAGTGATTGTAAATAATGCTACACGATACTCTGAGGCAGTGGCTTTGTCCTCCATTGAGGCTGAGAAGGTGGCAAATGCTTTGCTAGAGATTTTTAGCAGGGTAGTTTTCCCAAAAGAAATACTGTCTGACAGAAGTGCCAATTTTATGTCAGACCTGCTGGCTTGTCTGTGGAAGTCCTGTGGGGTGAAGCACATGAAGACCACCCCCTACCAACCCCAAACTAATGGTCATGTTGAGAGGTTAAACTCTACAATCAAGTCCATGCTACGGGCATTTGCAGATCAGTTTAAGAGGGAGTGGGACAGATATTTGCCCCATCTGTTGTTTGCTTACTGAGAGGTTCCCCAGGAATCCACAGGTTTTTCACCCTTTGAGTTGCTGTATGGGCATAGGGTGAGAGGACCTATAGATTTAATTCAAGATGAGTGGGAGGGTGAGTGTGAGTCTCACAAGGAGTCTGTTGTGGCATATGTCCTAAACCTCAGGACAAGGCTCAGGGAGCTCATGGGCTTGACCCAGGAGAACATGGCAGAAGCCCAACAACAGAAAACATTGTGGTATGACAGGAACGCTCGAGCTAGAGAGTATGCTGTAGGGCAGCAGGTGATGGTTCTCATTCCTGTCAGACACAACAAGTTACAAGCAGTTTGGGAGGGACCCTACACGGTAATAAGAAGTGATGTTAACTGCATGTTGAAAGTGCTAGGCAGATGGCAGGGGCACAAATTGTACCATGTTAACATGATGAAACCTTACCATGATAGAGAGGCCCTTGTGCTGAGCATTTGCAGTGGATTGCAGGAGGAGTCTGAGAGAGATCTTGTGACTGATCTCCTCAGTGAGGCTCGGGCTAATACCTCGGTGGAAGGGGTAGCAATGTTTCAGCAGCTATCTCCTGCCCAGGTTCGAGAAATTCGAGCAGTGTTGCAGGAGTTTGGGGGCATGTTCACCAGGAAACCGGGGAGCACCCACCTGGTGCAGCACCAGGTGGAGACAGAACCCCAAAGGCCTATCAGGCAGGCCCCTTATAGGGTACCTGAGAGAGTCAAACAGACTCTGAGGGAAGAGGTACAGGAGATGTTGGATCTAGGGGTGATTCAGGAGTCCAACAGTCCCTGGGCCTCCCCAGTGATACTGGTGCCAAAGAAGGATGGCAGCACCAGGTTCTGTGTGGATTACAGGAAATTAAATAGTCACACAGAGGCAGATGCTTACTCCATGCCTAGGACAGATGAGGCCCTAGAGCAGCTGGGTGGGGCTTAGTATCTTACAACCATTGATCTTACCAAGGGTCACTGGCAGGTGCCCTTGACTCCCAGTGCTAGAGAGAAGTCAGCCTTTGTGACTCCTTTTGGCTTCTACGAGTTCACAAAGATGCCCTTTTGGATGAAGAATGCCCCAGTGACTTTCCAGAGGCTGGTAGATCATATCTTAGCAGGAGCAGGAGGGTTTGTCCTTGCTTACATGGAAGATATTGCTATCTATTGCTGTCTACAGCCATTCCTGGCAAAAGCACCTTCAGCATGTCAGGGAGGTGCTGGGCAGACTGCAGAGAGCAGGGTTGACCATTAAGCCGAGCAAATGTCAGGTGGGTATGGTAGAGATCTCTTACCTAGGACATAGAGTGGGGAGTGGTAAGATAAGGCCAGAACCTGACAAAGTGGAAGCTATTCAGGCATGGCCTGCACCTGTTACCAAAGAGCAGATGAGGGCATTCTTAGGGACAGAAAGTTTGTTCCCAATTATAGTACCATAGCTGCTCCCCTCACAGACCTGACAAGGAAGAACAGGCCAGATAAGGTAGTGTGGACCCCAGCATGTGTGCAGGCATTTCAGAAGCTTAAGGATGCTTAAGGACGACCTCCTGTGTTAGCAAGTCCAGACTATAGCAAATAATTTGTTGTGCAGGTGGATGCTTCAAACTATGGGGTGGGGGTTGTACTTAGCCAGATTTCTTCAGAAGGAGAAGAGCACCCAGTGGTTTATCTCAGTCGTATGGTCCAACCCAGGGAGGAATGCTATGCAGCAGTAGAAAAGGAATGTCTAGCCATAGTGTGGGCACTACAAAAACTTCAGCCTTATCTGTATGGAAGAATATTCACTGTGATGACAGATCACAACCCTTTAAAATGGTTAAACAGAGCGAGTCAGCAAAATGCCAAGTTGCTAAGATGGAGCCTGGGGTTGCAAGCATATGATATGTCAGTGCAGCACCGCAGTGGGAGTAGCAATTCCAATGCAGTTGGGCTCTCGAGACAGGGAATGGGGTGAGGTACACCCAGATAGACTTGACAGTCTCAAGTGACGTTTCTCAAGGGGCACTTGAAAAACTTGCTTGAGTTCCCCGGGGGGGGAGATATATGAAGATTGGACAAAGACAGACAAAGTCTGTCAGCCTAGTCAAATAGAATTTGATACATAATTCTATCAACTCTATAAATAAATGTAAAATACAGGCTTGTGTTTTTAAATGTAAGAAAACACTGTAAAATGTGAACTTCAAGAGTGTTGCAACATTGCCATCTGCTGTAAGGAAAACCGAGCCAAGTATTTCAAATGTGCCTTTTAAAGTTGAAAAGATCTTACGAATCTCTTTAATGTTTTACAAGTCGGTTCCAGCATGTCTGGATGAAGGTTTCATGCTCAGGAATTTAGATGGTTTTCTGAAGGAAGGGAAGGAATAAAACATATTGGTTGCCTCTGAGGGCTGGCTTTTTATTTTGTTTTATCAAGATTGGTTACGCCGTGCACCAGTCATACTTGCTAGCTGTCCTTGATTGCTGGGCTAGGGCATGGCCGTCACAGGAAGCTTAGTTTTTTATGACCACAGAAATGAGTGTCCGAACTTTGCATCAGAAGTGATTCCTTGCCTTGTAATGATGGACTAAACCTATTGAATTTCATGACTGACTTAGGTAATACTTTCTAATGATGAGATTAATAGATTAAAAAGAGGAGGTTAACTACACAAAACTCTGATTGAATTAAAACTTTTACACATAAACAAAACCTTATCGTTTTATTTTCTGAAGTGTTCAAGTTATTTGACAAGACAGATAGGTAGGTAGGTAGGTACATAGATAGATAGATAGATAGATAGATAGATAGATAGATAGATAGATAGATAGACAGACAGATAGATAGATAGATAGATAGATAGATAGATAGATAGATAGATAGATAGATAGATAGATAGATAGATAGATAGATAGAGAGAGATAGCCTGTGAGACTGATATTAGGGTATTACTGGGCAATTCACTGCATAAAAAAAAAATATTACAAAAGAGATCAGCCTTGCAAAACCTGTGTAATAACTCTATTAGAATTATGAAGAATGATAAGGGACAGATGTTGTCTTTACATATCCATAACATGAATTATTCACTTTGATTTACATATCCATAACATTAATTATTCACTTAGATTTACATATCCATAACATGAATTATTCACTTAGATTTACATATTTGTAACATGAATTATTCACTTCATAGGTTCATAGGTAGGTACTAGGCCCATACAAGCCTAGCCAAAAAATGTACCCTGGCTTTCGCCACCCAAGAAAATTATTTTACTGTGCCCCTGTCGAGCAGAGCCACAGAAGTGATCCCCGGGGCGAATTTCCCATTTCCCATCCAATCATCAAGATTTTTCTTGAAGAGTGCTAATGAGGAGCTCTGTTTGACATAGATAGGTAGTCTGTTCCAGAGTATGGGAAGTCTCTGGGACAGAAATCTATCTCTCCAGCATGTTCTGTTTATTATGGTGACAAGGTTAAGGTCCCTAGAGCGTGTAGCTCAGAGGGATTGGGATTTCTTTAAGTGGAGAATGTCCAACAGCTCTGGGTTTGACATAGCTTTGTATGTTAGGCAGAGATCGCCCCTGAGTAGGCAATATGCGATGGAGTAAAGCTGTAGTTTTTTGAGGCGGTCTGCATAGGGCATCTGTTTGAGGCCAGTAATCCTCCTTGTGAGGTATTTCTGTGGCCTTTCCAGTTGTTGTAGATGTCTTGTTAGATACACACCAAAAGGGGCGTTGTACTCTATAATGGGTCTGAGTGATGAGTAGAGGGGAACAATGAGCTCTTTTTTCTGGATGAGAATCCTTTTGTGATGAGATGAGCCACATAGAAGGATTTCCTGACCACTGTAGCAATGGGATTATCAAAGGTGAGACTACTGTCCACCTGTGTCCCAAGGTCTCTTATCTCATTTTTGGCATTAAGTAGACTACCAGCTATGTGGAAGTTCATGGGTACAGAGATTTTACCAAAGGGGATGACAATACACTTTTTGGCATTGAGTTTCAGGCCATGGCTTTGACACCAGGTATCTGTCTCAGTGAGGCCCTTTTGTAGTTTGTCCACATCATTAGGAGTTTCGATTATGGCTCCTAGTTTGCAGTCATCTGCAAACTTTGTTAGCCAAAGACCTTCTGTGTTGGCCTGCACTTCAGAGAAGTAGATACCAAACAGGAGAGGACACAGGACTGAACCCTGGGGTACTCCACTTGTCACTGGTCTGATGTCGGATTTGGAATCCGCTACTTTCACAGTGTGGGTTCTGTCCATGAGCCATTTGGCAACCCATCTTGTGACATAGGGATTTATACCTAGTTTAGTGAGCTTATCTATAATTCCAGAGTTGGGGATGGTGTCAAAAGCCTTGGCGAGATCTAGATAAGCTGTGTGAACCACCTTACCCTCATCTATGGCTTTGGTGACTGCTTCAAAGAAGTCAATCAGGTTTAGGAGACATGATGTGCCTTTTATAAACCTGATCTCAGTAGGGTCCAGAGTTTGAAGATTACCACGGCCTTGCAGACCAGGCTCGTCAGGCTAATGGGGCGGTAGTTCCCGGGGTCCATCATGGCTCCCCCTTTGTGGAGTGGGATAACTGTCATGGTGCACCATTCAGTGGGTACAAAGCCTGAGGTGAGGCTATGATTGAACATGGTACCTAGGTAAGGTGCCAGTTAATTCTGTAGTTCATGTAGAACGCAGCCTGGGATATTGTCAGGTCCCATGGATGCTGTGTTCTTGGCTTTGGAGAGTGTGTTTTTTACCTGTGCAGCTATGATTATAGGAACTTTGCATTCTTCCGGTATAGAGATGGGCCCTCTAGGGGGTGAGAGGGGGTAAAGTTAGCACTGAACCTATCTGATAGGATGTTGGCAATATCAGTAGGTTCTGTATATTTAGTGCCATTATGCTGTAACTCAGAGCAGATCTGAGTGTTCCCATTTAGATTCTTGACATAGCTATAGAATGCTTTGTGGTTGTCTTTAGAGTCAGTGGCAATTTTGTTTTCGTAACTAGCTTTGGAGGATTTTATGAGGGATCTCAGCTTCTTACTGAGGTTGACCAGGGAGTTCCTCCAGTCATGGGATTTTACTCGTTTTTGCAACAGTTTCTTTCTTCTGTTATAGAGTTTGTTTATGGCAGAGGACCACCAGATTGGCTTCCTTTTTTTGGAGGATAACATCTTGGTTCTATTAGGGATAGCATGATCCATGCACTCGTGTAAGTGCTTATAAAGTGCATTTGTGTAGGATTCGGCAGTCATACCTCTATTGTCCATCTGCATGGGTGTCATGAAGTTTGCCACTTCTGTCTTAAGAAGTGTGAAGTTGGCTTTTGAGAAGTTTTTTACGATGGTTTCCCTAATTGGGGCTGGGGGGTGGGATGTGGCTGTCTAGGCTGATTAGCTTGTGGTCGGATCTGACCAATGAGGAATTGACCTCTGGTGTGGAACACCGGTTTCCCACGTTGGTAATGACCAGATCTAGAATATTGCTACCCCTGGTGGGGGTGTGAATAAGTTGATCCAAGGCGTTGGAATTTATTAATTCTAGAAAACGTTGAGCAAAAGAGTTGGTACATGAGTAGTTTTCCCAGTTAATGGTGGGGTAGTTGAAATTGCCCATTATTAGAGTGTTGGGTTGTACCCTAATACTTTCCAGTGTATCAAGAAATGAGGAGTGTGAATCCTGGAGCATGGTGGGGGGTCTGTAGCTAGCTACAATTTGGATTGCGGTCTTGCCCAGAGTTAGTTGCACTTGGATAATCTCAGATGCATTATGCTGTGCAACTAGCGTGGAGGAGTTGATATCCTTAATGAATATGGACACGCCTCCGCCTTTAGTGTTTCTTTCTGGGTTAGGTGGCCGAAAGGTGTGGTATGAATTGAAGCCTGGTAATGCAGGGGTGCTCTCTGGAGCTTTGAACCAGGTCTCTGTCACTGCACAGATGTCAATGTTCTCCATTTTAAGGAGTGCCTCGAGTGAGTGCATTTTGAGGTTTAGACTTCTAGCATTGAGTAGCATTACCCTCAGATTTTGCTTGCTTGTGAATTATTCACTTAGATTTACATATCCATAACATGAATTATTCACTTAGTAATCTTGTATACTACAAAGAAGTGACAATTTATGAAATCAATAGTGCTCACAAATCAACTGATATTGATTTGTTTGATTTATTTCATCCCAACAGGATTATGCCACATTTGTGGAATTCTAAGTGCTATCCCTAAAATACATACCCCCCCCCCCATTCACAACAATTCATTCCTGCTAAAGTTTCCAAAATGGTACCTTTTGCTACATTCACTGATAAACCTTTGCAGTGACTTTAGAGAAGTCATGCCTCAGGGATTTTGGGCATCTGCTGGAACTATTCCATAATATGGAATGTAAGGAAAGTTTTCTTTTTTTTACCAGTTTTTGACCATGGATATTAAAGATTTATTTGCTGTGATACTAAAAGATGAAGGGATAGATATTATAAAATAATATTTACCTATAATTAAGTATGAATTTGGTATAAATATACATGTGTTGTGTGAACTCATGGATTTGGTTTTGAGTAACATTTCTTCTAAGTATAACAAGGAATATTTCCAACAAGTATATGACATGGCAATGAGGGCAGCTGTAGCAACCACCTTTTCAACTTGGGATTAAATTTCTGGAAAACACTGATGCATGTATTTGTTCTGATTTTTGGAAATGTATTAGATTGTATGTGCACTACACTGACATTTTGTATGGCAGGGAGATGTGTCAGACATGAATTCGTTTGCCCTTACCTGAATTATTCCACCTGTTTTACTGTTCATTAGTCCACCTAAATTATTCCAGCTTTTTTATTGTCCATTAGGCCTAAGACAGACTATATTTCCTTGATATCCTAATACAATAACCATGGCTGAGCTAGTCATTTGGTGGTGTTAACAGTGGCTGTAGATGATTGCCATTGTTAATGTGACACCCAACTCCTTATGCAAAAGTGGGAAGAAAGGGATTGTGAATGAATGGATGGAGATCCTGAAGGAATGAAGACAGACTGTATTTCATTCTATGGTATGTAGGAACCTTAAATTCACAAATACTCTGTCACACACAAAAAACCCTCATCGCAAACAGATGACAAACAATGTGATAAAGGGACAGGCCATATGTAGCTCAGGACTGACATCAAATGACAAGGCCTTCACTACTGAACTGGCATTGTTAAGGGAAACATTTGATCTTAAATAAGTACAAGACATTTTTGATAGTACATTGGTTGGCAGAGATAACTTATAGACTCTTATACCTAAAGCTGAAGACAAAGACAGCAGTGAGCCATTTAAAAACAGCAGCTTTAAATCAGCAATTGCTGTAGAGCATATTTTGCTGAGTTCACCGATTACTATTTTCATTAATGGCTGATATGTTTTTACAAGGTAATTATGATTTTTATAGCAAAGACAGGCAAGTACCAACATTTGCTTATAAGAAAAGTATAAACCTTAAACATTTGTTTGAAAAGAATACTGCACTGTTTCTTCCAACAATGAACAAACATGCAAATGGAATTGGCTAGTGGTTTTTTTCAAATATTGTAGATATACATTGAATAGCCCAAACTTAGCTTACAGAGTGTTAGGACATTTGGTGCAACAAAACAATTTGATTGCACTAACACATATATTGTCTACACACTATGAGAGCTGCAATGTTTTTTTTTTTGTTTTGTTTTTTTTTTTTATAAAGGACAAACTCCTTGGAAATTGTCTCAGTGTATGAGCACATCCATACTAATAAATCTTGACAGAATACTAATTAATGCTCTACATACATTCTACCATATATAAATCATATAAAAAGTTCTCCTTTATAATGCTTGATTTTGTGGAAGTCAAATGTTAAGCAGTGATACTGACACACACGGGCAGAAAATAATTATGTTAGCGATTTAGAATGAATCCAAATCAGAAGTTAAAAACCTTTCAATAAGAACTGCAAGAAAGCTCAAGTCAGGTGAAAGACTTCATTGGGTGTTACCTGAAACCTTCTGTTGTGAAGGACTGTGGAATAAATTAAAATGACCCTTTAAAGACATACCAGCGTTTCAGCTATATGTCTTATAAATGCCCATCAGTGCTTACTTCTTATTTTAAGTCTTTATGGGTTCATTCAGGCCAAAAAAGCAATGTAGACATGCATGTTTAAGCCATGTTTTGGTCTTGTCAGTACAGCAGAAGTGGATTATTTGGTTATAGTTTAGAAACACTTAGCTTAAAATCAAACATCCATAAACACTATGGTAACTGAAAAAATATCTCAAATGATCATCCACACCAAAGGATAAAGATATCAAATAAACAATCTAGTCAGTAAAAAACTCAGGAAAGACCCACCCAAGCTGCAGTCTTCACTGTGTAAAACCATAAATCTTCTATAGTGAAGGCCCATGGGATATATGCAAATGACACTTTAAGGATATACTAGTGTTTCAGCTACATGAAACTTACATTCAACTTAATTACATTCAACTTAGAATTAATGTTACATTTCCATGCATCAATTATAGAATAAATATGTTTTTATTTTGAAAAAGTTCATTAAAACATTATCTGACAACAGAGCGCAGTGGTTAGCACCGATGCCTCACAACAAGAGGTTCTCTGGTTTGATTCTCGGCTGGGGTGCCTTCTGTGCGACGTCTGCATGTCCTCCCTTTGTCCATGTGAGTTTCCTGTGGATGCTGTGGTTTCCTACTACATTCCAAAGACGTGTGTCTGGAGCATTTTTTTACTGGGCCTCCACTGAAAATGGGCTCTGTCCCAGTCGGACTTTCCTAGTAAACAATTGTTAAATAAGTAAATAAATCTGAAAAATCAGGGCATATAAGCTTTAAATAAAGTCATGTCCTTTATTTTCTTGTTGTTTGCAATTGTATTGATATCTGTAAATATTTTTAAAAGCATATTCTTTTATCTGATTGGTGTTGTTGGATCATGTGATCTATTAAAGTGTTATATTACTCAATATTGGTTCACTTTTTTGTGTGTCTGTAGAAATCATTTAGTAAACATCAAAAACACTAAACATACTTGTTGTCTGTGATTCTTTGTGCTGTGTATTAGTTGCCCTTTGACCTTTTCACACACCTTACAAGTTTTCAGTGCTTTGTTTGTTTTGTTTGTTTTGTTTGTTTTGTTTGTATACTGCCATTGTTTTCTTTGCTAAACTCCCTGTTTCTTCTTTCCCGCAGCACTACTGTCTCATTGCCAATATGGCCGTCTACAAGAAAAGTACAGTTGTGTACACTTACCATAAATATAGATGCTTGAGTGTATTCACTGTTGCAGTCATTACATTTGGGTAATCTGCTGACAGGTTGCCCTCAGTTGGCCTGAATAACAAAGTCTTGTGTCCTGCGTCGGTTGCTGTCTCCTCTTCCAGGGTGTCAGGACATCAGGGGGTATAAAACATGCAGCCAATGCCATTTTATTCAGTTTTTCTTGCCCCAAATGTCAGGTGCCCCCCAAATGGGGAGCAAAAAAAATATATATATATATATATATATATATATATATATATATATAAACAGAAAAAATATATAAATGCACTTTTAGAAACATAAACTTTACCTTCATCTAAAAGCAAATACACCACAAAGGCTTTTGTGTATAGTGAAGGAAAGAAAAGGTATAGAAAGGGGGATGGCGGGTGGGTGACCTGGACTGCAACAATGAATACACTCGAACATCTACATTAATGGTAAGTGTACACAACTGTGCTATGTTCTTTATGTTTCACTGTTGCAGTCATTACATTTGGGTAGAATCCCAAAGCTGTGGATGGGAGGATGGAACTAAACAGCATTAGGAGTGGCTATAAAGCCCTGCAGAACTGCGGTGGCAAAGCCTGCACTGGATTTGGAGAAGAGAGGCAAATGATAATGCTTTGTGAAGGTGTGAACAGAGCTCCAAGTAGCAGCTTCTAGAATGTCTTTGGTTGGGACCCCTCTGAGAAAAGCTGCTGAAGTAGAGGCAGCCCTGGTGGAATGTTATCTGATCCCCTTGGGCACAGGTTTACCATGGTGCAAGTAGCAGAAATTAATGCAGTGGCTTATCCACTTAGAAATAGTCTGCTTTGATATAGCCTTTCCCTCTGATCCTGCAGCAAATGCTACCAGTAGGTGTTCAGACTTTCTTACAGATTTGGTCCTGTTTAAGTAGAATCTTAGTTGTCTGTGTGCATCCAATCAATGCAAAATCTGTCCCCCCTTGTTCTGCGGATTTTGGTAAAATGTTGGCAGCTGAATGCACTGATTAAGAGCCACACTGGATACCACCTTAGGCATAAGAAAAGGATTGGTCCTGAGAGACACCCTGTCCGGGTAAAATATAATAAAAGGTTCCACTGCCCTGAGGGCCTATAGCTCTGAAACCCTTCTTGCTGAAGTGACTGCCAAGAGAAAAGCTGTTTTCCAAGATAGAAATTTTATATCCGTGGCAGCTGCTGGTTCAAAAGGAGGCAGGGTGAGTTTTTCCAGCACAAAATTGAGGTCCCATGCAGGAGTTGGTGATCTTCTGGAAGCCTTAAATTTTTGGCCCCTCTAAGATACTGTTTAAGCAGAGGATGAGAAAAGAGGGGAGGCTCTGTGTTGTAATGAGCCAAGATGGCAGGGGCATGGATTTTTATTGAAGAAAAAGATAGGCCCTTGTCAAGCATCTCAGTCAAGTATTATAAAATCTGAGGAATATTGGGCTTTGCTGCGTCTGTTCCTTGTGTTTGGTTCCAAGCACAGAATCTCTTCCATTTATCAGCATAATATTTTCTAGTACTAGGCCTTCTGGCTTCCAAAATGACATCCATCACAGATTTACTGAGAGGTGTTGTTTGAATAATTAGTTGATCAGCCATGCTGCAAGATTCAGAGTTTGGAGCTGAGTGTGCAGAATGTGATAGTTCTGCTGAGACAGTAGATCAGGTAATTGAGGCAAGTACCATGGAGGGAGCTGAGACATATTCCTTAGAAGTGGGTACCAGTGCTGGCAAGGCCAGTCCGGAGCAACTAGGATCATTTTTGTTTTTTCCTGTCTGACTTTTAGTAAAACCTTGAAGAGTAGAGGCAGACAGGCCTCCAAGGAATCAAAACCATATTGCAAAGTATGCTTTCCAACCTGTTCTGCTGAATGCAATAATTCCTGTAATTCTTTATTTTCCACACAATCGGAAATCAACATCATTTTCTGTTTCAGTAAACCCATAACATGCTGTTGATATTTAAGCATATTAAAGTGGCAGTTTAAGGCCCTAATTGCCAAGGTTGCAGACGTATAAACCTTCTTTCCCCATCTATCCAGCGCCCTGGAATCTCTATCAGAGGGGGTAGGATTTTTGGCTGTAGAGGCCTTTACACCCTTGGGACCCTGAGAAATTGTCTCAGGATCAGCAGCAGGATTTTTGAATAGAAATTTGTGGGAGTCAGGAATCCTGTAATATCTGTCTGGCTTACTAGGAGTTGGAGGCAGGGAATCAGGAGCCATGCTTGATTCTGAAAACACATCATCAACCATGTCCAGTACAGGAGGTATTGCCAAAGGCCTAGTATGAGGAAGAAGAAGGAAATCCTTAAGCATCTTTTTTGATTCAGAGAAGTCCTGACTCTCCCAGTGAAAATGTTGCCTTAAAGTATGAAAAGTCGCTCCAAAAGAGTAATCCTCAGGAGAATATGCAGATGGGATGGATTCCTGTGCAACAGAATCCTCATAGGGTGGAACAGAAAATTCCTGATCAGAAGAGGAATCAGAAGAAATGGAAACCTGATCTGAAGATTCATAATCAGTGCCTTGCCTAGGCCTCTTAGCGGGGGGGGGGGGTTGGGAACCCCTGATCAAGGTAATTAAATCCTCAGCCATTTTGATCATCTGTTTTTTAGGCATAGGGGCTTGAGCACATGGCTCATGCATCATTTTTTTAGACATAGAAGATGTTTTTGACCTTGTTTTTGTTGTTGGCATTGGATTAATATAAAAAATGATGAGGCCTGAAAACACCCTCAGAAGCCGGTACCTGCTCAGCAGCTCCGGACCCATCCAAGGGAAAGACATCCACGGGTTCAGTACTCTGAGAATCTCGTGGCATACCGGACTCTGAATGAGTCTCGGTAGAGGCCTGCGACTCAAAAATAGTGGGTATCAGGGGCTGCGAAAGCACCTCACTGAGTACCGGCGAACCAGCGACTGGCTTAGGAGAAGCTTCATCGTCAGTTTAGGACCTCGACGGTCTGTCTCTGTCATTTTCTTTGCATTTTTTTGTGAACTCCGGTAGTCGGATTGCTAACCAACGACATTTCAGGATAATTACATCTTGATCCAAAATGTTTAGAAGCAAAAATATACAGATGCTTAATAGTGCATTGGTTAAATCTAGCACAAAACCAACAGCAAGGCACGTTGTGATCTGGGCCTATGCAAGGAATACAGTACAAATGAAAATCCTTATGAGGCATTTGCTTCCCACAAGTAATGCAATTATTAACTTTTACTGACATTGTTAAGGAGCAAGAAAAAGTTTCCCCAATGGGGTACTTAGCTTTAGTTTGAAGACTTCGGTTCTGAAACTCGAATACGAAAATCTCAGGAGTCGGCCGACCGGCACTTGCGAACTGCTTCTGCTTCAGGCACCGCGCGGCAAGAAAGACTGAATAAAATGGTGTCGACTGCATGTTTTATACCCCTGATGACCTGATGTCATGGAAGAGGAGACAGCAACCAACGCAGGACCCAAGACGTTGTTATTCAGGCTGACTGAGGGAAACCTGCCAGCAGATTACCCAAATGTAATGCCTGCAACAGTGAAACACAAAGAACATCCCAAAACAGCTTTAGGAAATGGTTTGGCATAGCAATAGCACTTTAGTCTTCTGTGCCAAATAAAATATACACTATTTTTAACAGCAGACTCCTTATAGCAGTAAACAGCTAACCAGTTATTCTTACTCTTGAATCTGTACAAATCCAGCTTTGGTTTGAAAGTTATCTAGAAGACTGCACAGTGCAGGTGAGGCAATCCTCAAACTTTGGGAATAGGGTGCCATCGACATTGGTATCACCACGGCTCAGTGCTAAGACCCATTACTCTTTTCTTTATTCATCAGTGATATTACGTCTGTCCTTCTCTCAGCAAAACTGATTAAGTATAGAGTAATAACATAGTGCAAACATCTGATATATCTTTAAATGAAGTACAAAACTCACTTCACATTAAGACTTGCCTTTGGACAAATAAGAACAAATTGTTAAATATCTTAGTATCTGCAGCAGAGGTATTTCCCTCCAGCCATGAGATAACCAGGACAACCACTCCAGATTGCATACAGTTGGACACTGCCTCTATATCTCTGACAGATCCACTTTGAAAATTCATGCCCATAGTTAATCAATAGAAGTGTCTTGGTGTTATTCTTGACTAAAAACTTTAAAAACTGTACTCAGAAAACAGTAACAAAGAAAATCCTCAGTCAGCTGAATGTACATTACAAAATCTCTTGCCAACTATCCTACTGGACAAGCCATAGCTAGGAATGTGCTTTTTGTCTAAATCAGAATATGGCTCCTATAATCTGATTACTGTAGGCATGGAACACAAAACTATTGCAAACTGCTAACAATAAATATACTGCATAGCATATCTGGCAATGCTGCTAATAGATCATTGTGAGATTCTGGACAAGTTCAACTGGTCATCAGTTAATGCCAGAACTGCACTTTTACTTCACACTCTACTGTTTAAGATACTACAGTTTTGACACTGACCACCTGCACATAGTAAATAAATGACAAAGACTACTCCTTACACCCCCCCCAGGAGCAATGAGCACAGATCTCTTCCATAAACAATACATCCCTTTGGCCTGGTTATCCGTGCAAAATCTTTCCTAAAATCGGGCTACCTTCTTAGAATCTTATTCCCTGTAGTGTGTTCTCACAGGTAAATTTGATTAGCTTTCAAAGTAAATTAAATAACACCTATTAAAGGCAAATACCACCATTTTAATGATAATGGTGAGTGTATGTCAATGATCTACACCAAGTCTGGACTACACAGCTGATAAATTGCTCTACTCCTAACTGTATCTACACTGTGGACTTTCACGAGAATGTATGTATTTTGTAAATCCCTTGTACATATATGTATAGAGCTTAACTAACTTGTACAATGGCATTGCCATGTCTTGCTGAAACAGACACATTTTCTATTTAGCTAGCAAAAATTATGACAATGCTGCTGTTAATTGCTACTGATATTTGTCTGTGTATGTATACTTATCCTGACAGCAAACATGTCTACAACGATATATAATTTTATAAATGTTCATTCACTTTTGCATTGTATTCAGTGTTGTCTACGCTCATGCTTTCATCTGAAAAGAATCATTGGACTTCTATACCTGCCTAGTTCACAAATGAACAACTAAATCCCTGCTGTCCACATAGGCGCTAATCTAAAAATGACCACCATCCTTCTTTTTTCTTTTGGTTTTACTTGAATATGCATGATTAAAATTCCTTGAGTATACATTTTCATGATAATAAGGTGGGGTTCCTACTGTACACTTGGCAGAAGAGCTCCAAAATGCATGTCAGTGCAAATATGCGATGCCTTCAGCATCAAGTATATCAATTTGGGCAAAATGATCCCAAGCCTTCTAAGCTAATTTTGCTTCATGATTTAACTTTAATGCAGAGACGCACCTTTCTCTTCTGCTGTCCAATCTGCAGACTACCTCACTGCCCCCTCAAGAAAAAATAAATAAAAAGAAAAACATCTTTTCAGGCAAAGCTGCAGTGTCCAGTTGCCTGGACCTGATGGAGTACAAACAAATACAAGAGCTGACATATTCAACAGCTAATACACTGTTTGCTAAAATATTATACTTTCAAAAAGACAGGCACTGACACGAATGCAAGAGCTGTCATATTTAACAGCTTAATAACCTCTTACATTGTTATACTGCCATAAAGACAGTCACAGACACAAACAGCCTCAGAGTAGACAGCACCCTCAAAGAAAATTAAAGCCATTGTGTAATCAGCCCACTTGAAAAGATTTCATGAACATCAGCAATACTGAATGTGACATCCCCACTCTGGACCAGTAAGTAAGGAGCCTGAATCCTCACCACTGGCACTGAAGAAGGACGTGCACTTGGAACAAAAATGGATACACCCAGTATTTCCAGATGCAACTGTCTACATCAAGCACAATTTCCCTTAAGAGCACACAGGAAACATACTCAGTCTGGAGTCTGGGTTTCTCTATCTGTCTCCAATAAGAGTCCCCCACTCATACAGGTAAAGGGTTGAGATTTCAGCTGAGTGTCCAAGCAAAGTCCTCCAGCACCCTCTCCCTGAAACCAGTGCTTCATGTTCCTGCTCTAAGTAACTGACACCCACACACCCACTTTGAGATTTGATTTACACACACACACACACACACACACACACACACACACACACACACACACACACACACACACTTGGGAAAGGCTGGCACAATTTTACTAGCTATGCTCCCTTCTACCCAGACTGTAAGTAGTTACATTGCCACCAGACACCCCAAAGCCAGGTACTCCAAGGCTCTTACAAGGGTACCTAATTATACTGAGTGAAATTAATGTTAATACAAATGATAATGTTGACCAAACAGACAGGCTCTCATGAATGGCCACAGTGTCACTAATAGATATAAGTACTCTCAAAAGTTAAAATATTCTCTAAAAGACCAGCCACAATGAAAAGCTTAAAATAGTTAATAATAAATAAAAAAGAACATACAATATTAAATATCTATTTACAATAAACACCTGAGTTTCTAGTACAGGAAATATTTAAAAAATAGCACAAGTGGACAGGTTCACACAGTTACAGAAAAACAATACTTATATTTTCATGACTGATCTAAATAATTATTATTCCCTGATTATTTACTAGAGCAAGGCAAGATGAAGTAGGTGAGAGACCCTGCTTTGTCAGGTTACAAAAACAGAGTGTTCTGAGTCTGACTTCAGTCTCACCTAGTATTAAACATTATTTTTAGAGATGGATTATAGAATGACATCACATACATCTGGTCATCTGACTTCTGGTTCCCATGTTTACTCCCTTGGCTAGAAGCTGTCAGGATTTAGCATATATATGTCAATAATACATACACAGAGAGCCTTGCTAAGATCTGCTGCAACTCCTGGAAGTTATAAAACAATTTCAACTCTCCACCCTTTTAGAGTAGCAATTAGCTCACCCCAGTAAAAATAGAAGAAGCTTCTGAGTACAGACTTTTTGTCCCTGGCTGCATTGAGAACTGTAAGATACAATCTTTATGGCCTAAATTAAGTAATTTAATTTCTTACTATTTTTCAAAGTCAGGTGGATTTAGATTAACCTCTTCTCTTCCAGTATCCTCTGTTACAATATATACTTTTCAATAGTTAATATAACATATATACATTTCTTCTTCTGTCCAACAGGACACACTGTTGATGCATTTTTAACAAAAGCAATTTTACAAATAAATTTTCAACACAAGCATCTGTACAGATCAGTTTGATATTCAAATAACATATAATTCTTTACTGAATTCCAGCAAGCTGTGATGGCATTTTTACACATCCACTGCCCTAATTCTCCTGACATAGCTGACAATACCTCACATTGTCACACTGACCATCAAAGATAAGGCACCGCAGACCACTATTTCCTAATTCCAGTTGCAATCTCTCTCTTATTTTTTCTTTTTCTTTTCTTTTATATATCTGATGCATAGTATAGTCTTTCTATATTTAGTGCTCCCATATGTTGGCAAAACATAAAAAGAATCAGGGTTCTCTTCAAGTTTATCTTAACCATCAGCATATATGACCTGTCCTTGTTCTTTTCCATTTACATTCCACTTCCCTCTGTCTCAGTGTGAGGACCACCACTGTCTCACCCTCTGTCTCAGTGTGAGGGCCACCACTGTCTCACCCTCTGTCTCAGTGTGAGGACCACCACTGTCTCGCCCTCTGTCTCAGTGTGAGGACCACTTTAATTTTCTTTCCATTTAGATTCCACTTCCCTCTGTCTCAGTGTGAGGACCACCACTGTCTCACCCTCGGTCTCAGTGTGAGGACCACCACTGTCTCACCCTCTGTCTCAGTGTGAGGACCATCACTGTCTCACCCTCTGTCTCAGTGTGAGGACCACCACTGTCTCACTTTCATTTTCTTTCCATTTACATCCCACTTCCCTCTATCTCAGTGTGAAGACCACCACTGTCTCATCCTTTGTCTCAGTGTGAGGACCACCACTGTCTCACCCTCTATCTCATTGTGAGGACCACCACTGTCTCACTTTCATTTTCTTTCCATTTAGATTCCACTTCCCTCTGTCTCAGTGTGAGGACCACCACTGTCTCATCCTCTGTCTCAGTATGAGGACCACCACTGTCTCACCCTCTGTCTCAGTGTGAGGACCACCACTGTCTCACCCTCTGTCTCAGTGTGAGGACCACCACTGTCTCACTTTCATTTTCTTCTCTTGGTTGGTTTCCCTCTTCAAAGTGTATGTCAGTACAAAACGTATCTTCAGTTGTGTTGTTTTTCTTACTTACAGATACCTGCTGTCCAGAGTCTTTCCTTTCTATGTTACAGTATTACACAAGGGTCCACAACTCTCATCAGGCAAAAAAGTCCACACTCTATTACTGCACATACATATCAATCTGTATAGAAAAATATAATTAGAACAGTTGGCATAATTGTTGAAGTTTTTGCCTCCTATGCACAAGGTACTAGGTTCAGTCCTGACCTCTGGCTAATACCTATTTGGAGTTTTCAAGCCCTTCCAGTGTCTCTGCAGGGTTCCTCATTTCCAAAAAATGTGGTGAGTGTTTTCATCTCAAATTACCCTAAGCAGTGGGCAGCAGCAAAGACTCTAGATGCTGTCCTATAGGGGGAAGAGTTATATAAAGCAACCACTGTGGACAAGTAATGTGGTATGTAGTATCCTCAAGATAACAGAACACAAACTTCACACCGTGGAAGGGCTAGCCATTTGATGGTGTAAAATGATGCCTTTAGGTGACTGGATCATGTTGATTAATGTTGCCAAATGGGCATGGGTATTTGCCAGTGATAAGATGGTTGCGTGCCTGACCTACTCTAGTGACTCATGCTAATGGCAGGACAGTTGTGTACCTGCCATAAAGTATAGCAGCCCTGGCTCAATAAGCTACTGGCTGACCAATGTCCAGTTGACCAGCTTGGGTTACCTGTGATAGTTCTGTTGAATGAAAGCTGGACATAAAACAAATCAACATGCTAAACATGAACTAAGAATTGCTGCACTCACTGTAGACTTACTGACAGGGTGCAGCTTGCTGCACAGCAGGGTTGTGACAGTAAGGTTAAGAATGCTTTCAGACAACAGTTGTAGGATCTAGTAGATAAAACAGGACAACACAAAAGTGATATTATTAATAATGGGTGATCTGAATGCACATACTGGGATAGAGAGATCAGGGCATGACAACTGTCGGGGTCCACATGGGTGGGGAAACAAGAATAAAGAAGGAAAGACCATTCTAGACTTCTGAATGGCACATGGCTTGGTAGTAACCATGGTTCAGAAAAACAGACCGTCAGAAGATCACATGCAACAGTGTCCAACATGTAAAGACAGGACACTGGGATAGAATCAGTGATTGCAAAGTCATCCCAAGTGAAACAGCTAGCCTACAGCATAAACCACTGTTGACCACAATCATCTACAAGCAGTGGTTAGAGAAGGCTCTAATGTCAACAAAGGCTGAATACCTAGAAGCTGACTGGGGAGAAAGCACAACAAACAGTTCATGGAATGACTTCAAGAAGAGGAGGAAATAGGAGGAGTTGAAAAAGAATGGTAGAACCTCAAAAGAACATGTGAGGAGTCAAAAAAGAATGGTAGAACCTCAAAAGAGCATATGTGAGGCCTGCAGAACAGATATGCAGCCAAGCCAGGTATGAAAAAAGGTAAATAAGGACAGCTGATGGTGGAATATAGAAGTCTAGGAAGTCATCAAAAGAAAAGAGTGCAGCAAAAAGGGTGGGTAGAAAAGCTAGACCAGGCTTGAAAGGAATACTGGTTGACTAACAAACAGGCTAAGAAAAGAGTTGCAGTAGCAAAGAACAAGGTGTCAGAGGCACTCTACCAGCTTCTGGAAAGTGACTTGGTAGGTGGTAAAAAGAAACTATATCAGGCTGGAAGACAAAGACAGAAACATAAAGAAGATGGTCAGACACCCTTCATAAGTGATGCCAGCAACAACCTGCTCACCAGCCCACAGGACATCAAAGGCAGATGGAAAGAGCACTTCAAGCAGCTTCTGAACGAAGAAAACTCCAAGAAGCTGTACTGCCTCAAACACAGCCTACAATGAAAGAGGAAGACCCCACCACAGAGAGGAAGACCCCACCACAGAAGAAGTAAGAACGATGCTAAGGAAAATTAAGTCAGGGAAAAAAGCAGGTTCAGATCAGGTCACAACAGATATAATAAAGATGTTGGGGAATAAATGACCCCTGATGGTACTCATAGAGGTATGAAGAAAAAGGCATATCCCAGATGACTGTAGAATAAACATACCAGTAACGGTGTTGTTCATGAATAAAGGGGACAGTCACAACTGTGAGCAGTACAGAGGAATCAAACTCCTGTTATACTGCATGAACGTTTTGGAAAGGGTGATTGATAAATGATCACACAAGTAAGATGGGAGATGAGCAGGTTGGATTCAGATCAGGATGCAACACAACTAAGCCAATGTTTGCAGTGAGACAGATAATTAAGAGCAAGCTAGAAATGAGGAGACAGCTCAACTGGGCATTCCTAGACTTGGAAAAAGCATATGGCGATGTCCCAAGAAACCTGATTTAAGCAGCCCTGTGCTGGTTTGATGTCCCAGAAACATTGGTAGAATTGGTGCAGGCTATGCACAAGGACCCAATGACTCAAGTATGAACAGTGTTGGTCTCACAGAGGGGTTCGTAGTGGGAGTGGGTGTGCATCAGGGTTCAGCTCTGAGCCCACTGCTGTTCATACTGATGGACTACATTATCAAAAAGGTTGGAGGGAACAGATCAAAAACATTGATGTATGTAGAGGATGTGGCATTAGATGTAGAATTTGACCAAGAACTTCAGAAAAGGATAGGGGCATGGAATTCAAAACTGAAGGCAAATGGGATGAAACTGAGTACAGATAC
The DNA here is from genome assembly GCF_019279795.1 of Protopterus annectens. Classification (NCBI taxonomy): domain Eukaryota; kingdom Metazoa; phylum Chordata; order Ceratodontiformes; family Protopteridae; genus Protopterus; species Protopterus annectens. The sequence goes on from NC_056743.1 coordinate 343,043,943, forward strand.
GCCAGTTATAATAGCAGGAAATGGACAAGATCAGAAGAATCTGCAAATTGATATAAAAGGAGAAAATAGTGGAACCCAGATCAACAGATTCATGAGTTTGAGAGGGATTGATATAAAAGGAGAAAATAGTGGAACCCAGATTAACAGATTCATGAGTCTGAGAGGGATTGATATAAAAGGAGAAAATAGTGGAACCCAGATTAACAGATTCATGAGTCTGAGAGGGAGTGATATAAAAGGAGAAAATAGTGGAACCCAGATTAACAGATTCATAAGTCTGAGAGGGGTGGTTGAGGAGAAGGGAAGTCTGAATGAAGAGGTCAAAGCACAATCAGAGAGGCTGCAGCCAACAGGCAGAGAATATCAAGTGTAGTGTATGACAGAAGAATGCCAAAGAAGCTGAAAAGTAAGGTGCACAAAACAGTGGGGAGACCTGTACAACTGTCATGGTGCAAATACCTGGGCAGTAAATGCATAGCAGTTGATGGAGATGAAGTGCATGAGACAGGTGGTAGGATGCACACTTGTAGGACAGGTGAAGAAATGAAGACATAAAGGTAGAAGCCAAAGTAGCTTGAATTGCAGAAAAGTTAAAAGACAACAGATTATGGTGGTACAGGCTCATGTGCAGAAAAGCGGAAGACAATCTGGTGAAGAAGATTTAGGACAGACAGGAAAAAGACAAGAGGAAGTGAGAGCATCCAGCAAAAAAGTGGATGGATTTTGTGAGATAAGATCTGTGACAGTCTGGTATGAGTGTCGAAGAAGGTAGGAGAGTGGCATTGAATTGATGGAGATAGCGACAGTTCACACAACACCCTGACCCCCATGTAGAAAAGAAGAAAAGGGGGTTGATGATAATATAAGTATGTGTGTGTCTGTGTGTATGTATTATATATTTATACACACACATTTGCACATATCTACATTCTTACACAAAGATATGCATATGCCCACACAAACACAAATACACAGTTAGAGACACATATATATATGGATATATCTAAGAAACAAAAATCATATTAAGCACTTTCAACCCCCCCCCACCCCCCGTTGGACTTCACACCATCTGAAATTGCTTACTATGATCTTGTTGTTTTGCATATTTACTATCCCACTAAAGTGCAGCTATGTTTGCACTGTTTATTTTAAGGATTATTACAGTTAAAACCGCAGTGGTGCAGCAGTAGCATTGTTGCCTCACAGCAAGAGGTTTTCCTGTTTGATTCTCGGCTGGAGTGCAGAGTGTGCCTTCTGTGTGGTGTCTACATGTCCTCCCCATAGTTGGGTGGCATTCCAAAGACATGCGTAAATGGGTGTGCCTTTGTTGAAGGTTGGACATCGAGCTAGCACCTCGGCGTTCATGAAAATCTACTGCCAATCATTAGTGGACTGGCGTTTCACTGTGGCGACCCCTAACTGAGAAAAGCCGAAAGACTAGCAACAACATTACAGTTAAAACATTTGAATCAGTGATTTTGTTGATACTGTCTTGTTTTTACATATGGATGTTTATGTACACACACACTACATTTGCACATATACATAATACATGTATGTATTACATACACAAATGTAGCAATATAGAAAATAAAATCTCTCTCTCTCCCTGTCTGTGTCTGTGTGTGCATATACATATATGTGCACGCATACATCCTATCTACATATATAATGTCTCTCATAGTGCACACACATACATCTATTTACATAAATTAATATCATTTCTCTCTCTCAGTATGCTTACACACACACAATTATATAATTTATGTATACACAAACAATTGAAGTTCATTAACAAAATGCCCCTGTCTAGGGACATGACAGCATCCCCCCACAACACAGTAAACCAAGTGACCAGACTGAGAGGGAAAAGGAATTTGCATATTCTTGGGATCAGAGCTGATATATACTGTTTTATCTTTAATAGATATATTTAAAACATAACAATGGCAGCTTTCTGATTTAATCGCCCACTTACTTATGCAATTTCTTATTTAGTTATGTAATTGTTCAGAGGTGTGCTTACCTGTTTTGCATAGTCATTGCACAGTCAGTCTGGGGCTGGTCACTCCCTTGCTCCCCAGGTCCCCAATAAGACTCCCCACTGGCACAGCTACATGGTCCAGATCTCAGCCTAGTGGGCAAGCTAAAATCTCCAGCACCCTCTCTGTCCAACCAGTGCTTCATGACCCTGCCCAAGTGGCTGACACACACACACACACTTTGAGATAAGTTTATACAACCACACAGACACTCATGGGGAAGGTTGGCACAGGCTCTCCAGATGTGTCCCTTTTTCCCAGACTATACAGTAGTACCAACTGCCACCACTCAGTAATAATTATCAGCTACCCAAAGGCCCTTAAAGGATGTCCAATTATTACTGTGCAATATTATTATTATCCAATTGATAGTATAGCCCAGGGTAAAGCTATTGGAGTGGCCTTGTACAGTAAACTTTATAAATATGCAATGTACTCTAGAGCTTAACTTATCTCTACACAAAATCAGCCACAGTTAAAAGGTTTTAAAATATTTACTAATAAATAATTAAAACCGCAAGCCAATACTTTCTACTATACAGTGCTAGTCAAAAGTTCAGAGATCACACAGAAATACTTAAAATAAATCAGTAGTACAGTTCTGACATCACAGAAAAACACTTAGTCTAATCTTTATAGTCCTAGCTATTCTAAAAGAAAACACAAGTATAAGATAACTTACATAAGACAACAGGCAGAGTGCTGAGTTGGATAGTCAGACAAAAATGCTTCATAATCTCTGGTTCTCACTGTTTAAACTGAAACTGCAGTTCTGCTAAAATATTACACCATCTTTTACACTTTCCTGGTGTTCACAGGCTGACAGAAACTGAATTTACATTATTTTACACTTAGAGCAATAAAGGACATTCCACATGTAAATTCTGGTCATTAACTTTAGCCTTAAAATTGCGGTGGTGGTGCTGCGGTAGCATTGTCGCCTCACAGTTAGATGTCGCCCATTCGATTCTCAGTTAGAGCGCCTTCTGTGTAGCGACATGCGTGAATGGGCATTCCTTCTTTGAAGGTTGTGCGTTAGGCCCGGCAAGCCAGTACGTAAAAATCTACTGCCAATCATTAGCGGACCAGAGTTCTGCTGTGGCGACCCCTAACTGGGAAAAGCCGAAAGACACAAACAAACTTTAGCCTTAAAACAATAGGCAGGAAGTCTTCATATAGCCGGACTGGGGCCAACTTGTAAACATGAAAGACAGTGATGAAATAATTTTAATTTCAAAGGATCAACAAGAAATGCTTGACTTAGCTTTTTTACAGCAGATGGCAATGTTGCCACATTGTTTTAAGTTCAACATTTCATGTTTACAAATAATAGAACTAGCTACACAATTCTGTCTGGCTAGGCTGTCAGCCTTCACCCATCTCTACCACTCTTCACATTGTGCAGCAGTTGGCTTGTTGCACTGTTTAGATTAAATTGTTTTTTAAGTGTTTATATTAACTTTTATTCCCTACATTTATTTTGGTTCTTCAGCAAGTCTGCAAGGTTGCTAAAGGGTGCTACAGGTAGTACGACATGGCTCTAAGCTGCAGTGAGTTGCACACTACTTATGCTGTTGTACATAGGAACACCTTGCTATTCCAACCTCAGTTCCCCTACTTTACACACTGCTGTAACTGTTTGCTTATAAGGGGTTCATAGGTACTTCCTAGACTACAGCCTAGCTATGCATTCTCACTGTGCTTCTAGCCTTAGTAGTTTAGTACCACAGCCCCTGTATGGAAGTCTTATATAAACCCAGGTGACGTAATTCTTTAGTACTGTGGAAAAGTCTTAGTGTAGTAAGTACAAAGAATTATAACCCTGGAATAGATATTTACATTTGTATCCCTTTCCATAAGGGACAAGGATAACTAGCCAGAGGTGAACTTGAGTAAAATAAGAGGAAAATTGTTCCAGAGAAGTGGTATGCTCTGTGAAAATGCCTATCCCTCTAGTTAGTTGTATTTAAGTTGCAAATAGAGACTGGGATCTGTAGAGCAGTTGTTTCTGCCACATCTGGACCTACAGATGTGTGGAAGTGGTGAAAGTTTTTGCCAATATACAAAAGCCTTGTGGGGGCAGGTGGAGTCCATCCCTGGAAAAGAAGTTAGGATTATCTACCACATACTCCCTGGCAGATATATATTGTACCTCCTTCGAAAGAGACCAGAAGTTCAGCTATTTGTTAAAATTAATTATTTTTGTTCATATTGTGGAATGATTATAGATGAAAGCTAAATTCTACTCAGGGCTAGGCTTATGCCTGCCTCAGACAAATATTCTAAGAGCACAATCATATCTCTCTTCATATAGTCCAGGTGTTATTTGCTGAGATTGCTGTACTTTTTGCTTTGTTAGGTGGTTTTATCTGCCTACATAAAGTCATTGCATTGGCCTGATGCCGCTCATTTGGCAGAGGTGTATTTTTAGTTCAGTTTCTACTTCCTTGCCAAGGCATTACTCGCCTACTCAACATTTCCCAATGATAACAAACTAAACTGGTTTAATATATAATTCCAGCTCTCAGTAATTAGACCCACGGAGCCAGCATCGCATTGTTTTTGAGATTCCAGCTCTCAGTAATTAGACCCACAGAGCCAGCATCGCATTGTTTGTGAGATTCCAGCTCTCAGTAATTAGACCCACGGAGCCAGCATCGCATTGTTTGTGAGATTCCAGCTCTCAGTAATTAGACTCACGGAGCCAGCATCGCATTGTTTGTGAGATTCCAGCTCTCAGTAATTAGACCCACGGAGCCAGCATCACATTGTTTGTGAGAACAGGGAGGTGCAGATTGTTACTCCCATGTGTACTACGACTGAGTCATAAATATACTAGTGGTGCAAGGACTTGAGTGCATGTGTTATGTGGCAAATCCTGGCTCCTGCTAGATAACTGTCAATAACCCGTCTATGCTCAGTCTGATGAGGGCCGTATCAGTGTGTCTCACAATGGAATCTCCTATGACTAGGACATTTCATTGTGTGGTGGCTTATGAGGTGAGATACCATGAGTTATGTGTGCATGCTTCATGATGGTTGCTGCTTCAGGTGATGGATTTATGACTTGAGATACCATGAGATATGTGTGCATGCTTCATGATGGTTGCTGCTTCAGGTGATGGACTTATGACTTGAGATACCATGAGATATGTGTGCATGCTTCATGATGGTTGCTGCATCAGGTGATGGACTTATGACTTGAGATACCATAAGTTATGTGTGTATGCTTCATGATGGTTGCTGCTTCAGGTGATGGATTTATGAGTTGAGATACCATGAGTTATGTATGCATGCTTCACGATGGTTGCTGCTTCAGGTGATGGACTTATGAGTTGAGATACCATGAGTTATGTGTGTATGCTTCATGATGGTTGCTACTTCAGGTGATGGACATATGAGATGAGTTACCACGAGTTATGTGTGCATGCTTCATGATGGTTGCTGCTTCGGGTGATGGACTTATGAGTTGAGATACCATGAGTTATGTGTGCATGCTTCATGATGGTTGCTGCTTCAGGTGATGGACGACTTATGAGTTGAGATACCATGAGTTATGTGTGCATGCTTCATGATGGTTGCTGTTTCAGGTGCTTGTTTTTGAGGCTACTGAGAGTACGTGTTGCTATGCTTGCATCTGGGAGGCCTTTGAGGTTTTGGTAGATTGTATTTAATGGCCTTAGAATATATGGGTCTTATTAGATGGGTGCTGTGACACTCATGCACTGGCCCAGTAATCAAGGAGCCTCAATCCTCACCACTAACACTAGTGAGTGCTATGCACAATGAGAGGATGAACAGTACACACACAGTAAAGTACAATTTCGCTTAACAGCACACATAGATCACAGTCAGTCTACAGCTGGTTTCTCCCTTTCTCTCCAGATCCCCAATAAGACTCCCACTGGCACAGCTATAGGGTTCAGATCTCAGCTGAGTCATCAAGCCAAAGCCTCCAGCACCCTCTCTGTCCAACCAGTGCTTTGTGTCCCTGCCCAAGTAGCTGACACACACACACTTTGAGATTTGATTTATATACAAAGACACAGCCACTCCTGGGGAAGGCTGGCACAGGTTCACTAGGTATGCCTTCTTCTGCTCAGACTATAAGGTAGTACCAACTGCCACCAACCACTACCATCAGCTACTATAAAGGCCCTTACCAAAGGGTGTCCATTTCTACTGTGTAATGTTACTATTATCCAAATGGTAAGTGTGACTAGGGCCAAGGCTATTTAGGAGTGTCTTGTACAGTATCATCAAATACATGCAATTACTCTAAGAGCTTATATATCTCTACACAAAACCAGCCACAGTTAAACAGTTTAAATATATTTAATAATAAATAATAAAAACACAAGACAATAATCAATAATTCAATACAGTGACAATAGATTTCACAATTCACAGGAAATGCTTTAAAATAACAAAGTAGGGCACTCTCACATAAATATAGAAAATATCTAAACTAATATATTAAATCCAAATCTTGCTATATTCCTATCTATCTCTAAGAGAAACTAAGTTCTAAATAACTTACTTCTAGAGCCAGGCAAATACAGATGACAAGTGCTGAATGGATGTTTACAGATCCAGAGACAAATGCAAAATGCACTCTTTCTCTCTGAGATTGTTCTTATATTAATAATACACATTACTGCTGGGTTGCTTAGATGACATCACTATTTGACACTTGTATCTAGTTCTCAGGCTAAACAGATACAAACATAATTTAACATGTCTCTGTCAGAAATACTTATCACTCAGATGTACAGCTGCTATTAAGTCACAGAACAATACAAAAACACTTTACATGTGAAACCTAGTAATTATCTCTGTCTTAAGACAATAGAAAGACACTCCCAGCCTAGACATCCTGTCTAGTAGCTTGAGATAAACTGACCTTATAACACATCATAAAACTCTTTATTTATCAACTTATTTTCTTAGAGTTTTGCAAGTTAACTTTGTATATCCCAATTTCTACTATGAAACATACATTACATAGACATAGAGTTTATACACATTTCTGCTTTCTTCCACTAGGGTTCACTGTGGTTACAATCTTAAGCTCAGTACATAACACAGTTTTCTTACATTTGTAAAACAAGCCTGTGGATCAGATTAATATTTACAATGACACAAGATTATTTACAAAATTCTATCTAGCTGTGCTGGCAGCCTTCACAGGTGCAGGGAGGTATTTTAAGTTTCTGAAAACCTGAATGGTAATAGTAGTGTCTGTATGTGAGAGCCTCCTCTCCCATGATACTGAGTAAGAATTAGGTGGGGGTCAGTATACACAAAACAATTATTACATTGTCTCAGGATGCCTATTTCTACCAAACTTGCTACGAAAATAGTCAGAAAGTACTTATCCATGGTTCCAGATGCATATTCCATGATCTACAAAGGGTTACATGAATAGTATAACTGACTTGCCTCTGTGTTATATGGATATAGAATAAAATACAGGTCTAAAATCATGAGTCTGTGCTCCACTACATGGAAACCAGTTGTTTGTTTTGCAACTAAGTACTGAAGATAATTCAGAGGTTGGTTTTGTAGGGAAAACTGAGATTCTAAGGGCCAGATTCCAAAAAAACTTGCTCTCAGTATAAGTGACATACTTCAGTGTATGGCCTGTCTATAAACTGGATTACTATGGGGACCAGATTTTAAAACACCTGCTCTTAGCCTGCTCTGAGTGGAAGGGGACATTTACACTGGGAGCAAGTCTTTTGGAATGGGGCCTCTATGTATCTACACAAGGCACTGACAACTGCCTCTGCAAAATGAGTACCATCAGGTAAATACAATGACTGTATATAGGCAGATAAAAATCAACAAACAAAGAAAAAAAGTTCAGAAATATCAGCAAATAACACTAAAATATCATAGCACTTTGCAATATCAAGAACAAGCTCAAAGATTAGTACTAAGTTAACTGCTCTTTTGGGCAATTTTAAGCCCAGCCATTTTCCTCACATGTGAATCAAACCCTGCACCTTGTATCTATAAGGGAAAATACCTTAACCAGTATGCCAACCTCTGAATTATAGGCACAGTGCAGCAAGTATTTGCCTGGTTTTGGGCCAAGTGTTGTGCAAACACAATGACTTCACAGAGGCAGAGAAAATAAAACAAAGCAAATCCATCAATCACAACGCACTCAGGCTTCTTTAATAAACTTTAAAGTACAGAGGACACCAGGCTAGTCTCTAATCATAATATCATACATCCTGACAATGGCAAGGTAACTGTCACTCTGTCTTTGTCCAGCCAATAATGTTCAAGTCAGTGGCCTTGAAGATAGGGTCCTCAATTTGTAGAGGGTAGTCACATCTCTTCTCTGCTTAAGATTCACTGAAGAAATAATGTTTTGCTTCTTGCAAGTTAGTTGTCTCTGAGCTTCTGTTGTACTTAGACTAGTTACTGTCATTATCTGGCTACATCCAAGAATGCTATAAATGAGACTGATAAATCTTTGAACCAATCCTTGTTTGGCATCTCGGTCAATTAACTTTTGAAGCATGTGTTTTATGATATCCAAGCCAACCTCTCTTCATTCAGCCAGAGGCAATCAAAGCTTGACGTGCATGTTGTGTGGCATCCAAACTAATCTCCACCTGTACTACCAGCAACAACTAAGCCTAACATTCTATGTAAACTGTAAATATTATTATTAATATAATATTATTTATATATTTATTACTATGTGTTTAGCTTTAGTTTTATTAATATAATATTATTTATATATTTACTACTGTGTGTTTAGCTTGTATTTTATTAATATACAGAATTTGTGCATTGTTATGGAGTTTATCTCCCCGGGTCTCTGCTGAAAACAGACTACTTGCCCAGCCGGACTCTACCTGGTTAACAAATGTAAAATAAATAAATAAATGTCAGCCAATGTCCAGAAATCATGTGACTATTTTTATTTATTAGGTCAGTCAGCAGTTACTATGTATGCGTGTAAAGCTGCTAGCTCTGTATTTGTATTTTTTTCTTTTACCGTTTAATATATCAGTGTTATATGTGGCTTACTATCCAAAACCTTTTTTTGGTGAATACACCAAAAAAAGTCCATAACATCAAAAGGAAACCATGAATTTCTGAATACTAATTAGGCATAAATGCCAAATCTGTTGAACGAATTCAGCAGATTCAACATGTATGTTGAATATCGAACATGACATTGGTGTAGATGCAAACAAGTTAAATTCCTACACTGGCATTCAGGTTTTAACAGCAGGGCAATCCCTCCTTGCATCCCACACCCTCTGCAAACTATATATTCCAACTCTGAGATCGCACTACAGTGAGGAAAGGGATACATTTCCCAATCGGCACTGTACTGTGATCTCTACGTATAACATCGAGTACATATCAGTGAATGCACAGGTGCATTTCATAGGTTCATAGCTTGGTACTAGGCTATCAGCCCTAGGGCCTATACAAGCCTAGCCATAACAATTCCCTGGCTATTTATTCCCACACTATTTACTTCCCTGGACCCCTGTATAGCAGGGAGACTGACGTGATCCCCGGGGTGAAGTTCCTTTCTCCCATCCAATTGTCAAGGTTCCTTTTGAAGAGGGCCAAAGAGGCACTCTGCTTGACATGTATGGGCAATCTATAGGCATTTGCTGATATGTACTCTCTGTCTCCCAACATTTGGCAACACAGACATCGGCCAACTGCCATTCATCATGTCTGTGTTCACAGAACCCATCATCAACATTTTGATAGTAAACCGTTATATGTCACTGCTTCTGTGAATTAGGTACTGCAGCAGGCCAAGAACAACCACAAAGCATTATTTGGCTATGTCCACAACCTCAAAGGCAATACATAATTGCGTGCAGAGCTCACTGCAAATGGAGCAACTTATACTGAGCCAGAAGATACAGCAAACCTCCTGGCTGATAAATTCAGCTCCAGCTTTACTCCTCTCTCCCCCTCAACCTTCCCACAGTAAATATCATCAAATATAACTCCCCCTACTATCACTAGAGAACAGGTCCTTAATGCTCTCTCTAAGACCAAGAACACTGCATCAATGGGTCCAGACAATATCCCAGGATGCCTTCTAAATACCCCAAAACATGATCTATCAGGGGATCTGGATTTACTATTTAACTGTAGCCTCCAAACAGGCTTCATGCCTCATCAATGGAGAAAGGAAACAGTCATCCCTCTGCACAAAGGTAGGCCATCTACAGACCCTGGAAACTACAGACCCATAAGTTTCACTAGTCTTATATGTAAAGCCATGGAAAGAATTATCATGGAGATGATCAATAGAGATATAATAAACCTCCAGACACTGGACCCAACCCAGTTTGGTTTCATCAAGGGCAGATCATGCCTAGTCAACCTGGTGGACTTCTCTGAGAAGGTCACCAAAGCAATGGATGAGGGCAAAATCATTCACACTGCCTACCTTGACCTGGTCAAGGCATTTGATACAATACCCCACTCAGGCATTGTTGACAAATTAAGAGGTTAGGTACAAACCTGTATGTCACCCAGTAAATAACCAAATGACTGACAGGACCCAGGAAGTTAGAATAGGGGAGTCCACTTCTACAAAGAGGCCAGTCACAAGTGGAGTCCCTCAGGGATCAGTCCTTGGACCACTTCTTTTTGGCGTTTACTTTTCAGAAGTCAATGCCAATGTCACTGGTCTCTGGCTGACAAAATTTGCAAATGACTGCAAATTAAGAGCCGTAATGCAATCTCACACTGACACAAATATTCTCCAGGAAGGGCTGACACAGACAAACAACTGCTGTCAGAGCATTGGAGTAAAATTAAACACCAAGAAATGCATAATGGTATCCTTTGGGAAGTCATACACCCCTGGTAACTATAATATTAAAAACACACCTTAGAGTTGACCCAGTAGTCAGGGACTTAGGGACACGCATACATACTAATCTAGCATTTGATCACCACATGTCTACAGTGGTGAGAAAATCTACGTCGCGCAACTTATAAACAATGGTATGGCATCTAAGTCCAAGGAAGTCATTCTTCCACTGTATTCGGCATTTGTCACACCTATCATTGAGTACAATTCCCCCTTTGGTATGTACCAAACCAGACATATCCAACAACTGGAATGTTCACAAAGCTTCCTCAATAAAAGAATACAGGGCATAAGTAATATGTCCTATGCAGACCTCCTCAAGGCCCTATCCCTTTTTTCTGTCTCCTACAGGCTTTTGAGGGGAGATCTATGCCTGGAATACAGGACATTGTCAGACTCTGACCCCACTCTGATGGACCTCTTGCATATCCACAAAACAAACAGCACCAGAATTACCCATTCTAAGACTTAAACCTTGCTGGTGATATAAATAGGACCTGCTGGAGAGAAAGGTATGTATCACAGAGACTACCTTGTCTATGGAACAGGCTTCCCATCCATGTGAAGCACAGTTCTTCCCTAACCCAATTCAAGTGCAACTTGGACAATTGGATGGGAAACCGAAAATTCATCCCTGGTTTGGCACCTGTGTCTGTAATGGACATAGGTAACCTGTAAATGGTTCATCTCCCAGGCCCATACTTACCCTTATCAAGGGTATCAGAACCTGTCAGAGATTTGGGATGCATGGCTAGGCTTAAAAAGGCCCTTGTGGTCATTAGCCTAGTAAACTCCAATGAACCTATGAACCTACAAAGTAATTCATTAAATATGTTTCTCAAAATAGGAACAAGATAGGGTTTTACATTAAAATGGTTCAAAAACAGTATGGTGCTGGGACCTATAGGTATAGTTCTCTTAATTTTATTTAATGTTTACTGACATCTTATGTCAGCTGATATTGAAGGATGAGTATCCTGTAACAGAATATCAAGTTTTATTTGAGTTTTGTCTTTAGTGATAACGGATGCCAAATATTTGTTAAATGCTTCTGCAATTCTTACTGGATATGAGACTATATTATATTATATTATATTATTATATATTATATTATTATATATTATATTATTATATATTATATTATTTGTTTTACATTAGTTATGCATTTTTAAGAGTTGTTTTTATCAGAAAAAAATAAAAAATTAACAAGCATAGGAATCTGTCTAGTTTCAACCTCACCACGAGTGTTGAGGAAAAAATATAATTAAAAAAAAAAACAGAGAAACTAGTGGTCTTAGAACTTTGCTGATGAGCACCGTCACAATCTTCTTCTTCTTTTGGTTGCTCCCGTTAGGGGTTGCCACAATGGATCATCTGTTTCCATTTCTTCCTGTCCTCTGCATCTTGCTCTGTCACACCAACCACCTGCATGTCCTCTCTCACCACATCTATAAACCTTATCTTAGGCCTTCCTCTTTTCCTGTTACCTGGCAGCTTCATCCTTAGCATCTTTTTCCCAATATACTCAGCAACCCTCCTCAGCACATGTCCAAACCAACATAATCTTGCCTCTCTGGCTTTGTCTCCAAACCTTCCAACCTGAGCTGACCTTCTAATATACTTATTCCTAATCCTGTCCATCCTCGTCACACCCAGTGCAAATCTTAACATCTTCAACTCTGCCACGTCAAGCTCTGACTCCTGCCTTTTTGTCAATGCCAGTATCTCCAACCCAGATAACATAGCTGGTCTCACTACCCTCTTGTAGACCTTTCCTTTCACTCTTACTGGTACTCGTCTGTCACAAATCACTCCTGACACTCTTCTCCACCCACTCCATCCTGCCTGTACTCGCTTCTTCACCTCTCTTCCACACTCACCATTACTCTGAATTGTTGATCCCAAGTATTTAAACTCATCCACCTTTGCCACCTCTACTCCCTGCATCCTCAACATTCCTCTATCCACCCTCTCGCTCACACACATATATTCTGTCTTAATCCTACTGACCTTCATTCCTCTTCTCTCTAGAGCATATCTCCACCTCTCCAGGGTCGCCTCTACCTGTTCCCTGCTCTCACTACAGATCACAATGTCATCTGCAAACATCATAGTCCATGGGGACTCCTGTCTGATCTTGTCTGTCAACCTGTCCATCACCATTACAAATAAAAAAGGGCTCAGAGCTGAACCTTGATGTAATCCCACCTACACCTTAAATGCATCCATCACTCCCACTGCAGACCTCACCGCTGTCACACTACCCTCGTACATATCTTGTACCACTCTTACATACTTCTCTGACATTCCCAACTTCCTCATACAATACCACAACTCCTCTCTAGGCACCCTGTCATATGCTCTCTCTAAATCCACAAAGACACAATGCAACTCCTTCTGACATTCTCTGTACTTCTCCATCAACACTCTCAAAGCAAACATTGCATCTGTAGTGCTCTTTCCTGGCATGAAACCATACTGCTGATCACTAATCATCACCTCCCTACTTAACCTAGCTTCCACTACTCTTTCCCATAACTTCATGTTGTGACTGATTAATTGAATCCCTCTGTAGTCACTACAGCTCTACACATCACCCTTATTCTTAAAAATCGGTACCAAAACACTTTTTCTCCATTCCTCAGGCATCCTGAAACTTTCCAAGATTTCATTAAACAATCTAGCTAAAAACTCCACTGCCATTTCACCTAAACACCTCCATGCTTCCACAGGTATGTCATTTGGACCAACAGCCTTTCCATTCTTCATCCTCTTCATAGCTGTCCTTACTTCCTCCTTGCTAATCCACTGCACTTCATGATTCACTATCCTCACATCATCCAACCTTCTCTCCCTCTCATTCTCTTCATTCATCAGCCCCTCAAAGTACTTTTTCCATCTGCTCAACACACTCTCCTCACTTGTGAGTACGTTTCCCTCATTATCCTTTATCACCTTTACCTGCTGCACATCTTTACTAGCTCGGTCCCTCTGCCTAGCCAATTGGTACAGGTCCTTTTCTCCCTCCTAAGTGTCCAACCTTTTATACAACATGTCATACGCCTTATCCTTAGCCTTTGCCACCTCTCTCTTTGCCATGCACTTCAACTCCTTATACTCTTGTCTACTTTCTTCATCTCTCTGACAGTCCCACTTCTTCTTTGCCAACCTCTTTCTCTGTATACTCCCCTATACTTCTTCTTTCCACCACCAGGTCTCCTTGTCCTCCTTCCTCTTTCCAGATGTCACATCAAGCACCTTTCTAGCCATCTCCCTTACTAGCTCTGCTGTAGTTACCCAGCTATTTGGTAACTCTTCACTGCCACCAAGTGCCTGTCTTAACTCTTCCCTGAAGTCCACCTCACAATTACCCTTTCTCAATTTCCACCATTTGATCCTTGGTGCTGCCCTCACACTCATCCTCCTCTTCTTGATCACCAGTGTCATCCTACAAACCACCATCCTATGCTGCCTAACTACACTTTCCCCTGCCACCACTTTACAGTCTCCAATCTCCTTCAGACTGGCCCTTCTACATAAGATATAATCCACCTGTGTGCATCTTCCTCCACTCTTGTATGTCACCCTATGCTCCTCCCTCTTGTTAAAATACGTATTCAACACAGCCATGTCCATCCTTTTTGCAAAATCCACTACCATCTGACCTTCTGCATTCCTTTGCTTAACACCATACCTACCCATCACTTCCTCATCCCCTCTGTTCCCTTCACCAGCATGCCCATTGAAATCTGCTCCAATCACCACTCTCTCAGCCTTGGGTACAGTCATCACCTCTTCATCCAACTCACTCCAAAATGTTTCTTTCTCATCCATCGCACACCCAACTTGTGGGCATATGCACTAACAACATTCATCATTACACCATCAATTTCCAGCTTCATAACATCACTCTATCCAACACTCTTTTTACCTCCAAAAACTCTTAGTATACTGTTCCTTCAGGATAATGCCTACGCCATTTCTCCTCCCATCCACACCATGATAAAACAATTTGAACCTGCCTCCGATACACCTAGCCTTGCTCCTTTTCCATCTGGTCTCTTGCACACACAATATAACAACCTTCCTTCAGTCCATCATATCAGCTAGCTCTCTCCCTATACCAGTCATACTGCCAACATTCAAAGTTCCAACCCTCACTATCACAGTCCTAGCCTTTACCTGCCTTCGGGCATGCCTTCCCCCTCTTCTCCTCCTTCGGCCAACAGTAGCCCAATTTCCGCCAGCACCCTGTTGGCCAACAGTGGCGGTCATTGTTAGCCCGGGCCTTGACCGATCCGGTATGTATATGTGTACTTTTGTCTGCATGTATGATTTGGCAAAATTTTACGCCGGATGCCCTTCCTGACGCAACCCTCCCCATTTATCCGGGCTTTGGACTGGCACAAAGAAATGCACTGGCTTGTGCATCCACAGTGGCTGGGTTTTTATATATATATAATACAATACAGATATACAATATATATAATACAATAATTTCCAAAAATCCTGAAAACCAGGTAGTGTTCCAAAGCAACAAGCCTTTCTGTTGCTAGTTATATAAATGCTGTATTTCAGTTCTTTATTGATGAAATTCAGTTTCTTTTCATGTTCATGACTTTTTTATGTTAAAACAAAAGGACTCAGAAATGGAAAGTTGCAAGCTAAAGCTGCTGTTGTCAGTGCAAGACATAAATAAAAAAAATCAAATAGGAGATTCTAAGTAAAGGGTGTCAGTAAGCAAGCAAGACGTACAGATTAGAATAAACTGCATACTGACATACGCTTTTATTTTTATTTATTTATCTGTATGTGTTTTTTTTTTTTTTGAAGTACGGTACTGATCTCCATGGACAGTTTTCAGACTGGTAGTGGTTAAGGGAATTGGTTAGAATCACATAGTTAGGGAATGGCGACTGAGGGAATCAAACCTTGCACCACTGGACAACAGGAAGTAGCCCATTAACAGCTCCTTAATTCTCTCAACCAACTGCCAGACAATTATCAAAGGAATAGCCACCTACAAAAGAAAAAAAAAGAAAAAGTAAGAGGGCAGAGGGTATTCTCCCTGAAACAGAGAAAATAGAACAGGAGAAGAAAGTGCTTACTGTGAGACAAGTATCCAGAAACAGGGTCCTGATGATTTACAGGAACTCATAACAAATCAAAACATTTTAGGTATGACATTCATTAAGAAAAGTAACATTACAAACTAAACCAACCAAGGATGGCCTGACATTAAAAAATCTACTCATCATACATTGACTTTACAAGAAAAGAGTTAGGCACAGTGACCTTTGCACTTTTGTCAGTAGAAGACGAGGCAGAAATTTCTACCTCATGACAGACAAACCTTGAGGAAAATCCAGATTTGTCTAACCTTCAAGTACGCTGCTTACATTTTATAAAAGGGATAGTGATAAGATGATACCCTGAGCAGTGTGGAGAAAGCACAGTTAGGGGTGGAGGGGTGGACAAGATGTTACCACTTCTTACTCACGCTTTGACAACTTGATGTACACAGTAAATAAGGAAAGAGTAGTCCAACTGTCAGTTATCAAGGCTTACAGAAACCGAATGATGAGGCTAGCACATAGCCATATGCTAAGACATATCTGAGACTGGACAAGACATTAGCAAGGTCTGCCTTCTGTGCTGGATTTCCTGAATGGCAGAACACTACCCCAGACCCATCTCTTACAAATACTTTAATTCCAGTGTCTGTGACATAGGTGTCATGTCAACACACTGCTGTGGACATTGATGAGCTGTTGATAAAATCCAGCTATGGGTTTTAATATATTTTTGTAACTTTGGACAATGTAAATAGCTAAAGCTACAATGAGTATTATTTCCAAGAGCAGGGATTTTTAAGAAAATACTGACTGGCCAGGAGATTCCATTTATGTGTGGAATAGTGTATCAACTATCCCACTACTTTAAGAACAAGCAAATCCGTTTTCTGCCAAATATTAGGATTACACTTATGGAGTAACACATCAGTTTAGACAAACATTAAATAAGGAGCTGAAAAAAAATGGACGCAACAATTTAATACCATTGCTCGGTTTATTTCCCCCACGTGCTTAGGTTTGTTATATACCTTGCTTGTAATGCACCACATTCCTAACTCAGGGAATAATTAACATTCATGAAATCAATATTTTATATATATATATATATATATATATATATATATATATATATGGGAACACTACTGAGTCTCAAATGTGTGAAATCTCGAATTTCAAAAGCTGGAGATCATGTAGCCGAAACCCCACATTACCAAAAGACCAGAAGCACGAAATTCAAACTCCCGATGTTAAGGGATTCTGAGTTAGCACTTCTGGGGTTATGGTTCAGGTAAGTATGTGTGTGTAAGCGTGTCTGTGAGGGGCTTTAGTGTGTGTAAGTGTGTGCTGTGACTGTGGTGTGCGTGAGGGGCTGTAATGTGTGGGTGTGGGTTTGCCTTGTGTGTATGTTTGTACGATCTCGGAGTTAATATATTAAAGTAGGGGGGTGTGGGGGTGCAGGGGGCGAAGCCCCCCCTGCTTATCTTTAGTGTAGTGTGGTTTGTTTGGTTATGGGGGGGAGGCTGTGTATATGTTTGCGTGTGTGCTGTATGTATGTAGTACTTTCACGATTTTGAATTTTGCGGTTTTAACATTTCGTTAATGTGGAGTTTAGGGATTATAGTTTCTGTATTTTGGGCTTCGGGATTGTGTACTTTTGGGATTCAGTAGTGAATCCATATATAGTTATATATATAATATATGTCCGCTTTTACCTGCACCTCAGAACATCATTCCTGAGCAGGCTAACTTTCTGATTCATAATTCTGAACAGATACTAATGTGGAAAGTAAGACTCTGACTTTGCTTGCATTTTTCTCTTTTACTGTTATACTGCCTTATATTTGTATTTTTGCTATTCAGTTTCACATGTTTGAATTTTCAATATGTTCCGATAGTAGCCTGGGTCTCTATGTTAGTATGCTAGTTTGCTATATATTCTGCACCTATTGTGCTTAATGTTGTAATTAATTTCTGAGAAGGTAGACAGCTGGTATTACGGCATTCATATACTTTTGACTGCATCTTGCTTGCAGCTTAGAGTTGCCAATGCTTACTGGATTTGATTTATTAGCTTCCTAACATTCCCTGTCTCATACCACTTCTACCTACTTATTTCCTGCCTCCTGCCTTTATATCCACTACCTTAAGCTGTTCAGTACAAACTGGTAAACTTTCATTTGATACCTTAATGCAAAACATAGTCCGTTCTCCTTTTAAAATCTACCTTTATCCCATTTTTCCAGGCAAATTATCCCATTCTTACCTTCTCATTTATCTGGGCAATATCCCAAGAGTGCTTGTAAAACCAATTGCCTGTGGATATTAACCTCCAATGGACATTTCATATTTAAACACCCATCTATCACTGGATACCCTCTCCACATCAATCTTATTTCCACAGTGTTAATGTATGTATAGCAAGCTGTTTAATATTACTTTTATTGTCCTGCTCTAGTCAAATAGTCCCTCATGCATCACAACCCCCCCCCCCACCTCTTGGCATCCTCTGCTTCATTCCCTTTATCTTACTCTGTTTCTTAAAAAGGCAAATTAGCAACTTCCTTCTCATTTTGGGTCATTATTCAAGTATCCCTAGAGCTTTGTCCCACTTCTTTCCATTTGTACTCATCATTTTATTGATTACTTATTTGTAGACCTTCCCACTTGTCTCCCACCTAGCATACTCCTATCACCATGCTTTTACTGCTAGCTTTTTCAGTCTACATCTGCCATGCTCATCAGCTATAACTATCTCCTTCTATTCTTCTCCCTGCAATAATTGCCACCCTCCAACTTACCTGTCTGACTGTTTTTCTAGTGAGATACTAAACCAGCTCCATTTGCCCTTGCCACACTCAGACTCACTAAGCTCTCCAACCCTACCCCATTCCCACCCACCCCCACTTTCCTTAGGATTATACTTACCTAAGCCACTCCCACTATGTTATCATCCAATCAACCCTCGCTATAACCACACCCACACCCTTGACACATTTTACCTTAAAGGCTCCTTGCTCCAACTAAATTCTTGGTCTAACCACTCTCCCATACATTTTATTTTTAATTTGCAAACGTTCACATATCCAGTCCCTCTTATTCTGCAAAAATGTCCCGTTCCCACAGCTAACAATCTTCATTTTGTCACTCAGTATTACCCTCCTCATATTGACTCAAGCCACCTCTCTCCACCATATGAAATGCTCATTTCCACCTAAAACTCATACTCTTATTATAACATCATAATCCACTGTAACAAGTTTCTCAAACATCTCATTAACATCATTTAACTGTTACAACAGATTGCCTCATAAACTAAAACTCCCCATTAACAACAAACTCAAACTAACTTACAACATTTTACCCAAGTCCAAAGGATACCACCAGCAACTTGAATTAATGGCTTGTTAGTATAACTGAACAAAAATAGCACTACTAAAATAAAGTAAATACTGATGAGTCGAAACCCAGCCAGGTTAAAACGTTAAACTTTAATTAACTGGAAAGCATTTTCGCAAGTTTCAGTTGCTGCTTCAGACCATAAAAACAATACTGAAAACACATCTTTGTATACTTATAGCATTTAACAAAACATCCAATAAACAACAAGATGTAATTAATAGTCAATCTAAAAATTAACTGTGCATAATTACTTATCTTAATTTTCTAACCTACCAATCATATAACATTATACAATAATTTATCCTATTAAAATAAAGACCTGAGTTTAACAGCCAATCAAAAAACAATAAACAAAGTAATGCTTTAAAACAATATCACTATTGAAATGCTTTTTTTCAGCTTAGCTTAAAATATGCCTTTCACATCCAATGTCTACCTTATATATCTAACATCCCATAACAAAATGTATTTGAAGCATAATACGTATACAAAGAAGATGTTTTTAAGAACCTACTTTTTTCAAGTTAATCACAGTGTCGCTAATAAAAAAAAAAATACTTCTATGACAGATTAAAATGATCTTCTCTCCAAATATTATTGGCTGTCACAAATCATTCTATTCCCTAGAAACTTCTAAAAAAACATATGAATAAAACAAAAAGCGCCAATTATGAATCTAGTCATATTGTGCATTCTAAGATATCAGAACTCAACCAAAAGCATGTATGAGTCTATTTAATATATCTATTATTAAAATATACTATTCATAGTAATCTCTTTCAAATTATTAAAGTGCCTTTATTTTTGAAAATATTATAAACATTTTTAATACTTTTGTAATAATTAATTTGTGATTACACCTAGATTAGCACTATCAGATAAAAAAATCTCTTCTTGTCAAAATCAAAAAAAATTCAACCAATAACTACATCAAGGGTCTGAAGGCCACTTATTACTGATAAGCTCAGATAAATCACAAGCTTTTTATATGACAAATTTATCAAGAAATTACCTCAGACTAACTTTTGTTAATATCTCGTCCTTTTTAACATTTTTATTTTATTCTCTATAGTGACCATATTCAGCTCTTTAAACTAATAGTGGTATCTTATAAACAATGAAAGCTGACATTTCTTCTATCTAACCAATCACAAAAGCTTACTATTGGTTCTAACATATATTCCACTAAAGTATGCCTTCTCAATCCATAAGATCAACAACTAGAAAGCTGTCTATAGATCTCACTTATGCAGGAAGCACTTCAAACAAATTTTTAGTAATACTGCATTATTTTTGATATTTTTGCTCACTAACTTAATCCTATCCAACTCTTGCAACTAATAATGGCATGAACTTATGGCAAGTGTCTCATAGCCAATGAACACTAATTCTTCATTTATTTAACCAATTACAAATGATCACCACACAACTGGTAGTGCTTAGTATCAGCTTTCTGTTGGTTCTAATACATATTCCAATAGACTGTACCTTTTCAGGGAATCAGCCTATTAGAAAACACTGGCCCAGCCCATAGAAATGCATTTGGTTTAATACAGCAATCATAGAATTGTCTATGTCAAAACTGAGGCAATAGCCCTGCTTGCAGATGCCTCGCATATCTGAAAGTAATGAATTCTTAAACTACTAAATCAGTCAAATGGCCGATCAACACTAAACTTGTCAGAGGACATTCAAACATGATGAACAGCCATGTAACAACTTCCTAAAACTCATTATCAAAACATTTCACATTATCGTTCTGAATAACAGCCATCAGCAGCATCAATTGTTAGATAGTTTGAGATTAAGTATCTGATAACCAATGAACACTGGTTATATCTCTTCTAAGCCAATCCCTGAAATAAACCAGTGAATGGTCAAGAAGTTTCATTTTAAATTGTTATTGGCTAGTGCATATTATCCAATTAGATGTGTTTATTTGGGGGACCAGCCTATTAAGTCTATACAACATACTATATAGAAGCATATGCTTTTGCATAGATCCAGTGAAGCAGAACAAGTTAACGGTATCGATACTCCAGGATTCTAATAGAATTATAAACATCATTGTGTCATAAAAATAAGTGGCCATGGAGGTCAAAGACAGCCACATCATTTTGAATACTTCTAAATGTTTCAAATATTTGAAACTTCATTTGACCGAGCTCTAAAGTTTATATATAATGGTAAAGTAACAAGCAATAGCACCATGTACTCACTAGATACTTCACTACTTAACAAAAAGTTATCTGCTCGCTGTGAATTTTAGCATTTAAGATATCCAAGAATGATTCATTGTCTAGGGAAAAAAACAACCAGAAATCAGACTCCAATGCTACCCTTAATCATTAATTTATAGTTTATTATATTAAGGGTAGCATTAGGGTCTGATCTATAAAGATCTGTGGGTTCTATGACTCCAACAAATATATCCCTTATATTAATAAACCAACGGTACAAGTCTACTAATATTATATGAGACAAAACATTGAACATATATATATATCAATCACAGCTTAGGCAGGATCCAGATCCAGGATCTGTCTGCCTGAGATGACATCATCGACAGATCATGATGCTTTGCCAGAGATGGCCTACACCTGACAAATCATCACCATAACAGGTACAAGCAAGCAAAATGTGAGGGTAATGCTACTCAGTACAAGAAGTCTAAACCTCATAATGCACTCACTCGAGGCACTCCTTAAAATGGAGAACATCGACATCTGTGCAGTGACAGAGACCTGGTTCAAGGCTCCAGAGAGCACCCCTGCATTACCAGGCTATAATTCATGCCACACCTTTTGGCCACCTAACCTGGACTGAAACACTAACGGTGGAGGCGTTTCCATATTCATTAAGCATATCCACACCTCTAGGCTAGATGCTCAGCATAATGCATCCGAGATTAACCAAGTGCAACTAACTCTGAGCAAGACCGCAATCCAAATTGTAGCTTGCTACAGATCCCCCACCATGCCCCAAGATTCTCACTCCTCATTTCTTGATACACTGGAAAATATTAGGGTACAGCCTAACACCCTAATAATGGGTGATTTCAACTACCCTACCATTAACTGGGAAAACTACTCATGTACCAACTCTTTTGCTCATTGTTTTCTGGAATTCATAAATTCCAACTCCTTGGATCAACTTATACACACCCCCACCAGGGGCAGCAATATCCTATACCTGATCATTACCAACATGGGCAACCAGCATTCTACACCAGAGGTCAGTTCCTCGTTGGTCAGATCCGACCACAAGCTAATCAACCTAGACAGCCACATCCTGCCCCACCCACCCATTAGGGAAACCACCGTAAAAAATTAATCCAAAGCCAACTTCATGCTTCTTAAGACAGAAGTGTCAAACTTCATGACACCCATGCAGATGGACAATAGAGGTACGACTGCTGAATCCTACACAAATGCACTTTATAAACACTTACAGGAGTGCAAGGATTGTGCAATCCCTATCAGAACCAAGATGCTATCCTCTAAAAAAAGGAAGCCAATCTGGTCGTCCCCTGCCATAAACAAACTCAACAACAGAAGAAAGAAACTGTTGCAAAAAAGAGTAAAATAACATTATTGGAGGAACTCCCTGGCCAGCCTCAGTAAGAAGCTGAGATCCCTCATAAAATCCTCCAAACCTAGTTATGAAAACAAAATCGCCACTGATTCTAAAGACAACCACAAAGCCTTCTATAACTATGTCAAGAATCTCAATCGCAACACTCAAATCTGCTCTGAGGTACAGCATAATGGCACTAAATATACAGAACCAACTGATATTGCCAACATCCTGGCAGATAGGTTCAGTGCTAACTTTATCCCACTCTCACCCCCTAAAGGCCCCATCCCTATACCGGAAGAATGCAACGTTCCTGTAATCATGGCTACACAGGTAAAAACCACACTCTCCAAAGCCAAGAACACAGCATCCATGGGACCTGACAACATCCCAAGCTGCATTCTACATGAACTACATTATGAACTGGCACCCCACCTAAGTACCATGTTCAATCATAGCCTTACCTTAGGCTTTTTGCCCACTGAATGGTGCACAGTGACAGTCATCCCACTCCACAAAAGGGGAGCCACCATGAACCCTTGGAACTACTGCCCCATTAGCCTGACGAGCCTGGTCTGCAAGGCTATGGAACGTCATCATGGAACTTATAAACAATGACACTGGTAATCTCCAAACTCTGGACCCCACCCAGTTCAGGTTTGTAAAAGGCAGATCATGTCTCCTAAACCTGATAGACTTCTTTGAAGCGGTCACCAAAGCCGTAGATGAGGGTAAGGAGGTTCACACAGCCTATCTGCATCTCGCCAAGGCTTTTGACACCATCCCCTACTCTGGAATTATAGATAAACTCACTAAACTAAGTATAAATCCCTATGTCACAAGATGGGTTGCCAACAGGCTCACTGACAGAACCCAGACTGTGCAAGTAGCAGACTCCAAATCCGACTTCAGACCAGTGAAAGTGGAGTACCACAGGGTTTAGTCCTGGGTCCTCTCCTGTTTGGTATCTACTTCTCTGAAGTACAGGCTAACACAGAAGGTCTTTGGCTAACAAAGTTCACAGATGACTGCAAACTAGGAGCCATAATCGAAACTCCTAACAATGTGGACATCCTACAAAAGGGCCTCACTGAGACAGATGCCTGGTGTCAAAGCCATGGCCTCATGCTCAATGCCAAAAAGTACATTGTCATCCTTTTTGGTAAAAACTCTGTACCCATGAACTACCACATAGGCAGTAATCTACTTAACATCAAAAGTGTGATAAGAGACCTTGGAACACAGGTGAACAGTAGTCTCTCCTTTGATAATCACATCACCAAAGTAGTCAAGAAATCCTTCTACATGGCACATCTCATTACAAAAGGTTTCTCTTCCAGGAAAAAAGAGGTAATTGTTTCCCTCTATTCACCACTCATTAGACCCATTATAGAATACAGTGCCCCTTTTGGTATGTACCTCACAAGACATCTACAACTGGAAAAGTCACAGAAATACCTCACAATGAGGATTACTGACCTCAAACAGATGCCCTATGCAGACTGTCTCAAAAAACTTCAGCTTTACTCTGTCACATATCACCTTCTCAGAGACGATCTCTGCCTAACATACAAAGCTATGTCAAACCCAGAGCTGTTGGACATGCTACACTTAATGAAATCCCAATCCCTCCGAGCTACATGCTCTAGGGACCTAAACCTTGTCACAATAATAAACAGAACATGCTGGAGGGATAGATTCCTATCCCAGAAAATTCCCGTACTCTGGAACAAATTACTTATCTATATCAAAAAAAGCTCCTCATTAGCACTTTTCAAGCAAAATCTTGATGATTGGATGGGAAGTAGGAAATTCACCCTGAGGATCAATTCTGTGGCTCTGCTCAACAGAGGCACAGGAAAATAATTTTCTTATGTGGTGAAAGCCAGGGTACCTTTTTGGCTAGGCTTATATAGGCCCTAGGGCCAATTGCCTAGTACCTACCTATGAACCTATGACATACAAAGACATTACTGGACAAAACTATATTCATATATGTGGCTATTCTTTGAATAAACTTATTATCATAACTGCAATATTGTTATAAATACCTGATAATATAATTGATCCCTTCTTCATTTGGGATGATAGTAAATAAAGCTCTTACATCCATGGTGATTAGGTGCATACAAGTTTGATGATGTCTATTGCTTTCAAACTTATATAGATCCTGTAAAAATTGTTTTGTATCCCTTAAAACATACTGATTGGTGTTTTAACACTGGACATAGATATTTCTCTATATAAATTGAAAATGGCTCAGTAAGTCAGCCAGCCCCATCCACTATAAGTCTTAAGGGTGGTTTTACCAGATCTGTATGAATTTTGGGGGATACCTTGAATGACTGGTACTGTAGGATGTTCTATCTTAAAATATTCAGCTAATTCGACTATTGTCGCTCTTAAGGCTACCAACTCTTCTACTGTTTGCTGTATACTTTTTTGTATATTCTTTATATGCTGCAAAATAATTCTTTTATATGAAATGATGTCCATCAACATATCCGTCATGGTTTGATCATAATAGGCTATATGCACAACTACTGTGGGGTCATCTTTATCAGCTGGTTTAATAACTATGTTATTATTATTATATAACAAACTCAATGCTTTTCTTTCATTAAATGTAATATTCTTATACCCTCCAGTCTTTATATTTCTATTATATAGGTCATAAATTTAATTAGCACAAATTTTCAAGAAAGCATCTTACAATGGATGTAATACTGGAATCAAAGTACTAGGTTTTTTTATAGATAGTCATGTTATTTTGAACAGCTCCATAATAAATTTTCAAAATAAGATTATGTAAAAATAGTTTCATATCTAATATAACATCAGCTACGTCTGATGGCTTTTTTTCTAAGATGGAAGGTTCATCAGATATAAGTTGATATTTAGATATATTCCATACTAATGATCTTCCCCCATTTTCCACTTTCTCTTGATAGTCTGAGTGGGGCCATTGTCACTTGTTTGTTTCCTCTTTTCTCCTCCCCAACTTCTCAAATGATTCTGATACCTTTGTTCTTTCTTGTTTATAGGTAGTGGTAGTTTAAAAAAAATGTTCTTCTTGCATAGTTGTTGTAGACCTAAAGTCTTTCGGTCTCACCACTGGTGACTCCTCCAATGTA
This sequence comes from Protopterus annectens, assembly GCF_019279795.1. NCBI lineage: Eukaryota > Metazoa > Chordata > Ceratodontiformes > Protopteridae > Protopterus > Protopterus annectens. The sequence continues at coordinate 343,070,047 of NC_056743.1, forward strand.
AAGTAGGATTTAAAGACTATTTCTCTTGTCTCATGTCTTTGTCTTGTAACATCTATGTGAGACCCTTTATTTACTGTTTTTTGTCCATTGCCTGTCTCTACAGTCATTGTCTATGTACCGAAGATAGTTTGGTTAGTAGCAGACATATTCTTATTAGGCATATTATCTTTTATAGCTAGATCTATTCTTGGCCAAGTACTTTTACAAACCCACCTATTTTAAACATATAAAATTTTACCTCCGGTCATTATCACAAAGTGGTGATCTTCATGCAAACCTTTGCCCTTACCTCTCTTCCAGTATAAACCATTCCCCCTATCCCTCCCTAAACACATCCACAAATACTCAAAATCTTATTAAGGTAACAATCAACATAAGGAGTATCTGTAATAAAATTACTGAATTTCATGGCTGGCTCTATCAATACACCCCTAATATAGTAGCTGTTATAGATACATGGCTAAAGCCTCATATATCTGATACTGAAATAGTTCCAAATGCTACAATATTATTAGAAATGACAGACTCACAAAGAAAGGTGGTGGTGTAGCTATAATATATCATACCCCATTAACTATTAAATCCTTTCCCAAACCTGTCCCAACTTGCAACAACATGGAATGTCTCCTAGAACCTCTACAAATAAACAGTAATAAAAACGTATGCATAGCAGTCATTTACATTCCTCCAGTTCAAAATATACCTACTACTGAAAATTTTCTAGCATGGACAACTCAAAATGTATCTAACAAAACTATCATTCTAGAAGATACTAACATTAACTGATTAAAACTAACCTCTGATTCCCCTGCTTAACTGTATTAACCTCTACAGGTTTACACAACTGATAAATTCCCCCACCCGAATACTAAACAATCAACCAGAAGCCATCCTAGACTGGATTCTTGTTTCAGATCCACAAAAATACTCTTAACACTTATACCCTCCCTAACACTCTCAATGACATCTACCTGCCCTTCCAAACAGAACCCACACTCAGATGCCAAAATGCTACTCTTATAGCACATCTAAGAACTTAACTAATTTTAACCAAACAGCTTTTAACAATGCTCTAAATGCTCATAATTGGACCACTCTAAAACTCCCTACCATTAGAAGAGGCAGTACAGTATTAAATAGTAACTCCCTTAACACTATAAACATTATAGCCCCACTGCATTAAAAAGATTAAAACTCAGTCATGCTCATTGGCTTACCAAACAACTGAACAAATGCTTAGATCAAGAGACCAAGCCTGGAAAGAATGGAGTAAAAATGAAACCCAAGCAAATGAAAATAACTTCCAACAACTTTGTAATAAAGCAAAGAAATTAGTTAAAAAATGTTAAAAAAAATACTTCTTACAAGAATTATCTAGTTCAAGTAATAATCCCCCAAAATTTGGGAAATCAGTCTCTTCCCTCTTTAATCCTGGAACTCCCCAAAATTCATCACCATTTCCAAACAAAGACCCTCAACAAATAGCTCATATTTGCAACTCCCACTTCATAGATAGGATTGCTAAACCTGTTACCTATCCTCCACCCAATATGGATAATCCCCCAGCAATAACACAAGTAGCACAAAGCCAACTCCTAAAGACTCTAATCTTCACCATTCACTCCATAATGAAATAAATGACAACACCCCAATAATTCCTACTTTCTCCTTAAAACCTGTACCCACCTCCCAAGTATTCAAGTTACTAAATAAACTAAAACCTTGCTTCTTATCTGCTGACAACCTCCCCTCTGAATATCTGAAACTCGGTGCCAAAGCTATAGCTTACCCTGTCTCTATTCTAATTAATAGATCTATCTCTGAGTTCATAATTCCTCAAATCTGGAAAAAGTCCATTATAACCCGCCGCACAAAGGTGGAACCAAAAATGACTTAACTAACTATTGTCCCATCTGCATCCCCTCTCCTTTATCTAAAATACTAGAAAAACGTATACAAAGTCAGCCACTAAAACGCCTGTGTGATAACAACCTTCTTGCTCCCTAAATCACCTGTGTGATAACAACCTTCTTGCTCATACCCAGCATGGCTTTTTTTCCTGCAGACAGTACTATAACAGTCCTGCCTTTACTGATGCTATGAAGGCTTTGGATGATGGTCTACAAATATCAGTATTTTTACTAGACCTGTCCAAAGCATTCAACACAGAACCACATAACAAATTAATTCAGCAACTTGCAACTCTAGGATGCTCCCAGCACTCCCTTATCTGGTTCTCTAATTATCTCAACAGCAGATAAAAATCATTTAAGTGGCAAAATAAACAATCATGATACATAGTCAATAAAATGGGCATCCCACAGGGGTCTATTCTGGGACTTTTGCTATTTAATGTATTCATAAATGATCTCCACGCAGTCTCAGCACAAAGTTCAATCATCCAATATGCCGATGACTCTACTACTATATCCCCTGCAATAACTTCTCTGATCTTCAAAAATAACACAAATTGCCTTTACAAACATAGAAACATGGCTAAACGATGCGCATCTTCTTCCAAATCCTAAAAAATCCAAACTAGTATTGTTTTCATCGAAGCCACCTCGACATGACTTTATAATTTACTCCCAAAATAAGACAGAAATTGAAATAGTGCACTCAACAAATTTACTGGGCATTATTATAGATGACAAACTATCCTTTGAGTAAGATATTCTAAACACACGATGAAAAACACACACTTTAAATTAAGCAAATTCTATAGACAGAAAACACACATGGACAAACCTACAAAAGTAAAGCTGGCAAACACCAGACTACTTCCATCCCTTCTTTATGGCTCCCCCATTTTAACTAATCTGCACACATCCCTAAGCAACAAATTTCAATCATGCTGCCACAAAATAGCAAATTTTGCCACTGAATTGCCATATAAAACACACCATTGTCTAGCTATGATGGAATTGAACTGGCTTGAATTTCCCCATTTCCTTAATTACATCCAACTAACATTAGCTCATAAATTAATATACAACCAAGATAAATGGCCTTATCTACTTTCTATCCTAGACTTCTATACCCCCATCAGAAACCTTCTATGCACTAGCAAACAATTCCTAAAGGTTTCCAAACCCATTAAAAGGGCAGGACAAAGAATGTATTAGAACAGTGAAGTTTCAAAACTTCAATGTTTTAATATAGACTCCAGGACAAAGCCTGTACTTACATGCCATATCTAAGCTATGGAATGCCCAATTGGAATAATTAAAAAAAACTTTAAACTCACTTTAAAACATCATTTGCATAATAAATTATTATGTCCCTGTCTACAAAACTGTAAACCACCTTAAACTTTCATTAACACTTTAAAACAGCAGATCTCGTATTAAAAACAATTACAATCTTCCTTTGTGAATATGAACTTCATGATATATCTGCTCGTAATCTCATTATCCAATCATAATGGGTCACTTATGTTGACATATACCATAATGGGTCATTTATGTTGACATATACCATAATGGGTCATTTATGTTGACATATATCATAATGGGTCATTTATGTTGACATATACCATAATGGGTCATTTATGTTGACATATACCATAATGGGTCATTTATGTTGACATATATCATAATGGCTCATTTATGTTGACAAATACCATAATGGGTCATTTATGTTGACATATACCATAATGGCTCATTTATGTTGACATATGCCATAATGGGTCATTTATGTTGACATATACCATAATGGCTCATTTATGTTGACAAATGCCATAATGGGTCATTTATGTTGACATATAACATAATGGCTCATTTATGTTGACATATACCATAATGGCTCATTTATGTTGACATATACCATAATGGCTCATTTATGTTGACATATATCATAATGGCTCATTTATGTTGACATATACCATAATGGCTCATTTATGTTGACATATATCATAATGGCTCATTTATGTTGACATATACCATAATGGGTCATTTATGTTGACATATACCATAATGGGTCATTTATGTTGACATATACCATAATGGGTCATTTATGTTGACATATATCATAATGGGTCATTTATGTTGACATATACCATAATGGGTCATTTATGTTGACATATATCATAATGGCTCATTTATGTTGACATATATCATAATGGCTCATTTATGTTGACATATACCATAATGGGTCATTTATGTTGACATATATCATAATGGCTCATTTATGTTGACATATATCATAATGGGTCATTTATGTTGACATATATCATAATGGCTCATTTATGTTGACATATATCATAATGGCTCATTTATGTTGACATATGCCATAATGGCTCATTTATGTTGACATATACCATAATGGGTCATTTATGTTGACATATATCATAATGGGTCATTTATGTTGACATATATCATAATGGGTCATTTATGTTGACATATGCCATAATGGCTCATTTATGTTGACATATGCCATAATGAGTCATTTATGTTGACATATATCATAATGGCTCATTTATGTTGACATATGCCATAATGGCTCATTTAAATTGACATATATCATAATGGGTCATTTATGTTGACATATACCATAATGGGTCATTTATGTTGACATATATCATAATGGCTCATTTATGTTGACATATACCATAATGGGTCATTTATGTTGACATATATCATAATGGCTCATTTATGTTGACATATACCATAATGGCTCATTTATGTTGAGATATACCATAATGGGTCATTTATGTTGACATATACCATAATGGGTCATTTATGTTGACATATATCATAATGGGTCATTTATGTTGACATATATCATAATGGGTCATTTATGTTGACATATGCCATAAGGGGTCATTTATGTTGACATATGCCATAAGGGGTCATTTATGTTGACATATACCATAAGGGGTCATTTATGTTGACATATACTATAAGGGGTCATTTATGTTGACATATATCATAATGGGTCATTTATGCTGACATATACCATAAGGGGTCATTTATGTTGACATATATCGTAATGGCTCATTTATGTTGACATATATCATAATGGGTCATTTATGTTGACATATACCATAATGGCTCATTTATGTTGACATATACCGTAATGGCTCATTTATGTTGACATATATCATAATGGCTCATTTATGTTGACATATACCATAATGGCTCATTTATGTTGACATATACCATAATGGGTCATTTATGTTGACATATATCATAATGGGTCATTTATGTTGACATATACCATAATGGGTCATTTATGTTGACATATATCATAATGGCTCATTTATGTTGACATATGCCATAATGGCTCATTTATGTTGACATATGCCATAATGGGTCATTTATGTTGACATATGCCATAATGGCTCATTTATGTTGACATATACCATAATGGCTCATTTATGTTGACATATATCATAATGGGTCATTTATGTTGACATATACCATAATGGGTCATTTATGTTGACATATATCATAATGGGTCATTTATGTTGACATATATCATAATGGGTCATTTATGATGACATATACCATAATGGGTCATTTATGTTGACATATATCAGAATGGGTCATTTATGTTGACATATATCATAATGGGTCATTTATGTTGACATATGCCATAATGGGTCATTTATGTTGACATATACCATAATGGATCATTTATGTTGACATATATCATAATGGGTCATTTATGTTGACATATGCCATAATGGGTCATTTATGTTGACATATATCATAATGGGTCATTTATGTTGACATATACCATAATGGGTCATTTATGTTGACATGCCATAATGGGTCATTTATGTTGACATATACCATAATGGGTCATTTATGTTGACATATATCATAATGGGTCATTTATGTTGACATATACCATAATGGGTCATTTATGTTGACATATCATAATGGGTCATTTATGTTGACATATATCATAATGTGTCATTTATGTTGACATATACCATAATGGGTCATTTATGTTGACATATATCATAATGGGTCATTTATGTTGACATACACCATAATGGGTCATTTATGTTGACATATATCATAATGGGTCATTTATGTTGACATATACCATAATGGCTCATTTATGTTGACTTATACCATAATGGGTCATTTATGTTGACATATATCATAATGGGTCATTTATGCTGACATATATCATAATGGCTCATTTATGTTGACATATGCCATAATGGCTCATTTATGTTGACATATACCATAATGGCTCATTTATGTTGACATATATCATAATGGCTCTTTTATGTTGACATATATCATAATGGCTCATTTATGTTGACATATATCATAATGGCTCATTTATGTTGACATATACCATAATGGGTCATTTATGTTGACATATACCATAATGGGTCATTTATGTTGACATATATCATAATGGCTCATTTATGTTGACATATACCATAATGGCTCATTTATGTTGACATATACCATAATGGGTCATTTATGTTGACATATACCATAATGGCTCATTTATGTTGACATATACCATAATGGCTCATTTATGTTGACATATACCATAATGGGTCATTTATGTTGACATATATCATAATGGCTCATTTATGTTGACATATACCATAATGGCTCATTTATGTTGACATATACCATAATGGCTCATTTATGTTGACATATATCATAATGGGTCATTCATGTTGACATATACCATAATGGCTAATTTATGTTGACATATACCATAATGGGTCATTTATGTTGACATATATCATAATGGCTCATTTATGTTGACATATACCATAATGGCTCATTTATGTTGACATATACCATAATGGGTCATTTATGTTGACATATACCATAATGGGTCATTTATGTTGACATATATCATAATGGCTCATTTATGTTGACATATACCATAATGGCTCATTTATGTTGACATATACCATAATGGGTCATTTATGTTGACATATATCATAATGGGTCATTTATGTTGACATATATCATAATGGGTCATTTATGTTGACATATACCATAATCGGTCATTTATGTTGACATATACCATAATGGGTCATTTATGTTGACATATACCATAATGGCTCATTTATGTTGACATATATCATAATGGGTCATTTATGCTGACATATACCATAATGGGTGATTTATGTTGACATATATCATAATGGGTCATTTATGTTGACATATATCATAATGGGTCATTTATGTTGACATATATCATATCTTGTGTATATAAAAATGACAATCTTGCACATTATATAGAACTGTAAAAAAACTTTATTCTTGATGTATCTGTTTTGAAACGTTGTTATGCTGCTGTAGATACCATTTTGTGTACTTTTTGGATTTGCTCACTACCTTATTAATCTATAGAAAAGCATATACACCATAGAACTGTAAAACAAAATATATCTTCTTGTTCTTGATGTATCTGTACTGAAAATTAGCATGTTCATGAATATATTATATTGTCTAGCATACTTTCTGGATTTATGAACTGAGTTTTTCTCCCCAGGCCTCCACTGATAATGGTTTCTGGACCCAGTGGACGTTCCTGGTCAACAAATGTTAATAAATAAATATATAAATATTGCTTCAGACTTTGATGTCAGTCTAAAGTCCTACTCCCAGAACCCACAAATTGCCCATATATGCCTACTTCTGCAGTTCATACAGGGTGACATGCATTGGTAATGACTGAAACTACTTTTTTACTAGTTCTATTTTCTACTACTAGTGGAACTGTCTGCGTAATTTTCTTCTCAACTGTTCTCATTTTTGCCTGTAAATCTCGGCATTTTATGACTTCATGTCTCTCTGTACATCAGTGCCAATTATAACTGCGTGTAGCAATTTCATTGATCAATGCTACTTTTGTCTTCTTTCCGGACTACTATATATGGTTTTCTTGCATCTATTTTTTAAACATTGGTAATGTGTGATTCCATGTAGTATAAATGTCATTGTTCTATATAAGGCATTGGGGTTACATTTCCATTGCTTCTCAGCAACTTCTATACTATAGTATTTGCACAATCGCCAATGCAGCAGTCTTGCCATATTACTGTGCCTTTCAGTACATAGCAATGAGTGACTCACACCTTAGGAATGAGTGACTCACACCTTAGCAATGAGTGACTCACACCTTAGCAATGAGGGACTTACACCTTAGCAGTGAGTGACTCACACCTTAGCAATGAGTGACTCACACCTTACAATGAGTGACTCACACCTTAGCAATGAGTGGCTCACACCTTAGCAGTGAGTGACTCACACCTTAGCAATGAGTGGCTCACACCTTAGCAGTGAGTGACTCACACCTTAGCAATGAGTGACTCACACCTTAGCAGTGAGTGACTCACACCTTAGCAATGAGTGACTCACACCTTAGCAATGACTGACTCACACCTTAGCAGTGAGTGACTCACACCTTAGCAGTGAGTGACTCACACCTTAGCAATGAGTGGCTCACACCTTAGCAGTGAGTGGCTCACACCTTAGCAGTGAGTGACTCACACCTTAGCAGTGAGTGACTCACACCTTAGCAATGAGTGACTCACACCTTAGCAGTGAGTGACTCACACCTTAGCAGTGAGTGACTCACACCTTAGCAATGAGTGACTCACACCTTAGCAGTGAGTGACTCACACCTTAGCAATGACTGACTCACATCTTAGCAGTGAGTGACTCACACCTTAGCAATGAGTGACTCACACCTTAGCAGTGAGTGACTCACACTGTAGCAGTGAGTGACTCACACCTTAGCAGTGAGTGACTCACACCTTAGCAATGACTGACTCACACCTGGCAGTGAGTGACTCACACCTTAGCAGTGAGTGACTCACACCTTAGCAATGACTGACTCACACCTGGCATTGAGTGACTCACACCTTAGCAGTGAGTGACTCACACCTTAGCAATGAGTGGCTCACACCTTAGCAATGAGTGACTCACACCTTAGCAGTGAGTGACTCACACCTTAGCAGTGAGTGGCTCACACCTTAGCAGTGAGTGACTCACACCTTAGCAGTGAGTGAATCATACCTGGCAGTGAATGACTCACACCTTAGCAATGAGTGACTCACACCTTACAGTGAGTGACTCACACCTGGCAGTGAGTGACTCACACCTTAGCAATGACTGACTCACACCTGGCAGTGAGTGACTCACACCTTAGCAGTGAGTGACTCACACCTTAGCAATGAGTGACTCACACCTTAGCAGTGAGTGACTCACACCTTAGCAATGACTGACTCACACCTTAGCAGTGAGTGACTCACACCTTAGCAGTGAGTGACTCACACCTTAGCAATGAGTGACTCACACCTTAGCAGTGAGTGACTCACACCTTAGCAATGAGTGGCTCACACCTTAGCAGTGATTGGCTCACACCTTAGCAGTGAGTGACTCACACCTTAGATGTGAGTGACTCACACCTGGCAGTGAGTGACTCACACCATAGCAATGAATGACTCACACCTGGCAGTGAGTGACTCACACCTTAGCAATGAGTGACTCACACCTGGCAGTAAGTGACTCACACCTTAGCAATGAGTGACTCACACCTGGCAGTGAGTGACTCACACCTTAGCAGTGAGTGACTCACACCTTAGCAGTGACTGACTCACACCTTAGCAATGAGTGGCTCACACCTTAGCAGTGAGTGACTCACACCTTAGCAGTGAGTGACTCACTCCTGGCAGTGAGTGACTCACACCTTAGCAATGAGTGACTCACACCTTAGCAATGAGTGGCTCACACCTTAGCAGTGAGTGACTCACACCTTAGCAGTGAGTGACTCACACCTGGTAGTGAGTGACTCACACCTTAGCAATGAGTGACTCACACCTGGCAGTGAGTGACTCACACCTGGCAGTGAGTGACTCACACCTTAGCAGTAAGATGTGCAGCTGTTTCTAGCTTTGTTTTACCGAGCCTGCATTTGTTTATTTGTCCGCTGTGATCAATGGACTCTGTAAATGAATGTGTGTGTGTCCACTCTCCTGGCCGACATTATTAGCCTTTCATCCTTTGGTTTTGAGTCGTATCTCTTTAACCATTAGCCATTCCTGCACTTCCTAAAGGACTCTGTACATGCCACTCTGTGTGTCGACGTTCCGTTTTTTCCTTCTCATCTGATCCTTTTCTTTATATTCTTACTTTTGTTTTCTGGACATTCAGTTGCTGTGTTATTTCTGTCTACTCCTCGTATGATTTTCATTCACACATTATTCCAAACTGATTCTGCTTCTGCTAAACTAAGAAAAGATGCCATCTTGGACATCTTCTCATGTTTTAAAAATTTCACTATGTTTGGATTTGATCAGTTCAGCAAATACATATTCTGTCCCACAATTCCAGATCTATGTCTGCAAGGCCATGGAGCAAATCATCATCATCATGGACCTTCTCAACAAAGATAAAGGGAATCTTCAAACACTCAACCCTACTCAGTTTGGATTTGTCAAAGGGAGATCACACCTGCTAAACCTGGCGGACGTCTTCGAGACAGTCACCAAGGCCCTGGATGAGGGGAAATCTGTGCATACAGTCTACCTAGACATTTGGTAAGAGTGATGCTCCTGCTAACTACCACATCAATAGCAACACCCTAAGTATGCACTCAGTGGTGAGAGACCTGGGCACACAGGTTGACAGCAACCTTACCTTTGATCACCATGTCTCCACGGTGGTAAGAAGGGCATCCTGTATGGCTCATCTCATAAGTAAGTTGTCTCCAGAAAAAAAGAAGTCATAGCCTCACTGTACTTTTCCCTCATCATGCCAAAAACTGAGTACAACACCCCTTTTGGTATGTACCTTTCCAAGAACTTGCAGCAATTAGAGAGACCATAAAAGGTCTTCACAAGGAAAATTCAAGTTCTTCAGCATCTGTCCTATGAGGATTGCATGAAAACATTATCACTTTATTCTGTTTCATGCAGACTACTCATAGGCAATCTCTGCCTTGCATATAAGGCTATCTCTGATGCTACTTTATTGGAAATGCTGCATATCCGTAACTCAAATGGTACATGAGTTACTCGCTCTAAAGACCTAAACCTGGTATGTCACATTAATAGACCCTGCTGGAGGGATAGATTTGTCTCCCAGAGGTTGCCATGCCTTTGGAACAGACTCCCACTTTGTGTCAAACAGAGCACCTCACTGGCCTTCTCCAAACACAATCTGGATGATTGGATGGTTAACCTCAAATTCATCCCAGGGATTTCCACCTGTCTTCTTCTTGGACAGGGGCAATAGGTGCTGATCATGGAAATAAAGTTAGAACTTGGCTAGGTTTGTAAGGGCCTAGGGCCATTAGTCTAGTAACTTCCTATGATCCTATGTAGTCAGTTTGGATGAGGCCCATACCTCCTTCAGAGTGAGAAACATATAATCTTGGTATACGCTAACTTTTATACATCATTTGATACTAAATTTATATATCATTTGATAAGCATGAAACATTTTTCCTTATTTTTGTGTCCAATTGATTTAATACTTTGTAAGGCAGATCAATCACCCAAAGACTATAAGTTAGAACAGGAAGAGCAAACTGATTCATAGCTTGGACTGTATTGGTAGATAAAGTCTTGGTTTCATTTTTCCAAGTCTTTTGGGGTTCTAATACAGTCTCTTTTTTACCAACAGGGTTAGTCCTTTTGAAATAACATATAGCAGTCACCCTCTGGTACTGTTATATGTTACCGGAGAAACCTGAGTAGAAGAGAAAACTGCATTTATAAGTGTCAAAGAATGTTATATCTATGTGCAAAATAGGCAGACTGTAACGATGAGTCCCACAGTGGAGAAACACATGGAAACAGCCCTAACTATACAACAGAGATATATAATAATAATGCAGAAACAGGTATTTTAAGCTGAAGGCCTCGGTTAGTTATTGTTAAATAGCAAAGAATACTTCAAGTAACATAAAAATGAAATGAGATATACTGCAGAGTTAAGGAGACTAGTAAGATGATGCCTGAACAAATATACCACGCATAGGTCTTAGCCTCTTAGTGTAAGAAACATAGACAAAGTCAAACACAGTTGGGGATCATAGGCCCAAAATCAGAAACAGATATAAAAACTTGGAAAGTTGCTAGAATAACAGATTTTGTTTTACCCTGTATTTTCTGAAGTACGTGACATTTGAAAAGCACATGTATGTAATTATTTAATGACTACAACAGTCTCATAACCATTCTGTAGAAGAAAGAGTAAAAAATGGTTTCAAGCAGAGAAAAAATAAGAGTCAAAAATAAGTGCAACAGTCACAAAACCAAATGAAATAATCATGGACTAAAAGAGATTTTAAGAGCATGAACAGCATTTCAGACGTGAGCTGATTTTAGAAAATACTATAAAGGCTGAGGAAGGCAGGAAATGTATTAAATGGGCTACAGGTCTTTAAAGTGTAGAACTAACCTGGCAAACGCTCCACAATGAAGATGACTTACTGATGGTTTACAGGCCATCCTACTGACCTAAAAGTGATGGTTCCAAGCTGGGGAAATTAGACAGAGCACCAAATGAAGCATCCGAATGAATGCAAATGTTGTGAGTGGTGCTATATATATATTTAAGGTGTGCAAACAGAACTGCTATTGTATATAACACGTGTCTCTTTTATGCATATAAGGTAAATAATGTAATGTTTCCATCACTTCTTTAAACAAGAATGTTGATTTAGGAGCAGAAAAAAAAGTATTGCTGTATTGACTACAGTAGGTCTGTTTAATGACTTTGTAAAAAACACCTGAAGATGTACAGAGAATCCATGCCAAAAAATATGTCTAGCAATAATTGCAAATTTTTTCAAATGCACTCCAAAAAACATACAGGTTAAGCACTTTCATCCACTTCCTCAGACTGCATCAGAACTTGATAAATAAGGCATTATTTATTAGAGCGTCTTCTGCGTGGAGACATGCGTGAATGGGCATACCTCCATTGAAGGTTGTGCATCAGGGCTGGTAACTCGGCACGTAAAAATCAACTACCAATCATTAGCGGACCGGACTTCCGCTGTGGCGACCCCTAACCGGGAAAAGCCGAAAGACCCACACACACTCATTTAAATATTAAGGTAACATTGGAAATAGTCCCACAAATTAAAACTCTATTTGTATTCCCTTAGAAAACATACACACACATATATATATAGATAGATAGAAGGGTCCGAATGGAGAGATAAAAAGTCAGCAAGCAAAGGAGAGCAGTAGTGCTGAAACTGAATTCATCCTCAAGTCTTGGTGTGTACCTTCATAATGTGGACCCTGTTTTCACAAAATCTCATCAAGGTAACACTGATATAGAGACTGTATTTATATAGTATATATCATGGACAGAAGTAGGTCAAAAACTAAAAAAGATAGCTGGATGCACAAGACCCAGGATAAAAAAATAGGTAAAATTCTGGTAGGTGCACTGGTGCCAGGACTGGAAAAGATGACAGTGTAGAATCCTCAAAATACAGAAACATTCCTACAACGGGGCCATGCCAGGCCCAGGGGGAGGATGCCCCCCCCCTGTTGTAGAAGGAAGCAGCAGTCCACAAAAATCACAAAAATTGATAGGCCAAAGAAGAGCCATAAAGACGATAAAGTGGACTATTGAGGATAAGAAAGAAATTATGTATTGTTACAATTATGCAAAAAGCCCAGAATTTCCAGACACAAGATATACAAAATGATTAAAAGTGAAATTAGAGGAAAGAAAAATACTTCTGCAAGAAAAATTGTCAGAAGCCTCAAATGAAAAATTGTGTTCATTAATACAACAGATTTGTGAAAAACAGTATATAGATCAAGAAACCTTGATCTGTTTGGAAAAAGAAGCATCTGAGGAAGTGCAAAAATATAAACAACAAAACCTAGAGATATTTGAAAAGTATAAAAAAGAAATATGGACATGGGAAAAAAGAGAGATTTGATATGGTACAATATTTATGCAAAGGAGAAAGCCAATTTAATCAATATAAAGAAGGCAGTCCCAAAGATATTCAAAGACTAATACAGGCAAAAGCATCCAGATATGGGAAATTTCACAATAAAAAAATAATATCACAAAGATGGAACATAGAAAAGAAGATCAGTAAAGTAGATGTTAAAAAAAATAGAAGTTGAAGTTATGGACTGTGTGCGAAGTGAAGTATTTGATGCAGAAGGTCTAACACAGAAACAGGGTGATCAGGAAACATCTGAAGAAGAAATATGGACAGGGGATTGGAAAAGAGATTGAATAAGGTGCAATATTTATGCAAAGGAGAAAGCAAAACTAATACAAAAAGCGCAGGACCAAAGATATCCAGACATGGAAAACTTTACAATACAGAAAATAAGAAGACAAAGAGGAAAAGTAGAAAGGAGGTTAGTAATGGAGACATTAAAGAAATAGAAACGGAGGTCATGGAGTACCCCGGAAGTGAAGGATTCAGTGCAAAACATCTAACCCAGAAAGCACCATAACAGGATAGAGCAATGGGCCTCCAAATTAAGGAGAAGCCAGTAGAACAGGAAGCAATTGGTCAAGTGCTATATGAAGATAATTTGGAGCCTTCCACAGGAAACCAGTATAAACATTCACTTGAAGCTAGACAGCAAGGGAAGGAACAGAAAATTATGGAAACTCTGACACAGTTAATGTTGAGAAGTAATAGATCAGTGAGTTCTCAAATGATAGAGCAACAGACTGCACAGGATGAAATTGAAGAAAATCTGCCACAGGAAGATGCATTAGAACTTTCTATAGAATGCCCACAGGAGTTCAGAGTAATGGTGAGTGTGAAAGAGAGGTGAAGAAGAGAGCACAGGCAGGATGGAATGGGTGGAGAAGAGTGTCAGGAGTGATTTGTGACAGATGGGTACCAATAAGAGTGAAAGGGAAGGTCTGCAAGAGGGTAGTGAGGCCAGCTATGTTATATGGGTTGGAGACGGTAGCATTGTCGAAAAGGCCAGAGTCAGAGCTGGATGTGGCAGAGTTAAAGATGTTAAGATTTGCACTGAGTGTGACTAGGATGGACAGGATTAGGAATCAGTATATTAGAGGTTCAGCTCAGGTTGGATAGTTTGGAGACTAAGCAAGAGATGCGAGATTGCGTTGGTTTGGACATGTGCTGAGGAAGGATGATGGGTATATTGGGAAAAGGATGCTAAGGATGGAGCTGCTATGTAAGAGGAAAAGAGGAAGGCCTAAGATAAGTTTTATGGATGTGGTGAGATAGGACATGCAGGTGGTTGGTGTGAAAGAGCATGATGCAGAGGACAGGAAGAAATGGAAACAGATGATCTGCTGTGGCGACCCCTAATGGGAGCAGCCCAAAGAAGATGATGATGATAGAATGCCCACAGGAAATGGAAAATAAAAAATGTGCCCACAGTTTGGAAGAAAATGAGCTAAGAGAAGAACTGCTTGATTTAATAGACATGGACAGATATATCAAGATCAATGAAAGAAATAGACAGCAGAAGGTTAATAAAACCCCAAAAGTCAGAAGTTTGATAAAACAAGTGATTGCAGTAATTAGGACTGTCCATAGAAACCCATGCAATATAACAGAAGTAAACAGGATACATTACTGTGCAGCTAAATTAATAACTGATAAAGTTCTACCATAAGAACACGGGGTAGTGAGGGAAAGGAAGGGGAGAAATCAAATACAATCATGGAAATACCGTATAGAGAAAATTATAAAGCAATTAAGACAAGAAGTGTCACTGTTAGAAGACTATAAAAGAGTTAACAGATCAACAAAAGTACTAAGAAAGACAGATGTGATAAAAGCAATGCTCAATATTAGAACAGACCAGGTTCTATCATGCACTATCGCAAATAAACTAAACATTTCAGCACAAGTAGAAAAACTTAGAAGTTACAAAGAGAAATATAAAGGAAAAGTGCAAAATAAGAAATTTATTGATGACCCAAAATGGTTTTATAGAGAAATGGGGAATAAGGTAAAAGGAATTGAAAGACTGCCAAAAAGAGATGAAACAGATACAATTTGGAGATGTACCTATGAAAATTCTGTGGAACATAACAAAGATGGTAAATGGACAGAAGAAGTAAAAGACAGAATAAGAAGTTTAAAGGTACAGGACATGAAATGGGATGAAGTAACTGCCAGAGAGATTGAAACAAAGTTAAAAAAAGCCTCTCACTGGAAAACCTCAGGCCCAGATGCAGTACCTAACTTCTGGTTAAAAGTACTAACATCTTTGCACGAAGATTTAGCCATGAGTAAAAACTATTTGTATGCAGAGAACAGACACCAACCTAGCTAACAACAGGCAAAACAAGGCTCCTACTTAAGAGTGAACCTGCAATCTACCCTAACAATTATAGAACAATAACTTGCCTTCCAATGACGTATAAACTATACATGGGAATTGACGCTGACAGAGTTTATAGTCATTTAGAAAACTCAATAATGGCAGTGGAACAAAAGGGCAATAAAAGAAAGTCATGGAACAAAGGATCATTTGTTGTTAAATAAAGTTATAGTGAAGAATTGTATAAAGGGGAAGAAATTAAGTATGGCATGGATTGACAACAAAAAAGCATTTGATAGTATCCCTCATTCATGGATAAAAGAGTGCTTAAAAATGTATAAGATACACCCCACACTGATCGAATACATTACAGTGACTGTGAAACAGTGGCAGACCACTTTGCAATTAAGCCATGATACAGGACAAATTGTTATCCCAGGGATAAAAATTCAAAGGGTGATATTTCAGGCTGACTCTCTGTCACCATTACTATCCTGTCTTGACCTCAACCCATTAAACTGTTTACTCAACAGCTTAGGCCATGGCTATAATTTAAGTCCTAGAAAACAACAAAGTGGAAAGACATCTCACCTTCTCTTTGTCGATGATTTAAAGTGTATAGCTCATCAGATGAGGAACTGAAAGCACAGCTGCAGGTTGTCAAAACTTTTCAGATGATATTAGAATGTCATTTGGTCTTGATAAAGGTGCAAAAGCAACCTTTAAAACTGCAGCACCAGCAAAAGAATGTGATATAAAAGAACTTGAGCAAGAGAGAGTGTAGTATATAAATATTTGTGAATTGATGAAGGATCAACAATAAAACATGAACAAATGCAAGTAAAACTTAGTAAGGAATACTTTAGAAGACTTAAATTAATTCTGAGAACAGCTTTGACATCTAGGAACAAAACCCAAGCTATAAACCAATTTGCTCTTCCTGTCCTAACTTACAGTTTTGGAGTGATTGATTGGCCCCAAAACGTGTTGGATAGATTAGATAGGAAAACAAGAAGGATGCTTCATGCTCACCAAAAGATTTTTAAAAAGCAAGGTCTACCAAGATTATATATTCCCCGATCTGAAGGAGGGTTGAGCCTCCTTGAAACTGATAACATGTATAGATCTGCAATCGTGGGACTTCATACATATCTGCTGACCTCACAAGACCCAAATGTAGTGAAAGTTTTGAAACATGAGGAGAATAAATCTAAAATGATTTATTTGCTTAATTTAGCAGAAGCATCTCGGTGTCAAGCAGAAATGGAAATCAAACCAGAAGTAGATAAAAATCAGGCAGCAAATGAATGTGCTAAAAAACAAAATAAAATATATAAGGTGAAGGACCAGATGAGAAGGCAAGAAATGTGGAAAAAGCATAAATATAGTTGCAAGTAGAGAAAATGTCTGGAAGAACCTCACGTTGATCAGAAATGGACACAGGAATGGTTAAGGAGAGGCAAATTCAAACCAAGAGATGAAAGGTTAATACTGGCGGCCCGAGATAGTGGGCTACGTACACGTTGGTTTACAAAGTCCATTGAACATGTGGGAGAAATAGACAAATGTAGGTTTTGTAAAACCAAGTTGGAAACAGTCACACACCTCATTGTTGGAAGTGACATACTAATGGCAGAAGGACTGTATACTGAAAGGCATAATAATGTGGCAAGACTGTTGCACTGGGGATTGTGCAAACATTATGATATTGGAGCGGCTGCAAAACACTGGAAAAATGAGCCACAAAGCATCATAGAAAATGATATAGTTATAACACATGGGATCACCCGTTAACAACAGTTCAAAAGATAGCTGCTATAAAACTGGATATAATGGTCCAAGAAAAGAAGACAAAAGTAGCACTGATCATTGAAATTGTTACAGACAGTGAATACAGTGTCTTGCATACAGAGAGACAGAAAGTCATAAAATATCAGCATCTGCAGGCAGAAATGAGAGCAATGTGGAAGAAAAATACCCAGACAGTTCCAATAGTAGCTGGAGCAACAAGAATCTACAGTCATATTTAGATATGTTGCCAATCCATGTAACTCCATACGAATGGCAGTAGGAGCCATTACTGGCCACATTGCAGGTGCTCCGAAGAGCACTTTTGGCTGACATCAAAGACTGAAACAATACTAATTTCATCAACTTTAATTGTACTTTGACTTAAGAATGGGGTCCATTCCCATCACAGTATTAGAAACACAAAAAAGATTTGGAGAAAATGAAATATAGATAGATGCATATAGATATCTATCTATCTACATCTATCCATATAAAATAGATACACATTAAAATGGCAGCAGTTGTTAAATCCCTTAAAGAATCCCTAATAAAATAGTATTTAAACATTTTAAACCTTGCCGTATCTCTATTTTAGTAGGCTGTCAATCCTTATATTTTCATTTCATCCATGGGCAGCTGTTGTCTAGTTCTAAACTTCCACAGCAGTTCAGTGTATTCAGGCTTTTTCTTCCAGTCTCTACTTCTGCCAGAGAATACTGACTTTAACTACAAGCAAAAAAAGAAAAGAAAAGAAAAAAACTAAATGAAACCCTTGAAATGCATGCAAACCACATTGTGTTTAGCCAAAGCATTCAAAATACTGTTTTCTTTAAGTATTGACTTTGATTCACAACATTTCTATTCCTGACCTACTATAGTACAGGTGTGGGAAGAAAGCACGTCTAGCTGCATGCTGAAATGCCCATGGAATATGATAAAAAATGTTTAAACCTATAGAATATGCATTTTATTACTGTATGATGAGTAAATTAGTGAAATGCAGGATATCTGTGGTGACAAGGAGCTACAAGATTTATTATATTCAAGCAATATGGTTACTTTATTTAAACCTTCCTATGTGTAGAAATACAAACTTAATAGCAAGCATAAGGTGGAGGGAATTTGTGTTCAGGGACACAGAGCGTAATATTTCTTGTATCTGTACAGTGTCAGACTAACCTCAGAATAATAATGCACCCCTATAGCAGTAGCACCATAACTAACACAAGCTATTATTGGTAAACATTATTCCCAATGTAAAGCCCTAGGGAGCTTATAGAAAGAAAGGAAATGTATCAATAATAATAACCATTAACAAAAAATAAAAACATCCAAGTGTAGTATTATCTAAAAATTAAAATGGAGATGCTGGGACTGAACTTAGCTTCAGAGAAACATTTGGAAATAGCAGATTAGAGCAAATGCAAAGGATTACACTTCAAAGCTGTTAAGGGAATACAATATGAATAGGCTCATAGGTTCATAGGTTGATACTAGGCTATCTGCTCTAGGGCATTTGCAAGCCTAGCCAGAGTGTGTTTGGCTTTCGCCACCCTTCTTAGATTAGTTGACTGTGCCTCTGTATAGTAGGTCACAGAAGATAGCCCATTTAAGGTTAGTTTACCATGCCTCTGTCTAGCAGTGACACAGAAGAGATCCCAGAGGTAAATTTATGATCTCCCATCCAAACGTCAAGATTCTTCTTGAAGAGGTCATTGAGGGGCTCTGTCTGACATGGATTGGGATTTTGTTCCAGAGTGAGGGGAGCCTCTGGGATATGAATCTGTCCCTCCAGCATGTTCTATTTATTTCTGTGCTGAGGTTTAAGTCACTGGAGCGTGTAGTTCAGATGGATTTGGATTTCTTGAGGTGGAACATGTCCATTAATTCAGCTAAATGACAAAAATATTATAATCGTGAAATAAAAGCATATCAGAATAGCCAATAAATTAATATAGTCAAACATATCTGTGTTATTACTGACGAGCCTGTAATGTAGACAAAATGCAGTACACACCTTAAAAAGAAAGTCACCTACTTAATGAAAACTTCAAACAACGAAGAAGAAATAGGCTGCAAAAAAGACATACATGAAGAAAAGTCGATACATATCCTGTGATCGCATAGCATGCCGCAACAGAGCTAGTAGAATGAAAGGAGAGAGACAGGACTACATGAACTGAGGACAGGGAATATTTTACTGCAGGGGTGAAGTACAAATGTATGAGGTTAGGACATTTTCAAAATGGATAGCCTAAGCAGAATTAACCCAAATGCCCATCTAGCTTTCTGTCAAGTTGAAACAAAAATAACTACATATAGACAATATTTTAAGCAATAAATGTGCACTGAAAAAAGACATTTAGGCATTATTTCTGCATATTTTGACTTTAAAATGTTGCTAGTGCCATTGTGTGATGTATGTTTTTTTATCTTTATTTCCTTTGGAGCCTTGTTATTTCCTTTGCTAATTTGTGTTGCACATTTATTCATCTTTCGTTCTGTTTTCTTGTTTTTTATCTTTATTTCCTTTGGTACTTTGTGTTGTACATTTATTCATCTTTATTTCTCTTTTACTGATTTTATCTTTATTTCCTTTGGAGCCTTGTTATTTCCTTTGCTACTTTGTGTTGTACATTTTTTCATCTTTCTTTCTGTTTTCTTGTCTTTTTATCTTTATTTCCTTTGCTATTGTGTGTTGTACATTTATTCATTTTTCTTTCTGTTTTCTTGTTTTTTAATCTTCATTTCCTTTGGAGCCTTGTTATTTCCTTTGCTACTGTGTGTTGTATGTTTATTCTTCTTTCTGTTTTTTTTTTTTTTTTTTTTTTTTTAATCTTTATATCCTTTGGAGCCTTGTTATTTCCTTTGCTACTTTGTGTTGTACATTTATTCATCTTTCTTTCTGTTTTCTTGTTATTTTATCTTTATTTCCTTTGCAGCTTTGTTATTTCCTTTGCTACTGGGTGTTGTACATTTATTATTTTTTTTTTATTTTATTTTACATTTGTTAACCGGGCTAGTCTGGCTGGATACATGTCCATTTTCAGCAGAGGCCCGAGGAGAAAAGCTCCACTATCAAAAAACTAAAATACACTACAGTTTATAAGGTCACTAGTAATACTAACTATACAAAATAAAACTAAACTAATAAAGTATTATACGGCTACATACAAGTACAAATACGTTTTTGATGTAAAAACCTGAGTAGATTACAATTAAAAATTCAGTTGGACACTGAGGAGAACAGTTTCAGTGTCAACATAAATATTTAAAGTAGAAAAATGTCCATAGTAGTTAGTCATGAACAACAAGTAGGTATTAGTTGTAAGTAAAAAGTGGTTAAAATACAGTGTGAACCTGCAGGTTAGTGGTGAAAAAGATTTTAAGAGGCTAAAGAAAGTATAAAGGCAAGAAAGGCGTAAAGAGAAAGGAAAAATAAAGTAAGGCTACTATTGGGTACAGGAGATCTGGACTTAGTGAGGTCAGGAACTAGCAGAAGGAAAGGGAGAGGGGGAAATAAAAGTTAGAGAGGAGTTATAAGAGGTAAAACAGGATTATAGGAAGTCAGCTAAAAAGAAGCAGGAGACAGACAATAAAGAGGTGAGGGGAGTCAAGCAGAACTAAGAACAGGAGAACAGAAATAAAATAGAGGGACCGTGGAAGTCAGTTTAAGTTAGAACAGAAGAGCAAAAGTGCACATGAGCAGACTGAGGAGAAATAGTAAGTTTGCTGGGGTCAGTCAGGATTGGAGCAAGGGCATAGCCAGTGGGTTTTTAGGTGCGTTTTCATCTGTTTTTTGAAAAGCTGATATGAGTCTAGGGAGGTCAGTTCTGGTGGGAGTTTATTCCAGTAAGAGCCAACAATGTTTGTAAATAAGGAATCTCCTGATTTATTGTGAGATTTCACAGTAGTAACTAGTACCTTGTTGGCTGATCTAAGTGAAGTGAGATTTTTGTAAGGAGTGATGAGTTTATTTAGTATGGGTGTGTTGGAAGGGTGATGTAGAATTTTAAAAGTGATGATTAGCTGCTGTAGTAGTATTAGGTTGGGAAGTTCAAGCCAGTTTAGTTTTTTAAGTTAAGACAGTGATGAGTTTGGAATAGAGAGCCAGTGGCAAATCTGGCTATACTGTGGTAGGCGGTATTCAGTTTTTGAAGATTAGCTTTAGAAATATTGATAAAGGAAGGAGAGGCATACAATAATGTGGAAATGAGGTGAGTTTGGGCTAGAGTCTCTCTGGTAGTAGTAGTAAGGAAGGGCTTAAGTCTGTAAAGAGCACCCATCTTTTTATTGACTGACTTGATAGTTAAGTCAATGTGATAGTCAAAATTTAGCTGATTGTCTATGGTTATGCCTAGCAGCTTAGTGGACGAATCAGGTTGGATGACAGTGCCATTGCATGATACAATGGAGAAAGTGATACGGGTGGATTTAGAGGTGGGGGTGAAAAGTAGTAGTTTGGTTTTTTTGGGGTTTAGGAGGAGACAGATATGTTGGAACCATTTTTCTGCTGCAGTGAAAACCACCTGGGTAGCGGAGTGGAGTTGTGCAGGTGATGAAGCAGAGCAGATGAGAGTGGAATCATCTGCATACTGAATACAAGTGGATGAAGGGAGGAAGTGGACAGGTTATTTATGAAAATAGAGAAAAGTAGGGGACCTAGGATGGATCCTTGTGGAACGCCAATAGTAATTGGGAGTTGAGAGGATAGATGGCTGTCCCAGAGGACTGCTTGTTTTCTATTAGTCAGGTAAGAGTTGAACCACTGTAGTGCTTGTGAGTCTAGTGAGAGGGATTGTAGGGTATCGAGGAGAAGTTTATGGTTGACCATATCGAATGCTTTAGAGAGGTCTAAGAATATTGCAGAGGTGAACAGGTTGTTGCGGTTTCTATTGATAGAATCAGTGAAGGAGAGAAGGGCAGTTGAAGTACTGTGGTAGGGTCTAAAACCATGTTGTGAGTCTACAAGCAAATTGTTATTTAAGAGGTGGTGTAGAAGTTGATGGTGAATGCAGCGTTCCATTATTTTGGAAAGTGGAGATAGGAGGGCAATAGGCCGAAAATTGGAGAGTTCGTTGGAGTTACCTCCTTTATGGAGGGGGATAATATGGGAGATTTTCCAACAGGATGGTATTTTGGATTCAGTTATGGTTCTGTTTATTAAGATGGAGACTGGGTAGGCTATCTCGGCTGCAGCTAGTTGCAGATATTCAGCTGGAAGCTTATCTGCAGAAGGTGTGCAAGGTTTGAGTTTGGATAGTAGCTTGTGGATGTAGGTTGTTGAGACAGTATTGAGCTTTAGTATGTGTGTGCTGTGTGTTGTTCATCTTTCTTTCTGTTTTTTAACTTTATTTCCTTTGGAGCCTTGTTATTTCCTTTGCTACTGTGTGTTGTACATTTATTCTTCTTTCTTTCTGTTTTCTTGTTTTTTATCTTTATTTCCTTTGCTACTTTGTGTTGTACATTCATTCATCTTTCTTTCTGTTTCTTGTTTTTGCCTTTATTTCCATTGGAGCCATATTTCCTTTGCTACTGTTTGTTGTACAATTAACCATCTTTCTTTCTGCTTTCTTGTTTTTATTTTTATTTCCTTTGGAGCCTTGTTATTTCCTTTGCTACTTTGTGTTGTACGTTTATTCATCTTTCTTTCTATTTTTTTATCTTTATTTCCTTTGCTATTGTGTGTTGTATATTTATTCATCTTTCTTTCTGTTTTCTTGTTTTTTATCTTTATTTCCTATGGAGCCTTATTTACTTTGCAACTTTGTGTTGTACATTTATTCATCCTTCTTTCTGTTTTCTTGTTTTTTTATCTTTATTTACTTTGGAGCCTTGTTAATTCCTTTTCTACTTTGTGTTGTACATTTATTCATCTTTCTTCCTGTTTTTTTTATCTTGATTTCTTTTGGTACCTTGTTATTTCCTTTGCTACTGTGTGTTGTACAATTAATCATCTTTCTTTCTGTTTTCTTCTTTTTATCTTTATTTCCTTTGGAGCCTTGTTATTTCCTTTGCTACTTTGTGTTGTACATTTATTCATCTTTCTGTTTTCTTGTTTTTTATCTTTATTTCATTTGCTACTTTGTGTTGTACATTTATTCATCTTTCTTTCTGTTCTCTTGTTTTTTATCTTTATTTCCTTTGGAGCCTTGTTATTTCCTTTGCTACTGTCTGTTGTACATTTATTCATCTTTCTTTCTGTGGTCTTTTTTATCTTTATTTCCTTTGCTACTTTGAGTTGTATATTTATTCATCTTTCTTTCTGTTTTCTTGTTTTTTATCTTTATTTCCTATGGAGCCTTATTTACTTTGCAACTTTGTGTTGTACATTTATTCATCTTTCTTTCTGTTTTTTATCTTGATTTCCTTTGGAGCCTTGTTATTTCCTTTGCTATTGGTGTTGTACATTTATTCATCCTTCTTTCCGTTTTCTTGTTTCTTTATTTTTGTTTCCTTTGGAGCCTTGTTATTTCCTTTGCTACTGTGTGTTGTACAGTTATTCTTCTTTCCTTCTGTTTTCTTGTTTTTTTATTTTTATTTCCTTTGCTACTTTGTGTTGTACATTTATTCATCTTTCTTTCTGTTTTCTTGTTTTTTATCTTTATTTCGTTTGCTACTTTGTGTTGTACATTTATTCATCTTTCTGTTTTCTTGTTTTTTATCTTTATTTCCGTTGCTACTGTGTGTTGTACATTTATTCATCTTTCTTTCTGTTTTCTTGTTTTTTATCTTTATTTGCTTCGGAGACTTATTTCCTTTGCTACTTTGTGTTGTACATTTATTCATTTTTCTTTCTGTTTTCTTTTTTTTTATCTTTATTTCCTTTGCTACTTTGTGTTGTACATTTATTCATCTTTCTTTTTGTTTTCTTGTTTTCTTTATCTTTATTTCCTTTGGAGCCTTGTTATTTCCTTTGCTACTGTGTGTTGTACATTTATTCATCTTTCTTTCTGTTTTCTTGTTTTTTTTGTCTTTATTTACTTTGGAGCCTTGTTAATTCCTTTTCTACTTTGTGTTGTACATTTATTCATCTTTCTTTCTGTTTTCTTGTTT
This sequence comes from Protopterus annectens, assembly GCF_019279795.1. NCBI lineage: Eukaryota > Metazoa > Chordata > Ceratodontiformes > Protopteridae > Protopterus > Protopterus annectens. Next base: position 343,095,140 of record NC_056743.1, read on the forward strand.
TTTATCTTTATTTCATTTGCTACTTTGTGTTGTACATTTATTCATCTTTCTTTCTGTTTTCTTGTTTTTTATCTTTATTTCCTTTGGAGCCTTGTTATTTCCTTTGCTACTTTGTGTTGTACATTTATTCATCTTTATTTCTGTTTACTTGTTATTTTATCTTTATTTCCTTTGCAGCCTTGTTATTTCCTTTGCTACTGTGTGTTGTACATTTATTCATCTTTCTTTCTGTTTTTTTTTTTTTATTTTTTTATCTTTATTTCCTTTGGAGCCTTGTTATTTCCTTTGCTACTTTGTGTTGTACATTTATTCATCTTTCTTTCTGTTTTCTTTTTTTATCTTTATTTCCTTTGGAGCCTTGTTATTTCCTTTGCTACTTTGTGTTGTACATTTATTCATCTTTCTTTCTGTTTTTTATCTTTATTTCCTTTGGAGCCTTGTTATTTCCTTTGCTATTTGCTACAGTGTGTTGTATATTTATTCTTCTTTCTTTCTGTTTTCTTGTTTTTTATCTTTATTTCCTTTGTGTTGTACATTTATTCATCTTTCTTTCTGTTTTCTTGTTTTTTTATCTTTAATTCCTTTGGAGCCTTGTCATTTCCTTTGCTACTTTGTGTTGTACATTTATTCATCTTTCTTTCTGTTTTTTATCTTTATTTCCTTTGGAGCCTTGTTATTTCCTTTGCTACTGTGTGTTGTATATTTATTCTTCTTTCTTTCTGTTTTCTTGTTTTTTATCTTCATTTCCTTTGGTACTTTCTGTTGTATATTTATTAATCTTTTTTCTGTTTTCTTGTTTTTTATCTTTATTTCCTTTGGAGCCTTATTTCCTTTGCTACTGTTTGTTGTACAATTAACCATCTTTCTTTTGCTTTCTTGTTTTTATCTTTATTTCCTTTGGAGCTTTGTTGTTTCCTTTGCTACTTTGTGTTGTAAATTTATTCATCTTTCTTTCTGTTTTTTTATCTTTATTTCCTTTGCTATTGTGTGTTGTATATTTATTCATCTTTCTTTCTGTTTTCTTGTTTTTTATCTTTATTTCCTATGGAGCATTATTTCCTTTGCTACTTTGTGTTGTACATTTATTCATCTTTCTTTTTTTATCTTTATTTCCTTTGGAGCCTTGTTATTTCATTTGCTATTGTGTGTTGTACATTTATTCATCCTTCTTTCTGTTTTCTTGTTTTTTTATCTTTATTTACTTTGGAGCCTTGTTAATTCCTTTTCTACTTTGTGTTGTACATTTATTCATCTTTCTTTCTGTTTTCTTGTTTTTTTATCTTTATTTCATTTGCTACTTTGTGTTGTACATTTATTCATCTTTCTTTCTGTTCTCTTGTTTTTTATCTTTATTTCCTTTGGAGCCTTGTTATTTCCTTTGCTGCTGTGTGTCATACATTTATTCATCTTTCTTTCTGTTTTCTTTTTTTATCTTTATTTCCTTTGCTACTTTGTGTTGTACATTTATTCATCTTTCTTTTTGTTTTCTTGTTTTCTTTATCTTTATTTCCTTTGGAGCCTTGTTAATTCCTTTTCTACTTTGTGTTGTACATTTATTCATCTTTCTTTCTGCTTTCTTGTTTTTTATCTTTATTTGCTTCGGAGCCTTGTTATTTCCTTTGCTACGTTGTGTTGTACATTTATTCATCTTTCTTTCTGTTTTTGTTATCTTTATTTCTTTTGGAGCCTTATTTCCTTTGCTACTTTGTGTTGTACATTTATTCATCTTTCTTTCTGTTTTTTTATCTTTATTTCCTTTGCTATTGTGTGTTGTATATTTACTCATCTTTCTTTCTGTTTTCTTGTTTTTTATCTTTATTTCCTATGGAGCCTTGTTATTTCCTTTGCTACTGTGTGTTGTACAGTTATTCTTCTTTCCTTCTGTTTTCTGTTTTCTTGTTTTTTTATCTTTATTTTCTTTGCTACTTTGTGTTGTACATTTATTCATCTTTCTTTCTGTTTTCTTGTTTTTTATATTTATTTTGTTTGCTATTTTGTGTTGTACATTTATTCATCTTTCTTTCTGTTTTCTTGTTTTTTTATCTTTATTTCCTTTGGAGCCTTGTTATTTCCTTAGCTACTTTGTGTTGTACATTTATTCATCTTTTATTCTGTTTTCTTGTTTTTTTATCTTTTTTTCTTTGCAGCCTTGTTATTTCCTTTGCTACTGTGTGTTGTACATTTATTCATCTTTCTTTCTGTTTTTTTGTTTTTGTTTTTTATCTTTATTTCCTTTGGAGCCTTGTTATTTCCTTTGCTACTTTGTGTTGTACATTTATTCATCTTTCTTTCTTTTTTTTATCTTTATTTCCTTTGGAGCCTTGTTATTTCCTTTGCTACTGTGTGTTGTACATTTATTCATCTTTCTTTCTGTTTTCTTGTTTTTTATCTTTATTTCCTTTGCTACTGTGTGTTGTACATTTATTCATCTTTTTTTCTGTTTTTTTATCTTTATTTCATTTTGAGCCTTGTTATTTCCTTTACTACTTTCTGTTGTACATTTATTCATCTTTCTTTCTGTTCTCTTGGTTTTTATCTTTATTTCATTTGTTACTTTGTGTTGTACATTTATTTATCTTTCTTTTTGTTTTCTTGTTTTCTTTATCTTTATTTCCTTTGGAGCTTTCTTATTTGCTTTCCTACTGTGTGTTTTACATTTATTCATCTTTCTTTCTGTTTTCTTGTTTTTTTATCTTTATTTACTTTGGAGCCTTGTTAATTCCTTTTTGACTTTGTGTTGTACATTTATTCATCTTTCTGTTTTCTTGTTTTTTTATCTTTATTTCATTTGTTACTTTGTGTTGTACATTTATTTATCTTTCTTTCTGTTTTCTTGTTTTTTATCTTTATTTCCTTTGGAGCCTTGTTATTTGCTTTCGTACTGTGTGTTTTACATTTATTCATCTTTCTTTCTGTTTTCTTGTTTTTTTATCTTTATTTACTTTGGAGCCTTGTTAATTCCTTTTCTACTTTGTGTTGTACATTTATTCATCTTTCTTTCTGTTTTCTTGTATTTGTATCTTTATTTCATTTGTTACTTTGTGTTGTACATTTATTTATCTTTCTTTCTGTTTTCTTGTTTTTTATCTTTATTTTCTTTGGAGCCTTGTTATTTCCTTTTCTACTTTGTGTTGTACATTTATTCTTCTTTCTTTATGTTTTCTTGTTTTTTATGTTTATTTCCTTTGCTACTTTGTGTTGTTCATTTATTCATCTTTATTTCTGTTTTCTTGTTATTTTATCTGTATTTCCTTTGCAGCCTTGTTATTTCCTTTGCTACTGTGTGTTGTACATTTATTCATCTTCCTTTCTGTTTTTTTATTTTTTATCTTTATTTCCTTTGGAGCCTTGTTATTTCCTTTGCTACTTTATGTTGTACATTTATTCATTTTTCTTTCTGTTCTCTTGTTTTTTATCTTTATTTCCTGTGTAGCCTAGTTATTTCCTTTGCTACTGTGTTTGTACATTTATTCATCTTTCTTTTTGTTTTCTTGTTTTCTTTATCTTTATTTCCTTTGGAGCCTTGTTATTTCCTTTGCTACTGTGTGTTGTACATTTATTCATCTTTCTTTCTGTTTTCTTGTTTTTTTATCTTTATTTACTTTGGAGCCTTGTTAATTCCATTTCTACTTTGTGTTGTACATTTATTCATCTTTCTTTTTGATTTCTTGTTTTTTATCTTTATTTCATTTGCTACTTTGTTTTGTACATTTATTGATCTTTCTTTCTGTTTTCTTGTTTTTTATCTTTATTTCCTTTGGAGCCTTGTCATTTCGTTTGCTACTTTGTGTTGTACATTTATTCATCTTTATTTCTGTTTACTTGTTATTTTATCTTTATTTCCTTTGCAGCCTTGTTATTTCCTTTGCTACTTTGTGTTGTACATTTATTCATCTTTCTTTCTGCTTTTTTATTTTTTATCTTTATTTCCTTTGGAACCTTGTTATTTCCTTTGCTACTTTGTGTTGTACATTTATTCATCTTTCTTTCTGTTTCTTTTTTTTATCTTTATTTCCTTTGGAGCCTTGTTATTTCCTTTGCTACTTTGTGCTGTACATTTATTCATCTTTCTTTCTGTTTTTTTATCTTTATTTCCTTTGCCACTGTGTGTGGTATATTTATTCATCTTTCTTTCTGTTTTTTATCTTTATTTCCTTTGGAGCCTTGCCATTTCCTTTGCTACTTTGTGTTGTATATTTATTCTTCTTTCTTTCTGTTTTCTTGTTTTTTATCTTTATTTCCTTTGCTACTTTGTGTTGTACATTTATTCATCTTTCTTTCTGTTTTCTTGTTTTTTATCTTTATTTCCTTTGGAGCCTTGTTATTTCCTTTGCTACTGTGTGATGTATATTTATTCTTCTTTCTTTCTGTTGTCTTGTTATTTATCTTTATTTCCTTTGCTACTTTGTGTTGTATATTTATTCATCTTTCTTTCTATTTTCTTGTTTTTTATCTTTATTTCTTTGGAGCCTTATTTCCTTTGCTACTGTTTGTTGTACAATTAACCATCTTTCTTTCTGCTTTCTTGTTTTTATCTTTATTTCCTTTGGAGTCTTGTTATTTCCTTTGCTACTTTGTGTTGTAAATTTATTCATCTTTCTTTCTGTTTTTTTTTTATCTTTGTTTCCTTTGCTATTGTGTTGTATATTTATTCATCTTTCTTTCTGTTATCTTGTTTTTTATCTTTATTTCCTATGGAGCCTTATTTCCTTTGCTACTTTGTGTTGCACATTTATTCATCTTTCTTTTTTTATCTTTATTTCCTTTGGAGCCTTGTTATTTCCTTTGCTACTGTGTGTTGTACATTTATTCATCCTTCTTTCTGTTTTCTTGTTTTTTTATCTTTATTTACTTTGGAGCCTTGTTAATTCCTTTGCTACTTTGTGTTGTACATTTATTCATCTTTCTTTCTGTTTTCTTGTTTTTTACCTTTATTTCATTTGCTACTTTGTGTTGTACATTTATTCATCTTTCTTTCTGTTCTCTTTTTTTATCTTTATTTCCTTTGGAGCCTTGTTATTTTTTTTTTTGCTACTGTGTGTTCTACATTTATTCATCTTTCTTTCTGTTTTCTTTTTTTATATTTATTTCCTTTGCTACTTTGTGTTGTATATTTATTCATCTTTCTTTTTGTTTTCATGTCTTCTTTATCTTTAGTTCATTTGGAGCCTTGCTAATTCCTTTTCTACTTTGTGCTGTACATTTATTCATCTTTCTTTCTGTTTTCTTGTTTTTATCTTTATTTCATTTGCTACTTTGTGTTGTACATTTATAAATCTTTCTTTCTGTTTTCTTGTTTTTTTATTTTTGTTTCCTTTGGAGCCTTGTTATTTCCTTTGCTACTGTGTGTTGTACATTTATTCATCTTTCTTTCTGTTTTCTTTTTTTTATCTTTATTTCCTTTGCTACTTTGTGTTGTACATTTATTCATCTTTATTTTTGTTTGCTTGTTTTCTTTATCTTTATTTCCTTTGGAGCCTTGTTAATTCTTTTTCTACGTTGTGTTGTACATTTATTCATTTTTCTTTCTGTTGTCTTGTTTTTTTTATCTTTATTTCCTTTGGAGACTTGTTATTTCCTTTGCTACTGTGTGTTTTTCATTTATTCATCTTTCTTTCTGTTTTCTTTTTTTATCTTTGTTTCCTTTGGCGCCTTGTTATTTCCTTTGCTGCTATGCATTGTACATTTATTCATCTTTCTTTCTGTTTTCTTGTTTTTTTGTCTTTATTTCCTTTGTAGCCTTGTTATTTCCTTTTCTACTGTGTGTTGTACATTTATTCATCTTTCTTTCTGTTTTCCTTCCTTTTTTCTTTATTTCCTTCAGAACACAGGATAATCTGAGGTGTGAAAGATCCCTTTTCAGCAGAGTCCTAGGTTGAGAAGATGCTGAGACACTTATCAAATATTCTCATTTATTTGAAAAAGAATGAACATAACAACATCCAGATAATATGATACAATTGTCATTATTTTTGAGCAAATGTTAAAAATATAACAAAAATACAAAAAAAGTTTGAAAATCTTGAAGGAGAATGTTTCCATTTGAGATGATATATGATTATACCTAATAAATGTTAGATGTATTGCAGGTGAAGGAGACAATGTGGAGTTGTAGTAGACGAAGAGGAAGAATAATCTGAATGCTGTGATTATTTAGATATGAAGTAGGAAGAGAGGTTAGTGTAAGTATAGCAGGTTAATAATAGGTTTGAGAGTGGCAAGGAGAGGGAGTGGTATAATAGTCCATCTTGGTGTTAATGACTTGAGATGTACCTCACTGGACCATATGAAGAGAGACACTACTGACGTCTCTGATTATGCGTTGTGTCTCGGGCAGGTATGTCCTCAGCCTTATGCAGCATTTTTACCTTTGTCTAGGATGATACCTCAATACAAATAAAAAAGAAAAATGATTTGCTTTAGGCCCCAGGGATTGGTCTTGGGACCTCTCTTGTTTCATGTATACTTTTCTGAGGTGCAAGCCAAAACCAGTAGCTTGTGGCTGACCAAGTTTGCAGATGACTGTAAGCTGGGTGCTGTCTTAAATTCCCCTAGTGATGTGAACATCCTCCAAGACGGCCATACCCAAACTAATGACTGGTTCCAAAAGCATGGCCTCAAACTGAATGTCAAGAAATGCATCATTATCCCTTTTGGGAAAATGTCATCCCTACTAATTATCACAGTAATAACAATGTAGTGAGGGACTTGGGCACCCAAGCTGATAGCAACCTGACTTTTGACCACCACTTAGCCTCCATTGTATGGAAGGCTTTCTACATAGCCCTCCTCATAAATAAAGGTATTTCATCCAGGAACAAGGAGGTCATAACATCGCTGTTCTGCTTCCTTATCAGACCCATTATCGAGTACAATGCCCCCTTCGGCATGCACCTTGCCAAGCACATGCAGCAGTTGGAGAGACCACAGAAGTTCCTGACCAGGAAAATCAAAGGTCTCAAATAACTATCCTATACAGATAGGCTAAAAGCCCTGTCTCTCTACTCAGTCTCATACAGACTGCTCAGAGGTGACCTGTGTCTGGCATACAAGGCCATTTCAGACCCAGTGTTGATGGAGTTGCTGCATATCTGTAAGACAAACTACACTCATGTAACTCACATGCAAGTCCTTAACCTGGTCTGTGAAATTAATAAAACTTGTTGGTGAGACAGATTTGTGTCCCAAAGACTCCCCTGTCTGTGGAATAGACTCCCTCTTCATGTCAAGCAGAGTACCTCTAGCCCTCTTTAAGAGGAACCTGGATGACTGGATGGGAAACAGAAAACATAGTCCCCTGGAATCCCATCTGTGTCCCTGCTGGACAGGGGAAACAGGTGCTGACTTTGAGATAGCATGGGCGAAATTCTTTACTAGGCTTATAACAGCTTCTGGGCCAATATCCTAGTATCATCCTATGAACCTAATTGGCTTAGTATCTGGTGTCATTCAAAAGGGATCCAGTATCTGTCAGCCTGGGATGACATGGTCAACAGACCTTGATGCTTTGCCAGAGATAGACTTCATCTGTTACCCCTGGGATTTTGGTTACTGGCTAAGGCTCTTACCATCCCTATAGTGCCTTTATTAGACAATGTTACAAGAACAAAGTCATAAAATATCAGGATTTGCAGGCAGAAATGAGAACAATGTGGAAGAAAGATACCCAGACCATTCCAATAGTAGTAGGAGCAATGGGTCTTATAAAGAAGAATCTACAATTGTATTTAGATATGTTACCAATACATGTAACTCCATATGAATTGCAGGAGGAGTCATTAGTCATGGGCACATTGTGGGTGCTGTGAAGAGCACTTTTGGCTGACATCAAAGACTGAAACAATACTAATTTCATGAACTTTAATCATAGTTAGTCTTAGGAATGGGGTCCATTCCAATGATGGTATTAGAAACCCAAAAGATTTGGAGAAATTAAAAACATGAAACTGGGTATCAACCCATATATTGTAAGGTGGGTTGCAAACTGGCTCATTGATAGAACTCATACAGTCAAAATAGGGGACTCCACCTCCTCCATCAGATAACCAGGTAACCAGTGATGTTCCCCAGAGATACGTTCTGAAACCCCCTACTGTTCGGGCTCAAGTTTTCTGAATTACGGGCTCAGACTCAGGACTATGGCTGACAAAATTTGCTGATGATTGCAAACTGGGAATGATCATTGAAACCCCTAGCAATGTCAACATCCTACAAGAAGGTCTTATGCAGACTAAGGGCTTTTCATCCAGAAAAAAGGAGGTCATTGTCCCACTGTACTCATTCCTCATTAGACCCATTATAGAATACAACGTCCCATTTGGTATGTACCTCATAACACATCTGCAACAACTGGAAAGGCTGCAGAAATACCTCACTAAATAAATCACAGGCCTAAAGCAGATGCCCAATGCTGACTGTCTAAAAATACTCCACCTATACTCTATCACATATCATCTACTCAGAGGCGATTTCTGCTTAACATACAAGGCCATGTCAAACCCAGAGCTGTTGGAATACTACACTTAAAGAAATCCCAATCCATCAGAGCCACATGCTCCAGGGATCTAAACCTTGTCATCATAGTGAACAAAACATGCTGGAGGGAGAGGTTCCTGACCCAGAGACTTCCCAGACTCTGGAATAAACTGCCCATACATGTCAAGCAGAGCACCTCTTTGGACCTCTTCAAAAGGAACCTTGATGATTGGATGAGAGATAGGAAATTCACCACGGGGATCATATCAGTCACCCTGCTAGACAGGGGTCCAGGGAAGTAAAAACTGTGGGAAGAAATAGCCAGGGAATTGTTATGGCTAGGCGTATATAGGCCCTAGGGCCAATAGCCTAGTACCAACCTATGAAGCTACTGACTAGTGACCAAAGTCATGGTCTTAAACTTAATGCAAGACCTTCAGCAAGGGTGATATTCCTGCAAACTACCACATCAGCAGCAATACCCTAAGCACATAGTCAGGAGTGAGAGATCTGGGTACACAGGTTGACAGCAACCTTAACTTCGATCACCATGTCTCCACAGTGGTAAGAAGGGCATTTTATATTGCTCATCTCATAAGTAAGGACATTGCCTCCAGGAAAAAAAGAGGCTATAACCCCCTGTACTCTTCCTTCATCAGGCCAATAATAGAGTACAACACTCCCTTTGGTATGTTCCTTTCTAAACACCTGCAGCAATTGGAGAGACCACAAAGGTTCCTTAGAAAGAAAATTCAGGTTCTTCAAGATGTGTCATATGCAGACAGATTGAAATCATTGTCACTTTACTCTGTGTAATCCAGACTGCTCAGAGGGATATAGGACAATCTCTGACCCAGCTTCAATAGAAATGCTACACATTCGCAAGTCAAATGGCATGGGTCACAAGCTCAAAGGAACTTAGCCTGGTATGTGATATCAACAGAACTTGCTGCAGAGACAGATTTTTCTCACAGAGGTTGTCCTACTTTTGGAACAAGCTTCCTATTCATATTAAACAAAGCTCCTTGGCCCTATTTAAGAGTAATTTGGACAATTGGATTGGTAACTGGAAATTCATGCCGAGGGTTCCATCTGTGATGCTCCAGGACAGGGGCAATAGGTGCTGATTTTAGTATGTGCTTGAACCAGACACTTTTGGGAACATGGGCTGAACTTGGCTAGGCTTATGATCCTATGAATAGGTGTTTTTTACCTGGAATTACAGGTGTAAGTGAGAGTGGATTATATCCAAGTGGCCAGAGACAAAGCCAAGAGATAAGGAGGTCTTTAATGTCCTATGAGTGTGGGTGACTGCCTCATGGTGGTTGGTGAGGTGTTCCAGATCTTAACTATGTAGGTAGAATGTAGAGAGTCTCCAAAACTACTGTTGGATGTACCCAGTGGCAAGGTTTGAGTCCACAGAGCAAAGGGGTCTTGGAGGGGGGGGGGGGTTGTACCACTTTAGTAGAGTGTTCAGGGAAGGACATTTCTTCTTGAAAACAGAGTCTGCCAATGGGTGACTTGTAGCTGTGAGAAAGTCAGGTAACCAACATAGTTTTTTTTTTCTTTTTAAGAACAATGTTCTGGTGAATGGGATTTCGCAGGTTGCAAGCAACTTTGGCAATCTTGTTATATCACTGTTCTATTTTTTTAATTGGGTAATTCTAATCTTGGTGATGACTGGTGAGGCATACAGTAGAGTGGATAAGAGGTAGGTAGCAGCTGGAAGCTGTTGGGAATGGTCTGTGAGGAAGCTGGAGGCGGTATAGACTATGACTAGCTTACAGTGAGTCTTTGTTTTACCTTTTGAATGCTTCTGTCAAACTTGTGCTGGTCATCTATAACAGTACCTAACAGCTTTGTACTGAAGACTACCTCTATTTGAGATCTATAACAGTACCTAACAGCTTTGTACTGAAGACTACCTCTATTTGAGATCTATAACGGTACCTAACAGCTTTGTACTGAAGACTACCTCTATTTGAGATCTATAACAGTACCTAACAGCTTTGTACTGAAGACTACCTCTATTTGAGATCTATAACAGTAGCTAACAGCTTTGTACTGAAGACTACCTCTATTTGAGATCTATAACAGTACCTAACAGCTTTGTACTGAAGACTACCTCTATTTGAGATCTATAACGGTACCTAACAGCTTTGTACTGAAGACTACCTCTATTTGAGATCTATAACAGTACCTAACAGCTTTGTACTGAAGACTACCTCTATTTGAGATCTATAACGGTACCTAACAGCTTTGTACTGAAGACTACCTCTATTTGAGATCTATAACAGTACCTAACAGCTTTGTACTGAAGACTACCTCTATTTGAGATCTATAACAGTACCTAACAGCTTTGTACTGAAGACTACCTCTATTTGAGATCTATAACGGTACCTAACAGCTTTGTACTGAAGACTACCTCTATTTGAGATCTATAACAGTACCTAACAGCTTTGTACTGAAGACTACCTCTATTTGAGATCTATAACAGTACCTAACAGCTTTGTACTGAAGACTACCTCTATTTGAGATCTATAACAGTAGCTAACAGCTTTGTACTGAAGACTACCTCTATTTGAGATCTATAACAGTACCTAACAGCTTTGTACTGAAGACTACCTCTATTTGAGATCTATAACGGTACCTAACAGCTTTGTACTGAAGACTACCTCTATTTGAGATCTATAAAGGTACCTAACAGCTTTGTACTGAAGACTACCTCTATTTGAGATCTATAACAGTAGCTAACAGCTTTGTACTGAAGACTACCTCTATTTGAGATCTATAACAGTACCTAACAGCTTTGTACTGAAGACTACCTCTATTTGAGATCTATAACGGTACCTAACAGCTTTGTACTGAAGACTACCTCTATTTGAGATCTATAAAGGTACCTAACAGCTTTGTACTGAAGACTACCTCTATTTGAGATCTATAAAGGTACCTAACAGCTTTGTACTGAAGACTACCTCTATTTGAGATCTATAAAGGTACCTAACAGCTTTGTACTGAAGACTACCTCTATTTGAGTATTTTGAGAGGAGAAAATTGAGACGGTAGTTTGATCATCAGTAAAGTGAAGAGCATTAGTTTAATGTATTTTTTAGATTTAGGAAGAGCTGAGATTGGGTGAGACCAGTCTCTGTAGAGGTGAAATATTGTTGTGTGACTGTTAAGTTGATAAAGTGGAAGTAATGCAGATAAGGGCTGCATCATTGACATACTGAACAAGAGTGACATGAGATGACAGTGCATTTATTATTTATAAAGAAGATTAAAGCATAGGGCCCTGGACTAAGTTCTCTGGAAATACTGTGGGTCACTGCGAGGTAAGACAATAAGGCTGAGTGCCATTTTACTGACTGTGTATGATTTGTTAAATAACTTGAGAACCAGTTAAGAGTAGGAGTGGAAAAAGTGGAAAAAACAAAAGAGGCAAGAGTCTGCAGTAATTTAGTGTGGATACAGTATAAGATGCGATAGAGAGCTGAGATAAAGGAAGACAGCAGAGAAGATGTATTTGTTTTTGTTTTTACCATTGAGGATGGAATTCAGGAGGGGTAGTAAGGCTGTGGTTGTGCAGTGATTTGCATAAAATCCATGTTGGGTGGGTGACTAGAAGGTTGTTAGTGGGGGGGTATTTGAGAATCTTGGATAAATCTGTGAAAAGCGCTGGAAGGAGGTAACAGTACAATGATGGCTAGATGGTTTGCTGCCTTTACACCAAACTTTGATGCATGTTTGCTTTGTTAGAATGGAGAAGGGTTGAGGTAGGAGCTTTGCTACAAGTTTTAAGTAGTCAGTTGGCAGATATGGTCTGCAGCCACAGTAGTGGGTTTGAGTCTGCCGAGGAGTTCTTGAACCATTTCAGTTGGGAATGAATAAAACGTGAGAATGCTAGTTGTGATGGGTTGATTGAATGGCTGGTGTGATGCTGTGTTAAGGCAGAGATTGTATCTTCAAAGTGAGTGTTGAATTTAGAAGCTATGTCTCATTGGGAGAAGGATAGTGGTTGGGATGAGATAGTTTTCCTGGATATCAGAAATTATTGATGGTAGCCCAGAATGTTTTGGGATTAATGACTGAGCTGTAGATGCTTTTTTATCGGTGCTAATAATTTTTTAGATAGATTATGCAGTTCCCTTTAGGTTTGTAAAGGTGTATGGTTTCTGTGTTGTTCTCAGGTTTTCCATGCTGTATCTATCTGATGCATGATTTCTTTTATTTCTGTTTTTAGCCAGGGAGCAATATTGCATTTAATATTTTTTTCCCAATGAGAGCATAAAACGTTGAGAATACTGAGAAGTAGGTTGTTGAAGGCTGATCAACAGGATGGAATTTTAATGGGTTCCAGGTGTAAAGTGACAAAGAAAAGAAGAAGCCATTGGTGTTATTTGTTTGACTTCTAACGTATATATTTTGATATTTTTGGTTTGTCGTGGTACTGACTAGCAACATATGTTGGGGGTGATTACATAGGATGTGTAGGAGAGTACCGACTTCTATTATGTTATAAGGATAAGTTAATTAAGATCAAGTCAAATGTAGCATATTTGCTGGAGTATTTGTTGTATCTTGTGGGACAGTAGATGAGATAAATGAAGACAAATCAGTTATTGGGGTTTACTCGGAATCCTGGTCATTAATGTGCCAACTGCTGTTGAAGTCATCCAGGAAAGTGTTTCAAATGAGACAGTTTTACCTACCCATGGAGGGATGCCTTCTGTGATATTACTGTTTATAGGGGGATGTGTAACATGATGATGCACAACGATTTGTGATTATTAATATGTACAAGATTAATAAGTACTGATGCAGCAGGGAATGCTGGGATTTAATGCGGATACAGCAGAATATATATTTGCTTAGAATATGTTAAAGCTATACCACCTCAACAGTTTTATTTACATTTTTCCTTCATTGACCAGGTTAGTCCCCCTAGACTAGTAGCCTGTTTCCAGGGGGGAGACGAGAGGTGGTATTTATTTGACTATGGGAAATTTGGCCAGTACATTGGAGATCTTCCCATACTTTTTCAATGGGTACTGTGAGATCTTTCAATGCCACCTGAGCTACCACAAACTCAGGGATATGGGGTCTAGTTTTAATGTTTCATCCCAAGGATGACACACACATGATTGCAACACTGTAGTGTCCATCTATTTTGCGTGGGAATGGAACCCCAAAACTTCTAGAACAAAGGCGTTATTTGTTGCACCACTAACACGCTGCACTCTAAGCTGTTTGCTTGAGTGATTGGCTCTGATTATACTGCATCCATTAGGCTAGATGATGTTGTCTAAAATTTGTGGTTTGAGCCAAATTTCAGTACTTCAGACAATGTCAGGGTAGTGGGCAGCTACCCAAGCAGGAAATTCTGAAGTTATGTTGGAGGGACTACAGATGTTAATGTTACAGAGCAAAAAGTTTAGTGCTGGAAGAACTGGTGATAGTACTGGGTGGGATAGGTGTGTATAGGTCAGTAGAATGGGGAATGGGACCAGTGTTATATGTAAATAAACATTTTGCTGTAGTCATATTACTGTAATGGCTTTAAAAGGGTGGGTAAATACAGATTTAGCAGTTTATTTTATATGTATTTGAAAAGGTACACATTTGTATTTGCATGATGAGAATGTGTATTTTGTATTCTGAAGGAAGATTAGGAATGTTTTTATATAGAACAGGTGCTGAAGAAAATAGGGAGGAGCTAGGAAATGTAAAGTATTGCTCAGAGTTTTCACACTGCACATTGGCATGGCTGCTTGTAAATTGCTGACAGTGAAGGTTAACATGATTTGAGGTTGCAGGAGCGGCCCTAAGTCAATTCGTACCCTAGGCAAAAGGGCTCCATGGCATTCCCACCACACCACCCAGTGCCCCCTTCCTGGTCTACCTACACCAAATAAATACTGGAAAAGTGCCCCTCCTAGAGCGACACCCTAGGCGGCCGCCTAGTTGGCCTATGCCTAAGGCCGGCTATGAGTTGCGGATATAAACAGAGCAGTAGAAATGTTGTTTATCCTTAATGTTTGTCAAATCTGATTAATGTGTGTGTATATAAAGTGCAATTACTGTGTTGGAGAACAAACACTGAGTTAGAGGGCTATTTGGTACAAGTGTTGCAGATGTCTTTAATGGGAGGGATAGGGGCATAAGTGTGGGTGGAGCACAGAGAGATTTAAAGCTAGGGATATGGGGATTGGCTGGGCAACTGGGGTTGGGAGGGGAGTGAAGGTGAATACACAGTTTCTTACATTTGTGGAAATCAATCGGCTATGTCATGTGCTTAGAGAGGTCTGGTGTCTACCTCCCCTACATGCAGACTAGACTGGTAAGTAGAATTTAGACTAAAATGAGGGCCCTCTTCTTACGTCTTTAGTATTATGGATTAGATTTTCTTCAGTGCATCTTATAACTAGGCTCACTGTTGAGAGAAACTAGGGACAAACACTAGATGGCCTAGACAGCAACTGGAGATTTACTGTGTAGGAGCACTGGGTCGAGTTATTGTCACTTTTACTACAAATAAAATAGCTCTGGCTAGTATAGGAGTGACAACCACAATGAGCCTGTCTACATTATGAAAATAATGCTATTTCTTTAACAACAGTCAAGTAATCTTTTGTGTTAGCTGAAAGAGAAATTCTTTCATGTTGTAAGAAAGTCATTATGAGACCAACTATTTTCTAGCCTATGACTGATTTACTACAATGTCAATGGAGGATGCTGGAGTTTCACTAAAGACTGTCATTGTTCCTCAATCACAGGTGGGTCCTGAAGCCTGGTGAGGTCATGTTAGGAATCAAGAGAGGAGGAAGGACATCTCCACCTACCTGGAGTGAGAAGCTGCAGGCATTCTGTATGACCACTGGTCAGTGGTCATCGTAGGTGGACCAGACGTTTACTCTACAGCTGGAGCTTTGAATCAAGCAATTAAGAAAACTGTCTGTGGACATATTTAAATTAGCTTTGGAGTTTTGGATAAAGCAAGCTATGAGCTGAATAAAAGCCTTGTTTAAGTTAATTATTGGTACTGTCAAAAATCACAGTGCACAATCATTTCTGTAACTGATAGGATTGAAAAAAAAGTCTGTATGACATTTCTGAATCCTACAACCCATTTTTCAGTGTAACAAACCTATGCTTTTGACAGTGCATGTCACTGAATTACTGAATTCATTTGCAGCATCAATGCTAGAAACTACAACAAAATCTTTTTATCCGCAGCGTGTCTGTCTTCCTCATGCTCTGAAAAGAATTTTGTATATGTGCTTCCTTTAATTAAACTGATAATCATTAAGCAGCCATTCTGGTGTAGCCACATGTGTATGGCTAGATAAGACAGTGAGTGTAAAAGGTTAAAAATACATTATTCCATTCTGTAAAAGGTTAACAATACATTATCCCATCCTCTGTTTAGTACAAGTACATCAGTTGCACCATAATCCCTTGCCTGACATTTATTATTTCTCAGCTGTGTCTTTCATCCACTCATGCAGATCTGTCTGCAGTCACTTCCTTTTTGCTCTGTTATATTATCTGCCTTTGTGCTGTTCAGAAGGTTCCATCACATATATTTTAGGAGAGAGAGAGAACTAAAAATCACTGCAATTTTAAAATTGTTTTACATTTAAAGTGTTAGTGTATGCCAAATAGGAAAACTGTCAATGGGTGATCGAATAATTGTGGCTTATCTATCTATAATATCAGCATCTTTTCTTTGTGTATTTTTTTATTGTAATGTCTATTGCTTTCGGGTAATTACCTAAAGTTGAAGTCTTCCTTCTTCCAGCAATGAACCAGCCAAATCATTAAAGTGCTACATTATTTACAATTTGAAATCTGATTCTAAGCTTTATCAATGTACTATGTCTACTCTGCCAAAGAACTGAAAGACATGAACAAGAGTTGTTAATTCACCCATGGCAGGCCAATTAACTGAGAAACAGCAAGACTTGAATTGCAGACATTCCCATTACAAGGCTAAGAAATAACAAGAAAGGCCATTCACAGCTGACTTCACAATGGAAGACTGAGCTTCCAGTGCAAAAACTATAAATGCCTCTGAAACGTCTGCAAAGCCTAGCCTCTCTGTATAAAGAGAAACATGTGTTTATCAATGTAAAACATTTGCTTCCAGAATACACAATTCTTGAACTTTGAAACTGAAATACAAGAATACAGTGAAATGATGTACAGTGGCAAAGGAGGGGGTGAGCCTGCAGAAGTGAACCAGCAGCACTTTCCACAGACCACCTCTACTGCTGCTTAAAGAGAGGGGGTGACCATGAAAAGCATGAGCAATCTTCATTAAAAATGCGGACACTGATAACATTTAATGAGAACTCAGAGCAGTGCTTGGTTCTATCCCATAGCTGCTGGTGATCTGATCTTATTACATACATTCAAATGAGATGAATCTTCCAGAAAGCAATACAGAGAATACAGGTAGTGCCCATCTGAACATACAGACATGTTTAGAGCCACATACACACAAGACAAACATGCATTCATCATTCATATGCACTCTCACATAGAGACCAGAAGGCTTAAAATAAAGACCAGATCATTTAATGTTTAAGGTTTTTGCCTCCCATGCACAAAGTACAAGGTTCGATCCTGACCTCCGACAAATGCCAGTTTTGAGTTTGCATGTTTTCCCTGTGTCTGCATGTCCAAAAAACATGCTGTTGCCATCTCATACTCACTAATGAATGGAGCTGTGGGCAGCAGCACAGACTCTACATGGTGCTCTATAAGGGGAAGAGTTGTACAGACCAACTGCTTTAGGCATCTACTGTGGGCGCAGTATCCTCAAGATAGGAGAACACAGATCACAGACTGCGTGCCATGGCAGGGCTAGCCACTCAATTGTGTAAAATATGGCTCTAGGTAATTCGGTCATGCTGACTAATGTCACCAAAAATGGGCATGGGTAGTTACTGATAAGTGAGTTGGGGACCCAGCCTACTCTGTCCCACTGAATCAAAAGAGTTTGCGGCAGTTAACACGATACCCTGAACCCATGTAGAAAAAATAGGAAAAGGGGGCTGATGATGATGCACACTCACACATGTACCCTTGTATAGAAGCGGACACTGTAGTAAAGCAACTCTCCATCACATGAGAAAAGATGGGTGAACTATTACCTCTCAGCATACTGGCAGTACAGCTTAAATATAACATGCTACTTGCTAAACGAGGAAACCTGTAAGTAAGGAAAATCAAAACAAGCGGAGTTAAGAAACGCACCTAAACACAATGACATGTGCAGCGCCTCTGATATTCTGCAGACTCAGCTTTCCTCCAACGTCACTTTTGTAAGCCTTCTTTTTCATATTTCCTTCATCTTTTTACCATGTACGCTCACCCTATCTCGCTCTGTATATATAGAAAGACAGATAGATATATGTGTGTGTATATACATATGTATATATATATATATATATATATATATATATATATATATATATATATTACTATCAAAGCGCCATCATTCGAACGGTCACGTTGCCGAACCACAACGCTTCCTTGTGGAGTCATGTTAACATTGACGGTTCAGCTGTTATAAATGGAAATGTGGCCATTAGATTAAATGTGCCGTTCGATGTTCAGTGATGCAGTTCATTGAGCTTCCATTTGATGATTAGCCATTTTGGAAACTGTATTTCAATGGTGTACCATTTGACGGAGTGCACTTCTAGATTATGATAGTAAACCTATATATCCTTACCTATATCCACATATATATAAATATATATATATATATATATATATATATATATATATATATATATATATATATATATATATATATATATATATCAGTATCTATATGGGTCTACTTTGTTTTACTGAAAGCTCATTTCACTGAATTTAAATTCACCCTGACCAAATTGCTGAAATCTCAAATTACTGAAAACTCATTTCACTGAATCTCATTTCACTGAAGTGAAGTACTGGCACTGTGTAGCGTATTGCAAGGCAAGTAAAATGTATATGCCCTTTTCCCCACTGTAGTGCAATCCAGGAGTTAGTATATATAGTAGGGGTGTGTGTGGAAGGTGTAGACCCCCATTTACTTTGAGTTTATATTTTCTTCTGCAAAGGGTTAGTCATTGGTGTTGTAAGTATGCATGTCTATGGTTTAAAATATATGGTTTTGAAGCTTTTGTTGAAACAAAATATAAAATCAAACTAGGTGGGGGGCTTTGACCCCCCTCAACCCCACTAACTATATATACTAACTCCAGGATCACACTACAGTGGGGAAAAGGGCATATACCTTTTAGTTACCTTACAGTACTCTACACACTGTCAGTACTTCACTTCAGTGAAATGAGATTCCATGAAATGAGTTTGCAGTAATTTGAGCTTTCAGCGATTTGGTCAGAGTGAATTCAAATTCAGTGAAATGAGCTTTCAAAGAAACAAAGTAGACCTATATATATATATTTTCAGTGGAGGCCCAGGGATAAAAGCTCCAAAGTATTATAAAACATTTTAAGAACAGTAATTTTACAGTCTTTAAAAAAAAACAAAAAAAAAAACAACTACAGTTTAAATACTTATGCCAAATTAGACATAATATGAAAACAATGGTTAAGAATATGGAAGTTATATGACAATGATATAATAGTTACATAAATTTTGGTCAGTTTATATAGAAATTAATAGAAAGTTATTATAATACAAACAGGAATTGCAATACAAAGCAAAAGAAAGCAGGATTATGATATATTTGGGTCTATATTATAAACACGAAAGCTCTAAACAGCGAATACATCTACACTGACACATAAAGGTCAATGCATAAAAAGAGCGAAATACGTAATCAGCAAAAATGAAAACACAGAACGTATTTTGTCAACCAACACAGGTAAGCTCAAACTAACTAAATAAAATTAAATTAACACACATTTGCAGGGGGGCAACCTACCCCTAAACCCTCCACACCCCCTATTTAAATATACCAACTCTGAGACCACACTACAGTGGGGAAAAGGATACATTTCCTCATCCCCACGATCGCCCTGCTGGCCAAGCAAATACGTTTAGCATTTTCATTTTTGCCGATTACGTATTTCGCTGTTTTTGTACATCAGCCTTTATGTGTTGATGTAGATGTATTCACTACTTTGAGCTTTCATGTTTATAATATAGACCCTGTATATTTAGAGAGGAAGTCAGGGGAGAGAAATTAATAGAAGTGAGTGAAGAAGGGGGAGTAAGGAGGTGCTAGGTATGAACAGGTATTTGTTCACATTTAGGGATATAGTTTATCCTGGTGCTGAGAAGAACACAGCCAGCTTTTGGGCAGGAAGCACGTCAGAATGACTTTGAAGGACGGGAGGAAAGGTGTCCACCTGATGGGTAGAGATAAGGAGCATTGTCCTTTCAACATGGTACGAGTACAGACAATGCCCGCTAGATTTGCTAGCTTTGTGTACTGACAGGACTGTTTGGTTATTTGATCATAATGACCCACTGGGAACATAGTTGTGTAGAATGTTATTTAGTGCTAGAAAGCAGATGGATTGTGGATAATTTTAAAGGTGCCAAGAAGCTATGTATATGTTAGTTGATGGGATAGTTATAACCAGTTTAGGCTTTTTAGTTGAGCCATAGGAAAACATAACTATTCCAACTTACACCATTCAAATTTGATTTTATCTGCAAACTGGATGTTCTCCCCATAACTACTGCAATGATGCTGTGAAAGAGTACATGAGCTCAAAGACCAACACCAACCAAAGAGAAATTAAAGCTGCTGAGAATAGGCTGGACATCATAGTCACCAGCTACTTTCACTTCAATCAAAAACGATACAAACAAACAAGGGGAAAGTTATGGGACTCCTATGGGCCATGGCATAGCCAAAATAGACTTGGCAAGATGGGAAAAGAACACCATATCTGAAGTAGGTAACTTCATTTGATTATCAACCTGTGGGTATCAGATCCGACCCGGATCCGAGCCGGCAGCTTTCCAAGCTGGGGGATCCGAGCTCCAAGCTCCTCCCCTTACCCATAATACCCTGCTACCTCCTTCCAATCCTTAGATCTTGTTTGCCATGGCTTTGTCAGGCACGAGTTTCTCAAGGTCCTAGCGTTTAAGCGATTGTAAGTAGATTTTTTCTCTCAAAATCTTTCTAGCTTTTGTGTGTGTGGATAGTATAATTCCCTAGTTTAAACCCCTGAGTTTTACCCTCGTAGTTTAAAGTTTAGTGAACTCTTCCCCTCATAGTGTTTGTGTGGGCACGTGTGTGTTTCAGTTTAGAAATCATGGCCGTGTCCCCAAAAGCCATCTTTTTTAAGTGCACTGAGTGTGGCCATAAGCTTTCCCCAGTGGATGGCCACACTCAGTGCGTTTTCTGCCTGGGGGTACCACATTTATCATCAGGCTGCCAAATTTGAACAGCCTTTAACCCCTGGGCCCTGACAGATAGGAGGAATAAGCTGATTCTGGCAGATTTCCTACCCACGGAGTCGGCTTCCTCCTCCTCTCCCTAGGTGGCTACAGCCATGGCTGTGGCTGCTCAGCTTGCTGTCCCCTCTCCCCTGGCTGGGACTCAAACTCTCACTTCTTCCCAGGGAGAGAGGGAGTCAAAAAAAGACAAGAGAGAGAGAGGGAGAAAGAGAGGCATAGAAGCCACAAGCGGTAGGTCAACTCTGCCCCCTTGGCTCCAACTGCTAAGCTGCTCTCCTCACCCCAGAAGGTCTCTGGGCCTCCCTCCCCTCAGCTCCGTTCCCCACATTTTTCCCTGGTGCCGGTGGAGGAGGCCCAACCATCTTCAAAGTCATTGCACCGGCCCTCCCGGCCAGCTTCGGTGGCTTCCTCTAGGTCAACCCGTAGCCTCTCCCAGACTGGTATGGACCAGATGATGCGTCGTTTCCTCCAAACCCAACTGCAGATGGGAATGCTGCTGCCTTCCCCCCTCTGGGGGGGGGAGTTCAGTCACACTTTTTGCCCCAATAGCTCATTCTCCGATCTAATATCGGGTTTCGGAGCCTTCGGATCCGAGGAGTCTCGGAGTCAGGGAGTCGGCGCCAATGGTTATCGCTACCTCGACACCGGCCATGCTGTTGAGTTTGTCAGATCCCCTTTTGGATCCAAGCTGTCGGGGCTGAGAGCCATGCATCTGATCCAAAGGGGCCAGTGTGTCTTTGGATCCATTTCTGTTGGAGCACACTTCCCTCTCGGGTCCGAGAGCTTCGGCACCAACACCAATCTCAGCACCAGATCCTAGGGTGTTAACCACACAGCACAGAGAGATCGGTTTACCCTCGGCTTTCGACGTGGTGGAGAGGGTCCTCTCGAGAGGTTCGAGACCCCCTGCTCTTTCTTCGGATCCCACCCCCAATCCCTTGCAGCTGCGCTTGTCTTCCATTATCCAGTCCCAGGAACAGCCTGCGTTGATGCCCCAGCCAGTTCCATTGGTGGAACACAACCCTGTTGGTGAGCCGTCCTCGGACAGTCCCACCAAGGAGGCCCCTCACAAACGTAAGTGTAAGAGGAGGCACTTGGAATCCCCTGAGTCCCTCAAGGAAGACACCGATTTGGAGGAAGGGGAAGGTTCCCTCAGGTCACCCCCGCCGAGGACATCTCCTTTGGAGACATTATGGAAATGCTTCGCCTAAAGAGGGGGTGGTTAGCCCAAAAACCTTCCTCAGATGAGTTGGTGTTCCTGGAGGTGTTTGACACAGGCCCGTCTACCTCTTGGGTGTCCCCTCCAGCCGACCCCCTGGTTGACCTCATCACTACCAGGGCATGGAAGGAACCGGATACTGTAGATCCAATCCCCAGGAGGCCAGATAGGATTCTTAGTCCCCCTGTGGATAGGACAGCTTGGAGTAAGGGTTCCCCTGTAGATGCCATGGTGGTTGCGGCAGCCACCAAGAAGGAACTTGCCCAGGATAGTTCCTCGATCCATCCCCCTGATAAGGAGTCTCGGACGATGGATTGTATCGGGAAGTGGATGTTTGCTTCAGCTACCTATTCCATAAGGGCGCTGAATTATTTGGCCCATGTAATTAGACTTCAGTGGGATCTGGTGAAAGAATATGCTGAGTCTCCCCCTGAGTCCATGTCAGGACAAACGGACTTTCTTGGCTCACATGGCCACTCTGAAATCTGTTTCAAATACGTCTATGTAGCTACTTTCCCATGCCATGGAGGGGGCCGCTAGAACCAGCGGGTCCGGCATCGCCTTAAGGCATCATGCCTGGCTCCGGCTTTGTGATTTTGCGGAACTTTTCAAGGTGTCCTTCGCGAATGCACACTTTGACGGCTCTACCCTGTTTGGGAAGACCGTCCGAGACACATTGGTTCAGAGTGACAAAGACGGGAAGACGCTGTCTGCCGGAGTCTGCTTCTTGGCTCCTCAAAGGTCCTTTTCCAGGAACCAGAGAGGACAAAAGAAGATGTGGTTCCAGAAGTCTCAGCAGTCCTGTTACGCTCCGGACCCTTCATCCTTCATAGGCAGAGGGGACAATGTGGACACCGGCCCAGAGACAGAGGGGGGCTGAAAAATTTGGGTCGCGGGAACCTTTTTCTGACTGACCCACGCAGCAGCCCTGAGAGGTTGCCCAACTGCTCCTCTCTGGAGGCAGTTGGGGGGGCATTATTTGAAGCACTTGGCCCAATGGGAGTCCATCACAACAGACCGCTGGGTGCTTCGAATAATATCCAGAGGTTACTCAGTCCCTTTCATAAACCTGCCTCCTCAGTTGAGGTGCCTCCCTGATGTGCCACCCAGTCAGAGGGAGGCTGCAGCTTTTGAGGTAAAAAAGCTGCTAGAAAAAAGAGCCATCCAGCACGTCCCCCCAGACCAATCTGGATTAGGCAATTACTGCAGGTTCTATTTGGTGCCAAAAAAAGATGGGGGACTTAAGGCCGATTCTCGACCTTTCAACAATGAACCTCTTCATTGCCAAGGAGAAATTCTGGATGGTCACGCTTCAATCCATTCTGCCCCTGCTGCAGGAGAAGGACTGGATGTGCTCCATAGACCTCAAGGATGCGTACTATCACATTCTCATGGACAGGCTATCCAGGAGGTTCCTCCGCTTTCGACTAGAGGCCATTCATTACCAGTTCAGGGTCCTGCCCTTCGGTCTCACCAAAGCCCCCAGGGTGTTCACCAAGGTCATGGCAGTGGTAGCGGCCCACCTGAGACTTCAGGGAATATAGGTTTTTCCTTACCTAGATGACTGGCTCCTTAGCGCCCCCACCAGGCATCTACTCTGCTTAGCCAGGGATTGCTTCCTACTTATAGCATCCCGATTGGGGATCACCATAAACTTGAAGAAGTCATCCCTTCAACCAGTTCAAGTCTTGGAGTTCATAGGGGCCAAAATAGACACGCTTCAGACTAAGGCCTTCTTGACATCAGACAGACTTCGCAGTTTAACCTTACACATTTTAGCCCTTCTTCAGTCACCGGCCCCATCAGCAGAGTCAGTCCTGAGGGCTTTAGGGTCCATGGCAGCAGCAATCAACCTTGCGCCCTTAGCTCACTTACACATGAGGATTCTCCAGTGGACTTTGCAGGTTCAGTGGTCCATCCTTCACCACCCATTGGACTTACCGATTCCTCTCAGCAGAGTTTTCAGAAATTCCCTCATCTGGTGGCTCCAATTTCAACAGCTTTGGGAAGGTTGACCATTTGTTATGCCACAACCCCAAGCACGGTGACCACGGAAGCTTCTCGCCTCGGGTAGGGGGGGCATTACACGGACAGAACTGTCCAAGGTATGTGGACTCAGACAGAGACCGTTCTGCATATCAATGTTCTGGAGATGAGGGTGGTGCTTCTAGTGTTGCAAGCCCTTCATGCCTTTTTCCCTCCACAGACTACTGTGGTTCAGTCAGACAACATGTCAGTGATCTGGTACATCAACAAACAGTGGGGGGGGAACAGGTCTTACCCTCTTTGCCGAGAGGCCATGAGAGTTTGGGACTGGGTGATATCCACCAACTGTTTTCTGTTAGCAATACACATTCTGGGTCGGTCCAACATCCTAGCAGACAAACTGAGTCGAACTATCCTCTCACCTTATGAGTGGTCTCTGAATCCCTTAGTAGCGAAACAGATCTTCAGCAAGTAGGGTCAGCCCTGTTGCGATCTCTTCACATCATCTTCCAATGCGAAGTGCAGTGAGTTTTTCGCTCTAATTCCCCCTCCAGGAGAAAGCCTCAGAGATGCTCTAGTTCATGCTTGGCCACCCATTCTTCTTTATGCTTATCCTCCTCTTCCATTGATAACAAAATTCTTACAGAAAGCTCATCAGTTGGGGAACAAGATTATCCTCATAGTCCCATTCTGAACTCATCAAGCCTGGTTCCTGTGCCTACGGTCTCATCTTATAGCTCCTGTGTGGATCTTGGATCCCATCCTGGATCTGATATCTCATCCTTCGGGATTGATACCCCCGAATCTGGTCGATCTCAAGCTCTCAGCTTGGTTGATCCAGTTCCATTAGTTGCTAGGACTCCCGGTATCTCGTCTGCAGTCAGATCTATCCTGGTAGGGGCGCATAAGCCTTCTACCAGGAAGGTTTACAATAGTAAATGGAAGCGTTTTTCCATTTTGGTGTCTCATAGGAAATTGGACCCTTTCACTGCTCCCATCCCAGCAGTGCTCAATTTCCTATCAAATATTTTTCAGCAAGGAGCCAGTTTTACTGTAAAGGTTCAAATGGCTGCCATCTCCCATTTTCACATTAGGGACAATCTCAATCCCCTCAGATCCACCAAGATTTGTAAGACCTTTCTGAAAGGTACGTTCCTCTTGAGACCTCCTAGTAGGAACCCCGTCCCTCCATGGGATCTAACTTTGGTCCTTCAGGCTCTGACTGGACCTCCTTTTGAACTTGCAGCTTCTGTTGATTTGAAATTCCTGTTCTGGAAAACTGCCTTTTTGGTAGCGATTACCTCTGCTAGAAGGGTGTCGGCACTTCAGGCCATCTGTATTAAAGCCCCTTATCTTGTTTTCCATAAGGACAGGGTCTCTCTCAGGACTAACCCATCCTTTCTACCTAAAGTGGCCTCCGAGGCGAACATCAATCAGTCCATTAATCTTCCAGTTTTTTTCCCCAACTATCAAAACAAAGGGGAGTACAAACTTCATTTGTTAGATGTTCATAGAGAGTTACGTTTTTATTTACACAGAACAGCTCATTCCGCAAGTCTGATCAGCTCTTTGTCTCCTTTGCAAAACCCTTCTTCGGTAAGCCTGTGTCGAAGGTAACTCTGGCCAGATGGATTTCTAATTGCATTCTGCTCACATACAAACTATCTGGCCTGCCGGAGCCTACAGCGGTTCATGCTCATTCTACCCGCTCTATGGCTACATCTGCTGCATTCTGTCCGAGAGTTTCCTTGGATGACATTTGTTCTGCAGCTACTTGGGTGTCCTCTCATAACTTTATCTCTCACTATAAATTGGATTTAGTGTCTAGAGGTAGGGAAGCCTTTGGCACTGCAGTGCTCTGGAATATCCTTCCTTGAGGACCTCCCAAGTTTTTGGTAGCTGGTGACTCTGTCCCACAGGTTGATGATCAAATGAAGTTACCTAATTCAGATAAAGAAGTTATATACTCACTATAACATTCCATCTGAGTAGGTAACTTCATTTGTCAGCAACCGACCCTCCCTCCTTCCCCCTAACCTGGTTCTTTGATTACCTGAACCCTAGGATGGTTTCTCAGGTCATTTGTTTAATCCTTAGGTTAGGATTTTTCAGGTTGCTGTTTTGTTGTTGTGAGGTTATATAGATGGGCAAATGCAATCTGAAGATTGGAAGGAGGTAGCATGGCATTATGGGTAAGGGGGAGGAGCTTGACGCTCGGATCTCTGGCTTGGAAAGCTGCCGGGTCAGATCCGATACCCACAGGTTGCTGACAAATGAAGTAACTTACTCAGATGGAACGTTATAGTGAGTACATAACTTATTTTTATTCTTGAGAATTCTATCAATACATTGGGTCATAGATTCCATGGTCTTTACAAGCCTAGCTGTGCAACCCAGCCCAGTTTTGACCCAGAAGCCCTTGGATGCCTGTATGGTGGGGTGTGTTATAAAATACATGGATTGTTGTTATAGTTTTATTGATGATAACTTTACCACATGGAAAAGCTTCCTGGACAAGCTTCATGGTGTCTTCTTCTACATCAAAAATACCAGAGACATTTTGCACTTCACCAACCAATATGGTTACAATAAAGTGGAATTCAGAGACATCACAACCTATAATGACAGAAACGAGGAAAAACTGAAAAATGACCTTTGCAGAAAACCATGAGTGAATCTACTTCTACATGCTAACAGCATGCACCCCCAAATCAAACAATGAGTGAATCTACTTCTACGTGCTAACAGCATGCACCCCAAAATCAAACCATGAGTGAATCTACTTCTATGTGCTAACAGCATGCACCCCAAAATCAAGCCATGAGTGAATCTACTTCCATGTGCTAACAGCAAGCACCCCAAAATCAAACCATGAGTGAATCTACTTCTACGTGCTAACAGCATGCACCACAAAATCAGACCATGAGTGAATCTACTTCTACGTGCTAACAGCATGCACCCCAAAATCAAACCATGAGTGAATCTACTTCTACATGCTAACAGGATGTACCCCAAAATCAAACCATAAGTTAATCTACTTCTACATGCTAACAGCATGCACCCCAAAATCAAACTATGAGTGAATCTACTTCTACGTGCTAACAGCATGCACCCCAAAATCAAACCATGAGTGAATCTACATCTACACGCTGACAGCATGCACCCCAAAATCAAACCATGAGTGAATCTACTTCTACGTGCTAACAGCATGCACCCCAAAATCAAACCATGAGTGAATCTACTTCTACGTGCTAACAGCATGCACCCCAAAATCACTAAGAAGAATTAAAGCAAATAAGAGGGAATGAAAACAAGGGTGGCCACGGTTGTGCAGCGGTTAGCGTTGCTGCCTCACAGCAAGAAGTTCTCCGGTTTGATTCTTGGCTGGGGTGCCTTCTGTACGGAGTCTGCATGTCCTCCCTGTGGTCATGTGGGTTTCCTACGGGTGCTCCAGTTTCCTCCTACATCCCAAAGACATGCAGTAGGTGAATTGGACACTCTAAATTGACCCTAGGTGTGAGTGTGTGCATGTGTATGCCTTCTGTGGAAGGATGGGCACTGGGCTGGCAACTCGACACCGTAAAACTCCACTGCCAATCATGAGCGGACAGATGATCCACTGTGGTGACCCCTAACTGGGAAAAAGCCGAAAGAATAAGAGGGAATGAGAACAGCCAGAGTCTCTGGATGGACGGATCGATTTCCTACCAGCCTAGATCAACTGCAGCAAGACTGTCTGGAAAGAGGATACAATGAAAACTGGGTGGCCAACATACTGGGACCCATAAAACACACCAGACTTCCATGTTCGATCTCTGTTAACCACAGGTCTCTTCCCCTGTCCCATCAAGGCATTTTACACAGAGTATAGTCTCACTGCTTCCACATTCATTATATACTGAATTAATGTAATAAAGCTGTAGAACCCGATTCCTGTATTGTTATTTGACATTATATCTGCACACTCATGAACAGTACCATATACAGTGACTTGAGTACATAAAGAGTTAACAGCACCAATCACAATAAAGATGCAATCTCTGCATGTACCACTCTTAAAGTCATTGTCACCAATCACCAAAAAAGATGCAAACTGCATGTACCACTATCTCAGTCACTGTCACCAATCACATTAAAGATGCAAACTCTGCATGTACCATCACTGTCACCAATCACAATAAAGATGAAAATTCTGCATCTACCAGTCTTACAGTCACTGTCACCAATCACAATAAAGATGCAAACTCCCAGTATTCCTTGTGATACTTATACCTGAATCAGGACTTTTACTCTCCCAGTGTTTCCAATGATACTTATACCTGGAATCAAGACTGTTACACTCCAAGTGTCTCTATGAAACGTATACATGGAATCAAAGTGTGTCATACTCCCATTGTTCCCTGTTATACTTATACCTGGAATCAGGACTGATATGTTCCCAGTGTTCGCTGGGATATTTATACCTGGAATCAGGATTGTTATGCTCCCCGTGTTCTCTATGATGCTAATACCTGGAATCAGGACAGTTATGATCCCAGTGTTCCCTGTGATATTTATACTTGGAATCATGACTGTTGCATTCCCAGTATTGCCTGTAATACCTATACCTGGATTCAGGACTTCTTACTCTCGCAGTGTTCCCTGTGATACTTATACCTGGAATCAGGACTGTTACTCTCGCAGTGTTCCCTGTGATACTTATGCCTGGAATCAGGACTGTTTTGCTTCCATTGTTCCCTGTGATATCTATACCCTGAATCAGGAGTGGTATACTCCCAGTGTTCCCTATGAAAATTATAACTGGAAACAGGAGTGTTATGCTCCCAGTGTTTCTGTGATACTTATACCTGGAATCAGGACAGTTATGATCCCAGTGTTCCCTGTGATATTTATACTTGGAATCATGACTGTTGCATTCCCAGTATTGCCTGTAATACCTATACCTGGATTCAGGACTTCTTACTCTCGCAGTGTTCCCTGTGATACTTATACCTGGAATCAGGACTGTTACTCTCGCAGTGTTCCCTGTGATACTTATACCTGGAATCAGGACTGTTACTCTCGCAGTGTTCCCTGTGATACTTATGCCTGGAATCAGGACTGTTACGCTTCCATTGTTCCCTGTGATATCTATACCCTGAATCAGGACTGGTATACTCCCAGTGTTCCCTATGAAAATTATAACTGGAAACAGGAGTGTTATGCTCCCAGTGTTTCTGTGATACTTATACCTGGAATCAGGACAGTTATGATCCCAGTGTTCCCAGTGATACTTATACCTGTAATCAGTACTGTTACTCTCCCAGTGTTCCCTGTGATACTTATACCTGTAATCAGTACTGTTACTCTCGCAGTGTTCCCTGTGATACTTATACCTGTAATCAGTACTGTTACTCTCGCAGTGTTCCCTGTGATACTTATACCTGTAATCAGTACTGTTACTCTCGCAGTGTTCCCTGTGATACTTATACCTGGAATCAGTACTGTTACTCTCGCAGTGTTCCCTGTGATACTTATACCTGGAATCAGGACAGTTATGATCCCAGTGTTCCCAGTGATACTTATACCTGTAATCAGTACTGTTACTCTCCCAGTGTCTTTGTGATACTTTTAACTAGAATCAGGATTGTTATGCCCAGTGTTCGCTATGATACTGACACCTGGAATCAGGACTGTTACGCTCCCAGTGCTCCCGGTGATACTTATACATGGAATCAGGATTATTACGCTCCCCGTGTTCCCTGCGATATTTATACTTGGAAGAACAATTGTTACATTCCCAGTGTTTTTTGTGACAATTATACCTCAAATCAGGACTATTACACTTCCAGTGTTCCCTGTGATACTTATATCTGGAATCAGGACTGTTGCCCTCCCAGTGTTCCTGTGATACTTATACCTGGATCAGGACTGTTACTCTCCCAGTGTCTCTGTAATACTTTAAACTATAATCAGGATTGTTACACTCCCAGTATTCCCTGTGATGTTTATATCTGAAATCAGCACTGTTGCACTCCCAGTGGTCCCTGTGAAACTTATACTTGAAATCAGGACTGGTACACTCCCAGTGTTCCCTGTGATACTTATAGCTGGAATAAAGACAGTTGCGCTCCAAGCGGTTCCAGTGATACTCATACCTGTAATCAGAACTGTTTCTCTCCCAGTGTCTTTGTGATACTTTTAGCTAGAATCAGGACTGTTACGCTCACCGTGTTCCCTGTGATACTTATACATGGAATCACTACTGTTACATTCCCAGTGTTCCCTGTGATACTTTCACCTCAAATCAGACTGTTACACTCCCAGTGTTCCCTGTAATACTTATACCTGGAATCAGAAATGCTATTCTCCCACTGATCCCTGGGATACTTATACCTGGAATCAGGACTGTTAAGCTCCCAGTGTTCCCTGCAATACTATTGCCTGGAATCAGGACTGTTACACTCCCAGTATTCCCTGTGAAACTTATTCTTGAATTCAGGGCTGGTACACTCCCAGTGTTCCCTGTGATACTTATACCTGGAATCAGGACTGTTAAGCTCCCAGTGTTCCCTGTAATACTTATACCTGAATCAGGACTGTTATGCTCCCATTGTTCCCTTGTATACTTATACGTAGAATCAGGACTGCTGCACTCCCAGTTCCCCTGTGATACCTATACC
The DNA here is from genome assembly GCF_019279795.1 of Protopterus annectens. Lineage (NCBI taxonomy): Eukaryota > Metazoa > Chordata > Ceratodontiformes > Protopteridae > Protopterus > Protopterus annectens. The sequence goes on from NC_056743.1 coordinate 343,125,920, forward strand.
TGGAATCAGGATTATTATGCACCCAGTGTTTCCTGAGACACTTACACCTTAAATCCACCAGTGTTCCTAGTGATAATTATTTCTTGAATCAGGACTGTTATGCTCCCAGTGTTCCCTATGATACTGAAACCTGGAATCAGGACTGTTACCCTCCCAGTGCTCCCTGTGATACTTATACATGGAATCAGGATGGTTACGCTCCCTGTGTTCCCTGTGATATTTATACTTGGAATCATGACTGTTACATTCCCAGTGTTCCCTGTGATACTTACACCTCAAATCAGGACTGTTATGCTCCAAGTGTTCCCTATGATAGTTAAACCTGGAATCAGGACTGTTATTCTCCCAGTGTTACCTGTGATACTTATGCCTGGAATTAGGACTGTTAAACTCCCATTCTTACCTGCAAAACTTATACCCAGAATCAGGATGGTTATGCTCTCAGTATTCCCTGTGATACTGATACCTGCAGTCGGGACTGTTACGCTCCCAGTGATCCCTGTGATACTTATATCTGGAATCAGGACTGTTACGCTCACTGATGGAATCAGGACTGTTACGCTCACTGTGTTCCCTGTGATATTTATACTTGGAATCATGACTGCTACATTCCCAGTGTTCCTTATGATACTTATACATCAAATCAGGACTGTTACACTCCCAGTGTTCCCTGTGATATTTATATCTGGAATCAAGACTGTTACGCTCCCAATGGTCCCTGTAATCCTTATACCTAGAATCAGAACTGTTATACTCCCAGTGCTCCCTGTGATACTTACACCATGAATCCATCAGTGTTCCTTGCGATACTGGAATCAGGACTATTATGCTGCCAGTGTTCCATGTGATACTAACAGCTGGAATCAGGATTGTTACACTCCCAAACTTCCTTGTGATATTTATATCTGGAATCCAAACTGTTATGCTCCCAATGTTCCTTATGATACTTATGACTGGAATCAGGAGTATTACGCTCCCAGTGTTCCCTGTGATACTTATTCCTGGAATCTGGACTGCTACATTCCCAGTGTTCCCTGTGATATTTATACCTGGAATCAGGCCTATTATGTTCCCAGTGTACACTGTGATACTTACACATGGAATCTGGGGGTCTATATTAAATCAGCGAGCACTTAAAAAAAGCAAAGGATGACTTATCAAGCCCATGTAAGCGAAAGCTTACAATCCTGGACACTTAGAACGCTGTTCCACAAAAGGAAAAAAAAATACTTTCAAACATTACATAAAGTGGGAGGCTTTGCCCCTCCACACACCTCCCACTTAAATATACCAACTACAAGATACGACTACAGAGACGAAAACAGCAAAGTAAGGAAGGCGGGCAAGCGATTTCATTCCCAGGGAAACAAATGATTTATTTACCATTTTGTGCTTTCAGGTTAGATCAAGATGCATTGAAAATAATGCGTCTTTGATCATATAATAGGAACCCAAATCAGGACTGTTACTCTCCCAGTATTCCCTGTGATACTTTTACCTGGAATTAGGACTGCTATGATCCCAGTGTTCCCTGTGATACCAATACACAGAATCAGACACTGTTACGCTCCCAGTCTTCACTGTGATACTTGTACATGAAATCATGACTGTTACACTCCCAGTGTTACCTGAGATACTTATAACTGGATCTGGCTATTACACTACTGGTATTCCTTGTGATACTTATAATTGTAGTCAGTACTGTTATGCTCTCAGTGTTTCCTGTCATACTTACAACTGGCATCTGGACTATTACATTCCCAGTATTGCCTGCGATACTTAAAAATGAAAAAAGGACTATCATGCTCCCAGTGTTCCCTATAATACTCATACTTGGAATCAGGAATGTTACACTCTCAGTGTTCTCTGTGATACTTATGCCTGGAATAAGGACTGTTACACACACTCCCAGTGATCCGTGTGAAACTTATACTTCAAATCAGGACTGGTACACTCCCAGTGTTCCCTGTGATACTTATACCTAGAGTCAGGACTGCTCCCAGTGTTCCCTGTGATACTTATACCTGGAATCAGGACTGTTATGCTCCCAGTGTTCCCTATGATGCTTATACCTGGAATCAGACTGTTACTCTCCCAGTGTTTCTTGTGATACTTATACCTGGAATCAGGACTGTTAAGTCACCAGTCTTCCTTGCGATACATATAGCTGGAATCAGAATAATACGTTCCCAGTGTTACCTGTGATACTTATGCCTGGAATCAGGACTGTTACACTTCCGGTGTTCCCTGCGATACCTATACATGGAATCAGGACTATTACACTCTCAGTGTTTCCTATCATACTGGAATAAGGACTGTTACTCTCCCAATGTTCCCTGTGATTCTTATATCTGGACACAGGACTATTACGCTTCCAGAGTTCCCTGTGATACATATACATGGAATCAGGACTATTACACTCCCAGTGTTACCTGTGATACTTATACCTGAAGTCAGGACTGTTACCCTCTGTTTGTGCCTTGTGATACTTATACCTGGAATGAGGAATGTTAAGCTACCAGTGTTCCCTCTGATACTTATACCTGGAATCAGGACTGTTACCCTCCATGTGTTTCCTTGGATACTTATACGTGGACTCAGGACTGTTGCACTCCCAGTTCCCCTGTGAAACCTATACCTGGAATCAGGATTATTATGCTCCCAGTCATCTCTGTGGTACTTATACCTGCAATCAGGACTGTTACACTCCCAGTGTTCCCTCTGATACTTAAACCTGGAATCAGGACAGTTATGCTCCAAGTATTCCCAGTTATACTTATACCTGGAACCAGTACTGCTACTCTCCCAGTGTCTTTGTGATACATTTACCTAGAATCAGGATTGTTACGATCCCAGTGTTCCCTGTGAGACATACCTTGAATCCAGACTGTTATACTCCCAGTGTTCCCTATGATACGTATACCTGGAGTCCGAAGTATTACACTACCAGTGTTCCCTGTGATACCTATACCTTTAATCAGGAATGCCATGCTCCCAGTGTTCCCTCTGATACTTATACCAGAAAACAGGACTGTTACTCTCGCAGTGTTCCATGTGTTACTTATAAGTGGAATCAGGACTTTTACTCTCCCAGTGTTCCCTGTGATGCTTATACCTGGAATCAGGAATATCATGCTCCCAGTGTTCCCTATGATACTTATACCTAGAATCAGAAATGTCATGCTCCCAGTGTTCCCTGTGACACATACCTGGAATCAGGATTGTTACTCTTGTGGTGATCTCTGTGATACTTATACCTGGAATCAGGACTGTTACTCTCCAAGTGTTCGCTGTGATACTTATACCTGGAATCAGGAATGTTACATTCCAAGTGCTCCCTGAGATACTTATATCTGAATCAGGACTGTTGCACTCCCAGTTCCCCTGTGATACCTATACCTGGAATCAGACCAGTTACACTCCCAGTGTTCCCTGTGATACTTATACCTGGAGTCAAGACTGTTACGCTCCCGGTGTTCCCTGAGATACTTATACCTGGAATCAGGATTATTATGCTCGCAGTGTTCCCTGTGATACTTATACCTGAAATCAGGACTGTTACTCTCGCAGTGTTCCATGTGATACTTATACCTGGAATCAGGACTGTTACTCTCCCAGTGTTCCCTGTGATACTTATACCTGGAATCAGGAATGTCATGCTCCAAGTTCTCCCTGTGACTCTTATACCTGCAATCAGGACTGTTACTCTCATGGTGTTTGTTCCCTGTGATACTTATACCTGGAATCAGGAATGTTACATTCCAAGTGCTCCGTGAGATACTTATACCTGAATCAGGACTGTTACGCTCCCATTGTTCCCTTGGATACTTATACATGGAATCAGGACTGTTGCAGTCCCATTTCCCCTGTGATACCTATACCTGGAATCAGGATTATTATGCTTCCAGTGTTCCCTGTGACACTTATACCTTGAATCCTCCATGATCCTTGCGATACGTATACTATGAATCAGGACTATTATGCTCCCAGTGTTCCCTGTGATATTTACAACTGGAATCTGGACTGTTGCGCTCCCATTGTTCCCTGTAATATCTACACCTGGAATCAGGACTGTTATGTTTCCAGTATTCCCTGTGAAACTTATACTTGAAATCAGGACTGGTACACTCCCACTGTTCCCTTTGATATTTATAACTGGAATTAGGACTATTATACTCCCACTGTGCCCTGTGATACTTATACCTGGAATCAGAACTGATATGCTCCCATTTTCCCGACTATTATGCTTCCAGTGTTCCCTGTGACACTTACAGCTGGATTCAGGACTGTTACACTCCCACTGTGCCCTGTGATACTTATACGTGGAATCAGAACTGATATGCTCCCATTGTTCCTGATGATACTTACAGTATACATGGAATCGGGACTGTTACGCTCCCAGTGTTCCCTGTGATACTTATGCTTGGAATCAGCATATTACCCTGTGATACTTATACGTGGAATCAGAACTGATATGCTCCCATTGTTCCTGATGATACTTAAAGTATACATGGATCGGGACTGTTACGCTCCCAGTGTTCCCTGTGATACTTATGCTTGGAATCAGGAATGCTACGTTCCCAATGTTCCCTTTGATACTTATACCTGGAATGAGGACTATTATGTTCCCAGTGTTCACTGTGATACTTACACCTGGAATCAGGTGCTGTATATTACATAAGCAAACGCTGATTTATTGACCGCATGTAAGTGAAAGCTTACAATCCTGAACACTTAGAACAGCGATTTTTATTTCCAAGGGAAAAAAATCACTGTTAACATAAGAAAATAAAAACTTTAAAGCATTACATAAAGTAGGGGGCTGTGCCCCCACACACCCCCTACTTAAATATACCAACTCTGAGATCAGACTACAGTGACGAAAATGACAAAGTAACCGAGGCGGCCAAGCAATTTATTTTCCAGGGAAAGAAATAACTTATATGCCATTTCAGTATTTCGCCGTCTCGTGCTTTCATGTTCGATCTAGACAGATTCAAAGAACATGCCTTTGAACATATAATACGAACTCGAATCAAGACTGTTATGTTCCCAGTGTTCCCTGTGATACTTATATCTGAACTCAGGACTGTTATGTTCCCAGTGTTCCCTGTGATAATTATACCTGGAATCAGAGACTGTTATGCTCCAAGTCTTCGCTGTGATATTTGTACTTGAAATCAGACTATTGCACTCTCAGCGTTACCTGTGATACATAGAACTGGATCAGACTATTACTCTACCAGTGTTCCTTGTGATACTTATAATTGGAGTCAGTACTGCTATGCTCTCAGTGTTCCCTGTCATACTTACCCCTGGAATCTGGACTATCACATTCCCAGTGTTTCCTGTGATACTTATACCCGGGATCAGGACTGTTACTCTCCCGGTGTTCCCTGTGATACTTATACCTGGAGTCAGAAGTGTTATGCTTCCAGTGTTCCCTGTGATACTTATACCTGGAATAAGGACAGTAACACTCCCGTTGTTCCCTTTGATACTAATACTTCAAATCTGCACGGTTACACTCCCAGCTTTCCCTGTGATACTTTTACCTGGAATCAGGACTGTTATGTTCCCTATGACGCTTATACCTGGAATCAGACTGTTACTCTCACAGTATTTCCTGTGATACTTATACCTGGAATCAGGACTGCTACTCTCCCAGTGTTTCTTGTGATAAGTATACCTGGAATCCAGACTGTGACGCTCCCAGTGTTCCCTACCATATTTATACCTGGAATCAGGACTGTTATGCTCCCAGTGTTCCCTGTGATACTTTTACCTGGAATCAGAATGTTTTGCTCCCAATGTTACCTGTGATACTTATAGCTGGAATCAGGACTTTTTCACTTCCCATGATCCCTATGATGCTTATACCTGGGGTCAGGACTATTATGCTCCCAGTGTTCTCTGTGATACTTATATATGGAATCAGAACTGTTACACTCCCAGTGTTCCCTGTGATAATGTTACCTGGAATCAGGACTATTATGCTCCAAGTGTTCCCTGTGATACTTATACACTGAATTAGGAATTTTACAATCTCAGTGTTTCCTGTCATACTTATACCTGGAATCAAGATTATTACTCTCCCAGAGTTCTCTGTGATACTTATACATGGAATCAGAACTATTACACTCCCAGTGTTCCCTATACTTCTTATACCTGGGAGCCAGACTGTTACTCTCCCAGTGTTCCCTATGATACTTATACCTGGAATCAGGACTGTTACAATCACTGTGTTCTTTGTGATACTTATACCTGGAGTCAGGACTGTTACATTCACAGTGTTCTTTGTGATACTTATGCCTGGGATCAGGACTGTTACTCTCCCGGTGTTCCCTGTGATACTTATACCTGGAGTCAGGACTGTTATGCTTCCAGTGTTTCCTTTGATACTTATACCTGGAGTCAGAAGTGTTACGCTTCCAGTGTTACCTGTGATACTTATACCTGGAATCAGGACAGTAACACTCCCAGTGTTCCCTTTGATACTAATACTTCGAATCCACATGGTTACACTCCCAGCGTTCCCTGTGATACTTTTCCCTGGAATCAGGACTGTTACTCTGCCACTGTTCCTTCTGATACTTACTGCTGGAATCAGGATTGTGGTGCTCCCAGTGTTCCCTGTGATACTTATACCTGGAATCAGGACTGTTACACACTCAGCGTCTCTGTGAAACTTATACATAGATTCAGAGTGGGTTATACACCCAGTGTTCCCTGTTATACCCAGAATCAGGACTGCTATGTTACCAGAGTTCCCTGGGATGCTTATACCTGGAATCAGGACTGTTACACACTCAGCGTCTCTGTGAAACTTATACATAGATTCAGAGTGGGTTATACTCCCAGTGTTCCCTGTTATACCCAGAATCAGGACTGCTATGTTACCAGAGTTCCCTGGGATGCTTATACCTGGAATAAGGACTGTTACACTACCAGTGTCTCTGTGAAATGTATACATGGAATCAGAGTGTGTTACACTCCCAGTGTTCAATTTTATACTTATACCTGGAATCAGAGTCAGGACTGCTTTGTTCCTAGTGTTCCCTGGGATACTTATAGCTGGAATCTGGACTGTTAAGCTCCCAGTGTTCCCTGTGATACTTATTTATTTTATTTTTATTTTATTTTATTTTAATTTGTTGACCAGGCTAGTCTAACTGGATACATGTCCATTTTCAGTAGAGGCCCGGGGAGAAAAGCTCCAAGCATAACAATAACAATATAACAAAAAGCGAACAAGTGAAATAAAGTAATAAAGCTACAGTACCATAGTAACATAGGTAAAATGAGAAAAGCAAATGGGACTAACAAACAGTGACTACAAAACATTTAGGCAAAAGCCAGACCAGACATAAACAAGCAAATGCACTAGACAGCACCAGGGCAATTGCAGAAAGAACAAAGTTCCCAAATCCTATCAAATTACTAAGAATAAAACAAGAGGAGAGAAATACGTTTTGGAGGCAAGAGGGAGGGGTAGGGTTGGAGTAGGAGTGAAATACAAGTTTCAGTCTGGGTTTGCACAAGGACAAAGCCACTTAGTTTTTAGATGTTCTTTTATTTGTTTTTAGAATTGAGAAGCAGATGCTAGGGTAGAATCAGACTGTTATACTCCCAGCGATCCCTATGATACTTATACCTGGAGTTAGGATTGTTACGGTCCCAGTGCTCCATGTGATACTTACACCTGAAATCAGGACCGCTACTCTCACAGTGTTCCCTGTGATACTTATATCTGAAATCAGGACTGCTACATCCCCAGTGTTCCTAGTGATACTTATACCTGAATCAGGACCGTTACTCTCACAGTGTTCACTGTGATACTTATACCTGGAATCAGGACTGTTAGTCTCACAGTGCTACCTGCAATACTTATATCTGGAATCAGGACTGTTACTCTCCCAGTGTTTCCTGTGATACTTATACCTGGAATCAGGACTGTTACTCTAGGAGTGCTCCCTGTGATACTTATACCTGTAATCAGGACGGTTACTCTCACAGTGCTACCTGCAATACTTATATCTGGAATCAGGACTGTTACACTCCTAGTGTTCCCTGTGCTTCTTATACTTGGGATCCAGACTGTTAATCTCCCAGTCTTCCATGTGATACTTATACTTGGAATCAGGATCGTTACTCTCACAGTGTTCCCTGTGATACTTATACCTGGAATCATGACTGTTACTGTCGCAGTGTTACCTGCGATACTTATACCTGGAATCAGGACTGTTACTCTCCCAGTGTTCCCTGTGATACTTACCTGAAATCAGCACTGTTACACTCCCAGTGTTCCCTGGGATACTTATACCTGAATCAGGACCGTTACTCCCGCAGTGTTACCTACGATACTTATGCCTGGAATCAGGACTGTTACACTCCCGGTGTTCCCTGTGATACTTATAGCTGAATCAGGACTGTTACGCTCCCATTGTTCCCTTGGATACTTATACGTGGAATTAGAACTGCTGCACTCCCAGTTGCCCTGTGAAACCTATACCTGGAATCAGGATTATTATGCTTCCAGTGTTCCCTGTGACACTTATACATTGAACCCACCATGGTCCTTGCGATACGTATACCATGAATCAGGACTATTATGCTCCTATTATTCCGTGTGACACTTATAACTGGAATCAGGATTATTATGCTCCCAGTGTTCCCTGTTACACATTCCCTGATTCCAGACTGTTACCTTCCCAGTGCTACCTCTGATACTTATACCTGGAATCAGGATAGTTATGCTCCAAGTATTCCCAGTGATACTAATACCTGGAACCAGTACTGTTACTCTCCCAGTGTCTTTGTGATACCTTTACCTAGAATCAGGATTATTATGATCCCAGTGTTTCTTATGATACTTTTACCTAGAATCAGGATTGTTACACTCCCAGTGTTCCCTATGATATTGATACCTGGAATCAGGACTGTTCCGCTCCCAGTGTGCCCTGTGATACTTACACATGGAATCAGGACTGTTACGCTCCCCATGTTCCCTGTGATATTTATACTTGGAATAAGGACTATTACATTCCCAGTGATCCTTGTGATACTTATACCTCAAATCAGGACTGTTACGCTCCCAGTGTTCCCTGTGATACTTATATCTGGAATCTGGACTGTTGCACTCCCAGTGGTTCCTGTGATACTTAAACCTGGAATCAGGACTGTTACGCTCCCAGTGTTCCCTGTGATACTTATACCTGGAATCAGGACTGCTAATCTCCCAGTGCTCCCCTGTGATACTTATGCCGGGAAAGAGGACTGTTATACTCCCAATGTGCCCTGTGATACTTATACGTGGAGTCAGGACTGTTATGCTTCCAGTGTTTCCTTTGATACTTATACCTGGAGCCAGAAGTGTTACACTTCCAGTGTTCCCTGTGATTCTTATACCTGGAATAAGGACAGTAACACTCCCAGTGTTCCCTTTGATACTAATAATTAAAATCTGCATGGTTACACTCCCAGCTTTCCCTGTGATACTTTTACCTGGAATCAGGACTGTTATGTTTCCTATGACGCTTATACCTGGAATCAGACTGTTAATCTCCCAGTATTTCCTGTGATAAGCATACCTGGAATCAGGTCTGTTATGCTCCCAGTGTTTCCTGTGACACTTTTGCCTGGAATTAGGACTGTTATGCTCCCAGTATTCCCTGTGATGCTTATACCTGGGATCAGGACTGTTATGCTCCCAGTGTTCACTGTGATACTTATATATGGAATCAGGACTGTTACACTCCCAGTGTTCCCTGTGATAATGTTACCTGGATTCAGGACTGTTATGCTCCCAGTGTTCCCTGTGATACTTATGCATGGAATCAGGACTGTTACACTCTCAGTGTTTCTTGTCATACTTAGACTTGGAATCAGGAGTATTAATCTCCCAGAGTTCTCTGTGATACTTATACATGGAATCAGGAGTATTACTCTCCCGGTGTTCTCTGTGATACTTATACATGGAATCAGGACTATTACACTCCTAGTGTTCCCTGTGCTTCTTATACTTGGGATCCAGACTGTTAATCTCCCAGTCTTCCATGTGATACTTATACTTGGAATCAGGATCGTTACTCTCGCAGTGTTCCCTGTGATACTTATACCTGGAATCATGACTGTTACTCTCGCAGTGTTACCTGCGATACTTATACCTGGAATCAAGACTGTTACTCTCCCCGTGTTCCCTGTGATACTTACCTGAAATCAGCACTGTTACACTCCCAGAGTTCCCTGTGATACTTATACCTGAATCAGGACCGTTACTCCCGCAGTGTTACCTACGATACTTATGTCTGGAATCAGGACTGTTACACACCCGGTGTTCCCTGTGATACTTACAGCTGAATCAGGACTGTTATGCTCCCATTGTTCCCTTGGATACTTATACGTGGAATTAGAACTGCTGCACTCCCAGTTGCCCTGTGAAACCTATACCTGGAATCAGGATTATTATGCTTCCAGTGTTCCCTGTGACACTTATACCTTGAACCCACCATGATACTTGCGATACATATACATTGAATCAGGACTATTATGCTCCTATTATTCCGTGTGACACTTATAACTGGAATCAGGATTATTATGCTCCCAGTGTTCCCTGTTACACATTCCTTGATTCCAGACTGTTACATTCCCAGTGCTACCTCTGATACTTATACCTGGAATCAGGATAGTTATGCTCCAAGTATTCCCAGTGATACTAATACCTGGAACCAGTACTGTTACTCTCCCAGTGTCTTTGTGATACCTTTACCTAGAATCAGGATTATTATGATCCCAGTGTTTCTTATGATACTTTTACCTAGAATAAGGATTGTTACACTCCCAGTGTTCCCTATGATATTGATACCTGGAATTAGGTGTGTTCCGCTCCCAGTTTGCCCTGTGATACTTACAGATGGAATCAGCACTGTTACGCTTCCCATGTTCCCTGTGATATTTATACTTGGAATCAGGACTGTTACATTCCCAGTGATCCTTGTGATACTTATACCTCAAATCAGGACTGTTACGCTCCCAGTGTTCCCTGTGATACTTATATCTGGAATCAGGACTGTTGCACTCCCAGTGGTCCCTGTGATACTTAAACCTGGAATCAGGACTGTTACGCTCCCAGTGTTCCCTGTGATACTTATACCTGGAATCAGGACTGCTAATCTCCCAGTGCTCCCCTGTGATACTTATACCTGGAATCAGGACTGCTAATCTCCCAGTGCTCCCCTGTGATACTTATGCCTGGAAACAGGACTGTTACACTCCCAATGTGCCCTGTGATATGTATACATGGAGTCAGGACTGTTATGCTACCAGTGTTTCCTTTCATACTTATACCTGGAGCCAGAAGTGTTATGCTTCCAGTGTTCCCTGTGATACTTATACCTGGAATAAGGACAGTAACACTCCCGTTGTTCCCTTTGATACTAATACTTCAAATCCGCACGGTTACACTCCCAGCTTTCCCTGTGATACTTTTACCTGGAATCAGGACTGTTATGTTCCCTATGACGCTTATACCTGGAATCAGACTGTTAATCTCCCAGTATTTCCTGTGATTAGTATACCTGGAATCAGGTCTGTTATGCTCCCAGTGTTTCCTGTGACACTTTTGCCTGGAATTAGGACTGTTATGGTCCCAGTGTTCCCTGTGATACTTATATCTGGAATCTGGACTGTTGCACTCCCAGTGTTCCCTGTGATACTTATACCTGGAATCAGGACTGCTAATCTCCTAGTGCTCCCCTGTGATACCTATACCTGGAATCAGGACTGCTTATCTCCCAGTGCTCCCCTGTGATACTTATGCCTGGAAACAGGACTGTTACACTCCCAATGTGCCCTTTGATACTTATACGTGGAGTCAGGACTGTTATGCTACCAGTGTTTCCTTTGATACTTATACCTGGAGTCAGAAGTGTTACGCTTCCAGTGTTCCCTGTGATACTTATACCTGGAATCAGGACTGATAATCTCCTAGTGCTCCCCTGTGATACCTATACCTGGAATCAGGACTGCTAATCTCCCAGTGCTCCCCTGTGATACTTATGCCTGGAAACAGGACTGTTACACTCCCAATGTGCCCTTTGATACTTATACGTGGAGTCAGGACTGTTATGCTACCAGTGTTTCCTTTGATACTTATACCTGGAGTCAGAAGTGTTACGCTTCCAGTGTTCCCTGTGATTCTTATACCTGGAATAAGGACAGTAACACTCCCAGTGTTTCCTTTGATACTAATACTTCGAATCCACATGGTTACACTCCCAGCTTTCCCTGTGATACTTTTACCTGGAATCAGGACTGTTATGTTCCCTATGACGCTTATACCTGGAATCAGACTGCTAATCTCCCAGTATTTCCTGTGATAAGTATACCTGGAATCAGACTGTTAATCTCCCAGTATTTCCTGTGACACTTTTACCTGGTATTAGGACTGTTATGCTCCCAGTATTCCCTGTGATGCTTATACCTGGGATCAGGACTGTTATGCTCCCAGTGTTTACTGTGATACTTATATATGGAATCAGAACTGTTACACTCCCAGTGTTCCATGTGATAATGTTACCTGGATTCAGGACTGTTATGCTCCCAGTGTTCCCTGTGATACTTATGCATGGAATCAGGACTGTTACACTCTCAGTGTTTATTGTCATACTTAGACTTGGAATCAGGAGTATTACTCTCCCAAAGTTCTGTGTGATACTTATACATGGGATCAGGAGAATTACTCTCCCAGTGTTCTCTGTGATACTTATACATGGAATCAGGACTATTACACTCCCAGTGTTCCCTGTGCTTCTTATACCTGGGATCCAGACTGTTACTCTCCCAGTGTTCCCTTTGATACTTATACCTGGAATCAGGACTGTTACATTCACAGTGTTCTTTGTGATACTTATACCTGGAGTCAGGACTGTTACCCTGCCATTGTGCCATGTGATACTTGTACCTGGAATCAGGACTGCTCCCTGTGATAATTATTCCTGAATCTGGACTGTTACCTCCCAGTGTTTCCTTGGATACTTATACATGGAATCAGGACTGTTACTCTCACGGTGTTCCCTGTAATAGTTATACCTGGAATCAGGACTGTTATTCTTGTGGTGTTCCCTGTGATACTTATACCTGCAATCAAGACTGTTACTCTTGCGGTGTTCCCTGTGATACTTATAGCTGGAATCAGGACTGCTACACTCCTAGTTTTCCCTGTGATACGTATACCTGAATCAGGACTGTTACCCTGCAAGTGTTTCCTTGGATACTTATACGTGGAATCAGGACTGTTGCACTCCCAGTTCCCCTGTGATACCTATACCTAGTATCAGGATTATTATGTTCCCAGTGTTCCCTGTGACACTTATACCTTGAATCCAACAGTGTTCCTTGCAATACTTATACCTAGAATCAGCACTGTTATTCTCCCAGTGTTCCCTGTGATACTTATAACTGGAATCAGGACTGTTATTTTCCCAGTGTTCTTTGTGATAGTTATATGTGGAATAAGACTGTTATACTCCCAGTGTTCCCTGTGATACTTATACCTGGAATCAGGACTGTTACACTCTCAGTGTCTCTGTGAAACATATACATGGATTCAGAGTGTGTTATATTTCCAGTGTTTTATGCTATACCTGGAATCCGGACTGTTATGTTCACAGTGTTCCCTGTGACACTTATACCTGGAATAAAGATTGTTACACTTCCAGTGTCGCTGTGAAACATATACATGGAATCAGAGCATGTTACACTCCCAGTGTTCACTGTTATACTTATACCTGGAATCAGGACTGTTACACTCTCAGTGTCTCTGTGAAACATATAAATGGAATTAGAGTGTGTTACACTCCCAGTGTTCACTGTTATACTTATACCTGGAATCAGAGTCAGGACTGCTTTGTTCCTAGTGCTCCCTGGGATACTTATAGCTGGAATCTGGACTGTTAAGCTCCCAGTGTTACATGTAATTCTTACACCTGGAATCTGGACTATTACACTCCCAGTGTTCCCTGTGACACGTATGCCTGGAATCAGACTGTTACACTCTCAGTGATCCCTGTGATACTTATACCTGGAATCAGGACTGTTACTCTCACAGTGTTCCCTGTGATACGTCTACCTGGAATCAGGACTGTTTCACTCCCAATTCCCCTGTGATACCTATACCTGGAATCAGGATTATTATGCTCCCAGTGTTCCCTGTGACACTTATACCTTGAATCCACCATGATCCTTGCGATACGTATACCATGAATCAGGACTGTTATGCTCCCAGTGTTCCCTGTGATATCTATACCTGGAATCAGGACTGTTACTCTCGCAGTGTTCCATGTGATACTTATACCTGGAATCAGGACTGTTGCACTCCCAATGTTTCCCATGATAATTATACCTGGAATCAGAACGGTTACCCTCCCAGTGCACCACTGTGATACTTATGCCTGGAATCAGGACTGTTACACTCCCAGTGTTCCCCCATGATACTTATATATGGATTCAGGACTTTTCCACTCTCAGTGTTTCCTGTCATACTTAAACCTGGAATCAGGAGTTTTACACTCCTAATATTCCCTGTGATACTTATACCTGGACACAGGACTATTACTCTCCCAGAGTTCCCTGTGATACTTATACATGGAATCAGGACTATTACACTCCCAGTGTTCCCTGTGCTTCTTATACCTTGGATCCAGACTGTTACTCTCCCAGTGTTCCCTGTGATACTGTTACCTGGAATCAGGATTGCTACATTTCCAGTTTTCTTTGTGATACTTATACCTGGAGTCAGGACTGTTCCCCTCCCATTGTGCCCTGTGATACTTGCACCTGGAATCAAGACCGTTAAGCTGCATATGTTCTCTCTGATACTTACAGCTAGAATCAGGAGTGTTATGCTCCCAGTGTTCCCTGTGATACTTATACCTGGAATCAGGGCTGTTATTCTCCCAGTGTTCCCTGTGATACTTATAACTGGAATCAGGACTGTTATTTTCCCAGTGTTCTTTGTGATAGTTATATGTGGAATAAGACTGTTATACTCCCAGTGTTCCCTGTGATACTTATACCTGGAACTAGGACTGTTACACTCCCAGTGTCTCTGTGAAACTTAGACATGGAATCAGAGTCTGTTACACTCCCAGTGTTCCCTGTTATACCTGGAATCAGTCTGTTATGCTCCTAGTGTTCCCATGTGATAGTTATATGTGGAGACAGGACTGCTATGTTCCTAGTGTTCCCTGGGATACTTATACCTGGAATCAGGACATTTACACTCCCAGTGATCCCTGTGATACTTATATCTGGAGTCAGGATTGTTATCCTCCCCGTGTTCCATGTAATACTTACACCTGGAATCTGGACTATTACGCTCCCAGTATTCCCTGTGATACTTATACCTGCAATCAGGACTGTTACTCTCACGGTGTTCCCTATAATAGTTATACCTCGAATCAGGACTGTTATTGTCGCGGTGTTCCCTGTGATACTTATAGCTGGAATCAGGACTGCTACACTCCTAGTTTTCCCTGTGATACATATACCTGAATCAGGACTGTTACCCTCCATGTGTTTCCTTGGATACTTATACGTGGAATCAGGACTGTTGCACTTCCAGTTCCCCTGTGATACCTATACCTGGAATCAGGATTATTATGCTTCCAGTGTTCCCTGTGACACTTATACCTTGAATCCACCATGATCCTTGCGATACGTATACCATGAATCAGGACTATTATGCTCCCAGTGTTCCCTGTGATACTTACAACTGGAATCTGGACTGTTACGCTCCCATTGTTCCCTGTGATATCTATACCTGGAATCAGGACTGTTATGCTCCCAGTATTCCCTGTGAAACTTATACTTGAAATCAGGACTGGTACACTCCCACTGTTCCCTTTGATATTTATAACTGGAATCAGGACTATTATACTCCCACTGTGCCCTGTGATACTTATACCTGGAATCAGAACTGATATGCTCCCATTTTCCCGACTATTATGCTCCCAGTGTTCCCTGTGATACTTACAGCTGGATTCAGGACTGTTACACTCCCACTGTGCCCTGTGATACTTATACCTGGAATAAGAACTGATATGCTGCCATTGTTCCTGATGATACTTACAGTATCCATGGTATCGGGACTGTTACGCTCCCAGTGTTCCCTGTGATACTTATGCCTGGAATCAGGAATCCTACGTTCCCAATGTTCCCTTTGATACTTATACCTGGAATGAGGACTATTATTTTCCCAGTGTTCACTGTGATACTTACACCTGGAATCAGGGGCTGTATATTACATAAGCAAACGCTGATGTATTGACCGCATGTAAGTGAAAGCTTACAATCCTGAACACTTAGAACAGCAATTTTTATTTCCAAGGGAAAAAAAAATCACTGTTAAGAAAAGAAAATAAAAACTTTAAAACATTACATAAAGTAGGGGGCTGTGCCACCACACACCCTCTACTTAAATATACCAACTCTGAGATCAGACTACAGTGACAAAAATGGCAAAGTAACCGAGGCGGCCAAGCGATTTATTTTCCAGGGAAAGAAATAACTTATATGCCATTTCAGTATTTTGCCGTCTCGTGCTTTCATGTTTGATCTAGACAGATTCAAAGAACGTGCCTTTGAACATATAACAGGAACCCGAATCAGGACTGTTATGTTCCCAGTGTTCCCTGTGATACTTATACCTGAACTCAGGACTTTTATGTTCCCAGTGTTCCCTGTGATACTTATACCTGGAATCAGAGACTGTTATGCTCCCAGTCTTCGCTGTGATACTTGTACTTGAAATCAGACTATTGCACTCTCAGCGTTACCTGTGATACATAGAACTGGATCAGACTATTACTCTACCAGTGTTCCTTGTGATACTTATAATTGGAGTCAGTACTGCTATGCTCTCAGTGTTCCCTGTCATACTTACCCCTGGAATCTGGACTATCACATTCCCAGTGTTTCCTGTGATACTTATACCTGGGATCAGGACTGTTACTCTCCCGGTGTTCCCTGTGATACTTATACCTGGAGTCAGGACTGTTATGCTTCCAGTGTTTCCTTTGATACTTATACCTGGAGTCAAAAGTGTTACGCTTCCAGTGTTACCTGTGATACTTATACCTGGAATCAGGACAGTAACACTCCCAGTGTTCCCTTTGATACTAATACTTCAAATCCGCACGGTTACACTCCGAGCATTCCCTGTGATACTTTTCCCTGGAATCAGGACTTTTAAGCTGCCACTGTTCCTTCTGATACTTACTGCTAGAATCAGGATTGTGGTGCTCCCAGTGTTCCATGTGATACTTATACCTGGAATCAGGACTGTTACACACTCAGTGTCTCTGTGAAACTTATACATAGATTCAGAGTGGGTTATACTCCCAGTGTTCCCTGTTATACCCAGAATCAGGACTGCTATGTTACCAGAGTTCCCTGGGATGCTTATACCTGGAATCAGGACTGTTACACACTCAGCGTCTCTGTGAAACTTATACATAGATTCAGAGTGGGTTATACTCCCAGTGTTCCCTGTTATACCCAGAATCAGGACTGCTATGTTACCAGAGTTCCCTGGGATGCTTATACCTGGAATAAGGACTGTTACACTACCAGTGTCTCTGTGAAATGTATACATGGAATCAGAGTGTGTTACACTCCCAGTGTTCAATGTTATACTTATACCTGGAATCAGAGTCAGGACTGCTTTGTTCCTAGTGTTCCCTGGGATACTTATAGCTGGAATCTGGACTGTTAAGCTCCCAGTGTTCCCTGTGATACTTATGCCTGGAATCAGACTGTTACACTCCCAGCGATCCCTATGATACTTATACCTGGATTCTTATGGTCCCAGTGCTCCATGTGATACTTACACCTGAAATCAGGACAGCTACTCTCACAGTGTTCCCTGTGATACTTATAGCTGGAATCAGGACTGTTACTCTCACAGTGTTACCTATGATACTTATAGCTGGAATCAGGACTGTTACTCTCCCAGTGTTCCCAGTGATACTTATATCTGAAATCAGGACTGCTACATCCCCAGTGTTCCTAGTGATACTTATACCTGAATCAGGACCATTACTCTCACAGTGTTCACTGTGATACTTATACCTGGAATCAGGACTGTTACTCTCACAGTGCTACCTGCAATACTTATATCTGGAATCAGGACTGTTACTCTCACAGTGCTACCTGCAATACTTATATCTGGAATCAGGACTGCTAATCTCCCAGTGCTCCCCTGTGATACTTATACCTGGAATCAGGACTGCTAATCTCCCAGTGCTCCCCTGTGATTATTATGCCTGGAAACAGAACTGTTACACTCCCAATGTGCCCTGTGATACTTATACGTGGAGTCAGGACTGTTATGCTACCAGTGTTTCCTTTGATACTTATACCTGGAGTCAGAAGTGTTATGCTTCCAGTGTTACCTGTGATACTTATACCTGGAATCAGGACAGTAACACTCCCAGTGTTCCCTTTGATACTAATACTTCGAATCCACATGGTTACACTCCCAGCTTTCCCTGTGATACTTATACCTGGAATCAGGACTGTTATGTTCCCTGTGACACTTATACCTGGAATCAGACTGTTAATCTCCCAGTATTTCCTGTGACACTTTTACCTGGAATTAGGACTGTTATGCTCCCAGTATTCCCTGTGATGCTTATACCTGGGATCAGGACAGTTATGCTCCCAGTGTTCACTGTGATACTTATATATGGAATCAGGACTGTTACACTCCCAGTGTTCCCTGTGATAATGTTACCTGGACTCAGGACTGTTATGCTCCCAGTGTTCCCTGTGATACTTATGGATGGAATCAGGACTGTTACACTCTCAGTGTTTCTGGTCATAGTTAGACTTGGAATCAGGAGTATTACTCTCCCAGAGTTTTCTGTGATACTTATACATGGAATCAGGAGTATTACTCCCCGGTGTTCTCTGTGATACTTATACATGGAATCAGGACTATTACACTCCCAGTGTTCCATGTGCTTCTTATACCTGGGATCCAGACTGTTACTCTCCCTGTGTTCCCTTTGATACTTATACCTGGAGTCAGGACTGTTACCCTGCCATTGTGCCATGTGATACTTGTACCTGGAATCAGGACTGCTCCCTGTGATAATTATTCCTGAATCTGGACTGTTACCCTCCCAGTGTTCCTTGGATACTTATACTTGGCATCAAGACTGTTACTCTCGCGGTGTTCCCTGTAATAGTTATACCTGGAATCAGGACTTTTATTCTCGCGGTGTTCCCTGTGATACTTATACCTGCAATTAGGACTGTTACTCTTGCGGTGTTCCCTGTGATACTTATAGCTGGAATCAGGACTGCTACACTCCTAGTTTTCCCTGTGATACATATACCTGAATCAGGACTGTTACCCTGCAAGTGTTTCCTTGGATACTTATACGTGGAATCAGGACTGTTGCACTTCCAGTTCCCCTGTGATACCTAAACCTGGAATCAGGATTATTATGCTCCCAGTGTTCCTTGTGGCACTTATACCTTGAATCCACCAGTGTTCCTTGCAATACCTATACCTAGAATCAGGACTGTTATTCTCCCAGTGTTGCCTGTGATACTTATAACTGGAATCAGGACTGTTATTTTCCCACTGTTCTTTGTGATAGTTATACGTGGAATAATACTGTTATACTCCCAGTGTTACCTGTGATACTTATACCTGGAATCAGGACTGTTACACTCTCAGTGTCTCTGTGAAACATATACATGGATTCAGAGTGTGTTATACTTCCAGTGGTCTATGCTATACCTGGAATCCGGACTGTTATGTGGTCTGTGATACTCTGTTACCAGAAATAGATTGTATGCTACAGTTTTAGGCTAGATAAATGAAATCAGAAATACATTGTATGCTACAGTTTTAGACTAGATAAATGTTTCATTGGTACGTTGCTAAATCCTCAACGCCAAAACTAAACTTGTGCACCCTGTAGGAACGCTGATTAATAAGAGCAACACCAAATCTTAGGCGGCATTCTCTGTAACATATTATAGTTCGTGGGAGCATGGCAAACACACCGATCGACTAACCTCAGTCGGCGTATTGCCTCGCTAACTCAAAAGCATGTTTGTTATATTCAACTGTATTTTGTAACTGCATCCTTATAACTACTGTTTAGCTGTGTTATACTTGAATTCTGAGGGTATGTGCCAGAAGCTATTGCTAGAGTTACTATAAGTCTGTTGATTAGTTTGTTTTCAACTACACTCTCAAAACTTCTGAACTGTTGCATGGGGATTTCGTAATATTGAAGCACGTGTGTATACTCTATCTCTCCCTAGGTACCTGCCTGGTAAATTTCCACCGCGTGGCCACCAAGAGTTAGACCCAAAGTTTGAAGTGAAACAAGAGAACTTCTCCACTGCAGGACTGCACAGGCAGGCTCCAACCACTTATCCAAATACAACGACTTCCCTGGGAAAAGGTCAATAATTACATTTTTGACAAATAGGTCCTTGTAACTTTTTACCTCAGGACAGTATACCAGGGCAGATAATACAAACAGTATCTAACTCAGCCTATTGCTTACGTTAGTTTGATGATACCAGGAATTTATCCCCAAAGTCTGCTATTACAAATAGTACAAAGGAGTATCTAGAGCGTGGGACTAAAATTCCACCTGAAACAACTGTTTGCTACCTACAAGCAGGTCGAGTTGCTATCATTAGTGGCCTTCTACACTCACCTGCATTATAAGACCTGATATACAGAAAGCTCCTGTTGAGCGGTGTATCCCCGCTCCGCTTCGCCCTCGCTTCGCTCGGGCTCACTCCGCGCCCCACCCTGCCCCCTAATCCCACCGGCCCCCACTATCTCTACATTTATTAGCTCAATAACCACACCCCAATTATCCCAGAACCAATTGTATCCACCCACTCATTAACTACATCTCCTCTCATAAACCCGGCAGTCAAGTATATTAGTCAGCCTAATTTGTGGTCCCTTTTATTATAGTATATTAACATTTCCTTTTAACTATGTCAAAAGCTACTAAACTTCTTATCCCTCTTATATTACCACTTATAATTATTCCCTACATACTAACTAGTTATGAAAACCTAAAGCTCATCGGATATCATTACCCTAAGGGACAAACTGGTATTTCCATAAATCCGTTCCCTAACAAACCTTCTCCTCTGTATCTCCCCATTAAGTCGTCAGGCACAAACTGCATATACCTCACCCAACTATACCCAAAGGACCCAACAACAAAACAAGGACAAAAGATACTATATAAACTCCTAAAACTCTTAGATCAACTGAAGAAACGTATTATGATAGATGGTGATATACACCCAAACCCAGGTCCAACCTCCAACCCCATTACCGACATGCCCAACCCATGCCCAACCTCCAACCCCAATTCTGACATGCCAATACTAACCCAAAGGACAGCCAGCTCCCTTCTCATCTTCCATCTTAACCTTAGAAGCATTAACAATAAGCTTCAAAACCTACATGCCATGATAGCCACACACCTCCCTGATATTATGTGCCTATCAGAAACATGGCTTAAACCAATTACCAAAGATGAAGAGATTCTCCCACCTGGATATAATATTTTAAGGGTTGACCGTAGAAAAAAAAGGGGTGGTGGTATAGCTGTCCTGTTCAAAAGTTCACTTAATATCATAATGCATCCTATCCAACCCCCTATAACAGCCAATGCAGAGACACTAGCCTTAAAAATATGCCTAAATAACCAAAAAAGTATTAACCTCTTTGTAATATATATTCCACCTTGGAACAACTTAGAAACTATGGAGCTAACGTTAAATTGGTTAGCCACTAACTACCCTCAAGAAACCATTGTACTTGGCGATGTTAACATTGACTGGACCCTATGTTCCGCACAGACTAATCCTACACCCATTAACCTGTATGGATTCTCCCAAAATATAATCTCTACAACAAGAATAGGTACCGCTCACCAAAAAGAGAGTATACTAGATTGGATCCTTACCAATAACCACGCCCATAAGTATACCACCGGGACCCTTCCTAATGATCTGAGTGACCACCTTGTCACTTTCTTAATTAAACACAAAGTTTCCAGGACAAACCTTCTCTTACATAGACTTGTTAGAAATAAGAAGAAATTTGTTCCACCGCAATTTGTAGCAAAACTCAAGTCTTGCAACTGGTCTAAGCTAAAAACTTTACCCCTTGAGGAGAGTGTGACATTTTTTAATGACACAATCCTAAAGATTCTTGACATTCATGCTCCTAACCAACTTACCAGGACTAAGGTGAAGATAGCTCCCTGGCTAACCAAAGCAACGAAAATCAAAATTAAACTTAGAGACAAAGCCTGGGACAAATGGCGTGCCACCAAGGCACCCCTAGACCGTATTAAATTCCAACAACTTAGAAATGAAACTAAAAAAGCCAGCACACTGGACAAAAAGAACTATTTCTGTCACCTTCAAGAGAAACACCAGAACAGCCCTAAGAAGTTCTGGGCAGGCTTAAACAATCTCCTCCATCCTGGGAAATCAGCCACTCCTACCCCTGAGACTCTTATTTATAAAAACCCAGAAGTCGTAGCTAACACCTTCAACTCCTTCTTTACTGAGACTATTCAGTCACTAGCCAATCAACTTCCTCCCCCTTCCCCTCCCCGAACTAATGTTATTGAAGACACATTCCCCTCCTTTAAACTACAGCATATACCCAACTCCTACATCAAAACCTTACTGAAGAAACTTAAACCAACCACCCTCTCGGCAGATCGGCTCCCCAGCCGAATACCTGCAAATAGCAGCTGATGCTATAGCCTACCCTATCTCCATTCTGATTAACAGAACCATTACAGAGGCCACTATCCCCACTATTTGGAAAATATCCTACGTAATACCACTCCATAAAGGTGGTTCCTCTACCAAACCATCTAACTATAGACCTATAGCAATTTTATCTCCAATAGCTAAGATCATGGAAAGATGTGTTCATAAACAATTTCTTAATCACCTCTCTATAAACAATCTTTTGACCAAATCTCAGCATGGCTTCAGACCCCATCATAGTACGACCACTGCCCTCCTATCCTTTACTGACTCAATTAATACAAATTGTAACAACAAAAAAATATCTTCCGCCTTATTTCTTGACTTGTCAAAAGCCTTTGACATGGTCAATCACCAACTACTTCTACAGACACTAAAAACCTTCCACTTTGATAATTCAGCTCTCAACTGGTTCCATGCCTATCTCTCTGGAAGGCAACAGGCAGTCCAATGGCAAAATAAACTCTCTCAACCCTTACCTAATACTATAGGAGTTCCACAAGGCTCCATTCTAGGTCCCCTTCTCTTCTCCGCGTTCATAAATGAACTTCACTCATTTATCCCTCAAGCCACATGCGTCCAATACGCAGACGACTCCACCCTTATTTGTTTGAATGCCGCTCTCCCTAATTTACAAGCAATGACCCAACAATGCTTTGCTACAATTGAAAAATGGCTATTAGAGAGGAATCTCATCTTTAATCCTAAAAAAACTAAGCTTTTACTATTCTTTCCCACCTCAGTTTCTCCCCCAGGACAATACTGCCCACTAGCTAATAATATCACCTTCTTCGTTCAGTCTAATAATGGCACCATAATTGAACCTGACACTAACACTAAACTACTAGGGGTCACTATTGACAATAAACTTAAATTTAACTTGCACACCAGTCAAACCATAAAGACTGTAAATAAGAAACTCGGATCATTGTATAGAATTAAGAACTTCCTCACCCCCATTGCCAAGCTAACTATAGCACGTACCCATCTTCTCTCCATGCTACTGTATGCTTCCCCTGTATTCTCTTTCCTCAATATATGTGACATTAATAAACTCTCCGTGACTTACAATCACATTGCTAGATTCATAACAGGTGCCCCTTATAGAACACATCACTGCCTTAACCTAAAGAAACTTGACTGGTTAGAACTACCAAATATTCTCAAACTTAACCAACTCTCCGAAGCATATAAAATCATCAAGGAACCTGACAAAACCCCCTCACTAAATAATCTGCTTATTCCCTACTCCAACCTAAGTAGTCTTCGCTCCTCTAGCAGATTACTGGTCCAAACCATCAAATCCAACAACATGGGAGGGGATGCTCTCCATGCCAATTCTATAGGCAAGGTTTGGAACTCCCTACCTAACAACCTAAGACTCTCCAATTCACTTTCTCAGTTTAAAAAACATCTTACCCAATTCCTTAAGGTACATTGGGTATGCCCATGCGTAAATCCAGGCTAGGTTCTGTCATCTACAACACATCCTACACTACTTGAACAAATTGGGTTTCTTCTCAATTTCCTATTCTAACCGACTATTAATCCTACCTTACTGTATTAAAGCAAGCAGTTTCTTTATCATCCCTCAGAATTCTAGAAACTTAATGAACTGGAAACTGTACATAGTTACTGTAATGTCTCTTGAAATGCACAAGTTTTTCACTAGTTTTTCAAAGTTGCATTTTAACTGTAATACTGCTATCATCAGCTTAACCATGAATGTATATAATATGTTAACTAGCAATTTTTTTCATCTATGTAATTTGTAAACTTACTTGTATTTTTTCACTCTGGAGCTTTTCTCCCCGGGCCTCCGCTGAAAATGGACATGTATCCAGTCGGACCATCCTGGTCA
The DNA here is from genome assembly GCF_019279795.1 of Protopterus annectens. Classification (NCBI taxonomy): domain Eukaryota; kingdom Metazoa; phylum Chordata; order Ceratodontiformes; family Protopteridae; genus Protopterus; species Protopterus annectens. The sequence continues at coordinate 343,150,629 of NC_056743.1, forward strand.
ACAAATGTAAAATACATAAATAAATAATAAATTACGCTCCCAGTGTTCCCTGTGATACTTATACCTGAAATCAGGACTGTTACGCTCATAATTTTGCATCCGGTATTTAATAACCTGCTTAAGGATTAAATAGTTCATAGGTAGGCACTAGGCTATCTGCCTGAAGACATTTATAAGCTTAGCCAGAATGTGTTGGCTTTCGCAGCCCCCTTAAATTACTTCCATGTGCCTCTGTTCAGCAGAGCCACTGAAGTGATCCCCGGGGTAAACTTTCTGTTTTACATCCACTCGTCAAGGTTTCTTTTGAAGAGTGTTAGTGAGGAGCTCTGCCTAATGTAGATTAGAATCTTGTTCTGAAGCATGAGAAGTCTCTGGGATAGGAATCTATCCCTCCAGCATGTCCTATTTATTGTTGTGGTGAAGTTTAGATCCCTAGAGTGTGTGGTTCGAGCGGATAAGGTTTTTTTTTAGGTGGAGCATGTCCATCAGTTCTGGGTTGGACATGGCCTTGTATGTCAGGCAGAGATCACCTTTGAGTAGGCGGTATGCAACCGAGTGCAGCTGGAGTTTCTTCAGTTGAGCTGCATAGGGCATCTGTTTGAGGCCAGTGATCCTCTTGGTGAGGTACTTCTATGATCTTTCCAGCTGTTGCAGGTGTCTTGTAAGGTACATCCCAAATGGGACATTGTACTCTATGATGGGTCTGATGAGTGATGAGTAGAGGGGCACAATGACCTCTTTAGATCTGGATGCGAACCCTTTTGTGATTAGGTGGGCCCCATAGAAGGATTTTCTAACCACTTTGGCAATGTGATTATCAAAGGTGAGATTACTATACACTTGGGTCCCCAGATCCCTTATTACGTCTTCCATATTTAGGGGACTACCACCTATGTGGTAGTTTGTGTGTACTTTGTTTTTTCCAAAGGGGATGACTATGCACCTTTTGGCATTTAGCTTGAGGCCATGATTTTGACACCAGGTATCCGTCTCAGTGAGACCCTTTTGGAGGATGTCTGTGTCATCCGGAGAGTCAGTTATAGCCCCTAGTTTGCAGTTGTCTGCGAACTTGGTCAGCCATAGTCCTCCTGTGCTTGCCTGTACCTCTGAGAAGTATATGCCGTACAGGAGGGGTATTAGGACTGAGCACTGGGGAATGTCACTTGTAACCAGTTTAGAGTCCGACCTAGCTCCCGCAACTCTCACCATGTGGGTTCTGTCTGTGAGCCAGTTGGCAACCCATCTTGTGATGTAGGGGTTTATGTTCAGGCTGGTGAGCTTGTCTATAATACCAGAAAGGGGAATGGTGTCAAAGGCCTTTGTGAGGTCTAGGTAGGCTGTGTGCACCACCTTTCCCTCATCTATAGCCTTGGTAACTGTCTCAAAGAAGTCCACCAGGTTTAGGAGGCATGATCTGCACTTAACAAAGCCAAACTGGGTAGGGTCCAGTGTTTGGAGGTTCCCAATGTCTCTGTTAATGAGTTCCATGATGATGCTCTCCATAGCCCTGCAGACCAAGCTAGTCAGGCTTATAGGGCAATAGTTCCTTGGGTCTGTTGTGGCTTCACCTTTGTGGAGCAGAATAACCATTGCTGTGCGCCACTCTATGGGTACATAGCCTATGGAGAGGCTGAGTTTGAACAGTGTGTTTAGGTGAGGGGTTAGTTCTTCTTTGAGCTTGTGTAGGACACAGCCTGGGACACTGTCCAGTCCCATTGATGCTGTGTGTTTGCTTTGAAGAGGGCTGTTTTAACCTGAGTGTCTGTAATTTCAGGGACTCTACATTCTTCTGGTATGGTTATGGGCCCTTTTGAGGGGTGAGAGGGGGGTGAAGTTTGCGCTGAACCTGTCTGCCAGGATGTTGGTGATATCGGTCGGTTCAATGTATTTTGTGCCATTCTGCACTAACTCCGAGCAGATCTGAGCAATGACACAGATTCTTGACATAACTAAATAATGCCTTGTGGTTGCCTTTGGAGTCCTTGGTAATTTTTCTTTCGACGCTCGCCTTGCATGATTTTATGAGGGATCGTAGTTTCTTGCTGATACTGATCAGTGATGTCTTCCCTTCTTGGGATTTTACTCTTTTCTGTACTAGTTTCCTGCTTCTATTGTATAGCTTTTTTATGGCAGGAGTCCACCAGACTGGTTTCCTTTTCATGGCAGAGAGAGTCTTGGTTTTGCTTGGGATAGCACTATCCATGCATTCTTGTAGGTGCCCGTAGAATGCATTAGTAAAGGATTTGCCCTGCCTAAAAAAGGCATTATGGGGGTGGTGGCAAGAGTCTTGGCCAGTATTCGAAAGCCTAAGGGTGACAGGTGCAAGCCGTCTCTAGCAATGCAGTGTGGTTTGTCGAGCATGTCATCCCAGGCAGACAGACACTGGATCCCCTTTGAATGACACCAGAAACTTAGCAGATTGTTGAAATCGAGAATTTTTTTCTTTATACTGTGGTATCATTCTTGGTGAGGGCAGGATGGTACTCAGGGTCAGGGTCATACTGGCCTGGGTTATGTGATCAGAGAGCTCTTCCATGTCTCTTTTCATGTAGTCCAGGGAGGTACAGCTCAGGTCATTTACACCAGCATGGACAATGACAGAGTCATATTTGTACTTGTTCTGGAGTGCCTGAGTGCTTGTGTTATGTGGCGGATCCTGGCACCCAACAGGCAGCTAACTGTAACCTTCTCCTTGTCCAGCCTAGTGAGTGGGACATCAGTGTGCCTGACTATAGTGTCACCTATTACTAGTGCACTGGGTATGTTATTTTGCCTTAAGGGCTGTGATTGCATGGCACACTGGTTTTGTGAAATATGTGTTTCATGATTTGTGTTGGGGGCTGGAGGGTGCTTGGATGTTTGCTTTGGAGGTCTCTGTTGCTTTTGCAGATTTTTATTTAGAGCCTCTGAGTATATTTTCATGTATTTATGTTTGTTTTTTGCCGGTGCTGGTTTAATGGGTCTAAGTGAGACTGGTGGTGTGATGCAAGTATTTCCCTTCTCCTCTCGACTGTTTGATCCAATCTTGGGTTGAGAGAATTTAGCCTCCAGTTGGACTGTATAATTGTATCTCTCGCATGTATTAGTGTTTGGTGGTAGGAGGAGAGGGTTGTCTGTGTACATGAGGCAGTTGTAACATTGCCTCAAAATGCCCAGATTCACCAGTTGGACTGGAAAGTACACCTCAAATTACCCTTTGGACATGGCTGGATAGGTACATTGAACTGTTTTACTGGATGGCTGGTAAGGTTGAATAGAGAGCCTTGTTCTTCTGTACAGTACAGGAGGGTCTAGTACTAGGGTTTATAAGTCCTTGCTATGAGTTTGGAGCAAGTGCCGGGCTGAGAAATGAATGGCTTGAGTGCTTAAGTTGAACGTTTGTCTAGTTACAAGGGAAAAATCGAAGAGGAGACTTTGTGGAGCCGGGAATAGTTATACCCTAGCTTAATGGCACTCAAAACCGGGCAAATGCGGTATTTATAGTAGGGAAATGAAAGACATAGAAATTAGCCCAAAATGGTCAATAAACTACTAATTTCTGGGCTGAAACCACTCATCCAGGGACAGATAGGCTGCTCAAAGCTCCCCTCTATCACAGGTGAACAGAGAAACTTCCTTCTATCCAAGTAAGGTATGGGCAAACACAGAGATTTGTAACACAGCCCTGAATTCAGCACTAACCTGAAAACTGGATTTTACTAGCTCAGAAAGACGGGAAACAAGCATATATATATATATATATATATATATATATATATATATATATATATATATATATATATATATATATTTTTTTTTTTCAGAAAATAAAGCAGATACAATAAAAAAACACTTTAAATGTACAGAAAAGGATACTTATTGTTATATATTGCAGATCAGAGTTGCAGTCAATGCCCCAAGTAATAAAGTAGGAAGAAACAAAAATACAGTAAAAGCAGATGAATAGTGCAATTTTTTAATATATATATATATATATATATATATATATATATATATATACATATATATATGTGAAACAATAGAAAAGAAACAAACTGATTTAAACAAGTTACGCAAATAACCAGAAAAAAAGCTCAAAACCGAGCCCTGTTCCAGTAGTCTTCAATCAGACAAGTTCTAACTGCACACTCCTGCTACTAGGGTGCAGGGGAACCTTCTCCAAACAAAGATGGCCTGGATCAATGCTCAAGTTATACAAACAAAGCTAGATTCAGCAGGCCTGAATATGGTCTATACTACAGCAACAAGGCACACCAATTTCAGAAAGAAACAGTTCAAATAAGCAGGCACAATAAGCCTTTGACTAGAAATTCCCAGCTCAGAAGGGCAGGATCCATTGTCTTCCTACAAAAACTTGTAGTAAATCTGAAATATCTAGCGACAGATCTATATTGACCTCAGTTTTGTGTACATGGAACAGAAGCTGTATGTTAAATCTTTTACGTGACTCTGGAAATCATAATGGATTACATGATTTGCATCATTATAACTTTAGCCTTGGTAAATTAAGCTTAACAAATCTGATTGAGTTCTATTGCCACATCACGATTGCTCTAGATTTAACTCTTATTGCTGGAGTAGTGTTTTTTTCTTTAGTTAAAGCCTTCAGTACTCTTTTTCCATACTTCATTTGGGATTCATAGTCAACTCTTTTGGGGATTACACATCAATTAATAATCTAAATACCTTTTTAAGTGGGTAAATCAGATAGGATTAAATGTTAGTTGCTGTAAGCGTCTGGTGATGTATTTTTGGTAGATGCATGACTAAGTATGGTCTGGCTGTCTCTCACATATGACTGTTAAGGATAGAAATTAATACAAACACTTAGAGATGCTCATGTCCTCAGATTGTACCTTTTATAATAATGTAAACAGTATTAGAAATAGGGTTTTAAGACTAACGGGACTAACTGTTTAATACATTTCCTTAACAGATTAATTAAGATAATATATCAACTGTACATATGACCGATATTTGCTAATAACAGTCTTTTTTGCATTTACTCTATCACAATGCAGTTAAATAAGACTGAATCAATTCAAAGGGAATACACTAAAAGTATGCTTCAATGATTATGTTGTAAACTCTTGTAAGTAACATTTATAATATCAGTTATCTAACTGATAATGTCTACTAATGGTGCCTTTGGGAGACTTCTCAAAGCTTTTCTCTTTAGTTCCTGGAGTTACATTTTAGTTTCTTTACTGAAGAGGTCATAGAGTCATGACCTTAGCATTGTCTATATTCATTTGATGCAATAATCACTTTCAGGTCACATACAGCAGATAGAGGAGATGGTGTAGTACTGTGGTCTTCATACTGACTTTTAGGACATGATTTGTATGTGAGTAAGTATTGGTTACAGAACCTGCTTCTAAGGGAGTATTTGACATAGAGCTATTTTGTTCACATAATGAATAATGCTCGCTGTCCTTAGTAGACCCACACAGATACCAAGTCCACTGCCTTTGGGCTGAATTCAATTCCTTTTTTTTATTTTGAAGTAATTAAATTAACTTTTTCCCCCTTTTTTCTAACCTATTTGTGTTTTAATGTATTTCTATCCATCTCTTCATATAATACCTTTAGTATCAGATGTTTCTTCAATAAGTTGGATGTTAGAAGACTCCTGATCAGTAACTAAGCCAAAGCCATTAATATAAATTGCAAGTTATTTACAGAATGTTGACTCTTAACTGAATCAGGACTATCATCATCATCTTCTTCTTTCGGCTGTTCCCGTTAGGGGTCACCACAGCGGATCATCTGTTTCCATTTCTTCCTGTCCTCTGCATCTTGCTCTGTCACACCAACCGCCTGCATGTCCTCTCTCACCACATCCATAAAACTTATCTTAGGCCTTCCTCTTTTCCTGTTACCTGGTAGCTTCATCCTTAGCATCTTTTTCCCAATATACTCAGCATCCCTCCTCAGCACATGTCCAAACCGATGTAATCTTGCCTCTCTGGCTTTGTCACCAAACCTTCCAACCTGGGCTGACCCTCTAATATACTTATTCCTAATCCTGTCCACCCTCATCACACCCAGTGCAAATCTTAACATCTTTAACTCTGCCACATCCAGATCTAACCCCTGCCTTTTTGTCAATGCCTCTGTCTCCAACCCATATAACATAGCTGGTCTCACTACCCTCTTGTAGACCTTCTCTCAGACCTATCAATGACATTAAATTCCACAGTAGAAAGAACTACTGTTAAGTCGGAACCGTTAGTGTTCAGGAACTGCTCAATAGAGTGCGTATTAAAAAAACTGACCATTTACTAGGCCATGCTAATCAACTCTATGGTAGGTTTGTTGAAAGGTATTCAAACATAACACTCATTTTTGCCTGTATCAGTAAATGCCATTGTATTTAATTTTTGAAAAAATCCCTTTAAGTTCTCTTTTCGAAGTTTGTCAAAACAGTACGTTGAATTTAATGAAACTAATAATGCTTTGTTACTAAGAGATTGACTGTCAACTGTTTTACTATCAGTTATATCACACAACTTTCTAAACTTTGTGCAGTTAGTATGTTATCCCTAGCAGTTACGTTTAGAAGATAAACTTCACAATGTTCACACTGCAAAAGAAATGTATGCAATCATTAAATGTAAATTGCTTTACATAAGTAATAAATATCATAACACTCAGCCTGTAGTAGTGTGCAAGACAACAATGTATTTATTATGTAGTAATGACTTACAGCTGTCAGCTCTCACTTTCTGAAGATATTAAATGTAACCTCATCAGTGTTGTAAACACCTGCCCTTATATCTCTAAATTTAAATGAAAGATATTCGCTAACCATTTAAAACTTCTCCTTTAACAAACTGTAAAGAAAATCATTTAGTGTGCTTCTCAGTCAAACAAGAGAAAAAACTATCACTAGAGAAAAAAACATACAGGTCTCCTGTATGTATTATATTTAGCCATGTTTTCACAAGTTATTAATATTGCTGCATAACCTTAGTATGAACTGAAAAAGAAATTACCTGACTTTGATTCATTATAGGCAATTTCAAGTGCATTCAATGTGGCCACATGGTTATTCAGTGCTAAAACCGGGTCTATATTATGTTGCCAAAACGGCAACACAGCGAATTCCTTTCGGTGACACGTAAACATTGATCCACCACTTCCATGAATGTCCATAACATCGATTTTTTTCTGAAGGAAAAAAAAACACTTAGCCATCATTGTGTAATTGTCTTTTCCCCACTATAATGTGATCTCGGAGTTGGTATATTTAGTTAGGGGTGTGTGGGGGCATAGCCCCCCACATTGGGGGGTGTGGGGGCAAAGACCCCATTTTGTAATATTAGGTATGGTGTTTTGTGTGTGGTTGGACTAATGATTTTTTTCCCTTGGAAAAAAATCGATGTTCTGGCCATTCAAGGAAGTGGTGGATTGATGTTTACATGTTGCTGAAATGTCATTCGCTGTATTGCCATTTTAGCAAGATAATATAGACCCCTAAAACCACTATTAGGATGATATTGTGTTAGATGCATCCCTGAGTAAATAATACCCAACCTTCACAAAGTCCCCAAAACCCTTAATCAAAGTATGTATTTGTACCTTTGTGTCAGAGCACATCCAATCAGCTTGGTCCTGTTCATTAGGAATGGTATAATACTGCAGCAGAAGCTTTGGTATTGTATCAGTAGGCCACCAGTAAATCTCCAAAAATAAATAAATAAATAAAAATAAAAAAAGAAATAAGAATAAATCTACTTTCTGAAATCAGAGACTACAAACCGTTAAGATCAAAGTTCAAATAATTCCTACCTGAACAATATAAGTACAAGTGTCAGAACACAGGCCATGTCACCAAACTTAAATAGTTGCACTACATTACCTTCAAACCATGACTGCTTAATCTGCTGCATTACATCTGTGACATTACAAGCAGTCTCTGTACAGGAACTTCAGAAAATGATAGGGGAATGGATGAGATAAAACAGAAAACAGACGAGACAGCTTTCATGGCAGCAAACGGGGAAAATCAGAAGCTGAAAAATGAGTTAGAAGGAAAAATACTGGAACAGGTTAACAGTATCAAGCATCTGGACAGGCAAAGTAAGGAGAAGGGAATTCTGAATGAGGAGGTCAAAACTAGAGTAAGAGGGGCTGCAGGCAACTGGCACTGGGTGTCAGGAGGAGTGTGTATGACAGAAGGCCAGAGAAGCTGTACAAAGCAATGGTGCAACCAGTATTACAGTGTGGTACCACAACCTCTGAAACCTGGCCACTGAAGGCAGAACAGATGAGAAAGCTAGAGGTAATGTAGATGAAGTGCCTGAGATGGGTGGTAGGGGGCGTAGACAAAGGAATGAGCCAAAGGAGACCCAGTCGCAGGGAAGGTCAAAGAGAACAGATTATCATGGTTGAGGCACGTGTGTGGCATCATAAAATAATTGATTTGGGACAGACAGGAAGTAGGCAAAAGGAAGCAAGGATGTCCAACACTGAGATGCATGGATTGAGTGAGAGAAGACCTGTGACACCAGGCATGACTGTCAAATGAGGTAGTAACACTTTGATTGACACTTTGACTCTATGTAGAAAATGTGAGGGTGGGTTGATGATGTTGTTGATGGTGGTGGATTTTGCCAGTAGGCATGAGGGAAATATTTGAGTTAAAATGCTGGATGATTATTTTATTTATTTATTTTACACTTGTTGGCAGGGTTAGTCTGACTGAGCTGATTGGCCCATTTTCAGCGGTGACCCGGGGAGAAAAGCTCCACAGTGAAATACAATATTTATTTTTTACAGAAGAAATTAGATAAAAAAGCAATCATTATTATCGACTACAATACATACATACAATGTGAAATATAGTTAAACACCAATAGTTGATGAGAAGGCTATAACCAGAGTCAAGCAAAGTACCAATAGAGAAACAAAATACATATGTGATGAACAGCAGTGTTACAAAAATAAATTGTTGTAAACTTGGCCTGTAAATTCAGTAGAGGAGAAAAGGTGGAAGAAGACTTGAGAGGAATTATACAAGAATCATACAGGAATCATACAGAATTATACAGGAATCATACAGGAACTATACAGGAATTATACAGGAATCATACAGGAACTATACAGAATTATACAGGAATTATACAGGAATCATACAGGAATTATACAGGAATCATACAGGAATCATACAGGAATTATACAGAAATGTAGAGTGTGGATAAAGGAGACACATACTAGGGGTGGCACTAACGTTGTGAGTTGAGTGTCTAGAGGTATGACTTAATGAACTCTAATCGTTTCCCTAAGATGGGGATGCATTATTATGTTAGAGAACCTGATTCCAGAATGGTAGACATGACTGCTCCTTATTCAAGAGGAATCAGCCAGGAGGTCTAGGAGAAAATAAGGAACAGACCTTCAGAAATGATAGAAGGAGAGGCAGAAATGTATATATAGTGGGTAAGCGTTTTCTACCAAGAGGTACAAAAGTATAAAGAACAGTCAAGTAATTTGTAATGTGTGACAATAGCAAAAAATCTTAATAAACAGATGTTATTCCAATTCTTAGTTTTAGTAGTTAAACAATACTCATCAAGCACTGGGCCACTAAAACAAACTGCTTAATCAAACTACAGCAGTGAAAGTGCAGAACAGAAATCACTATCCAGAATTACATATACAAGCTCATCACTTTCTACTTTATTTTATATACAAATAATCCCCGAGTCTTGTAGCAATCACAACAAAGCAGCAAACTTATTAGCAGGTTACTTTCAAAGTTAACCAGGAATACCTTAAAAGTAGGGAAGTATCAAAAGTAAATGCAAAGGGAAAACAAAGCATTAATAAGATGACATCTAGTTATTTATTAGATGGATTGCCAATGCTCACAACATGGACAGTGTGTGTTTTCCACAGAACAGGTGCAGTGCCTCATGAATAATTATACAAATCACAGCACAGCTGCAGTTAGAGCTTGTGACCAGGGGATGACTAATTAGTGGGTTGAGGAAAGTGCAATACTATCATCCTGCATCAGTGGCATAGAGGCATAAAGCTCTAATTATGACTGAAATGACCCAAATTCACCTCCGACTGTAATCCAGGTAACCTGAGTTCAGCTACGACTGTGACCCAGGTGGCCTGAGTTCCATTAGTAGCTTGGGTGCTTGATTGTGCAGGCAGGGAAAATGGTGGAGATCAGAGCTCAGGCAAGAAAGACCAGAAAGGAGAGATTTGCACGACGGCTGAGGAGACATGCTGCCCTTGGGGCCCAGGTCAGGCATGCTATGGTTTAACTCCTCATAGCTGCTCAGCCTAATGTTGGACCTCGGCAAGCTGGGATGGCAGAACAATGGGAGAGGTTAGGGTATAATAGAAGTCCCAATGAAAAACACACAGCATGATGGCCTCTCACCTGTGAAATCTCAACCTGCAAAGCCTGGTTGTACAGCCCTTATAGCCTACCAAAGACAGGGAGCAGGGTGACCCTCTTAGTGAAGACAACAAAGAGCAGCCACACAGGTGTTAGTCCAGCAGATAATGGGACCACTGGAGGCAGATATTGAAAAAGTTAAAAGACACCACTGGTGTTGGAAAACCACAAGTCAAACGAAATCCAACCACTCATGGGTGCATGCCAGGTGATTAGAAATTATTTAATTAAAAAAGAAAGAGCATCATCAGCAAAAACAAAATATTGGACAACGATTTAAAAGAAAGGAGTTTTCTTACGTATAAGCAAGACTCCTAAAATACCTGTGATGGACAGGGAATACTGTCTAACATTGCTCACTGCTTCCACCAGTTTTAAAATACTTCCAACAAGGACTTCTGCAAGTACCTGCACTTTAATACAAAATATGTCTTGTATTTTGGGAGTGTCTTCAAATTACAAAAGAGTCAAAAGAGATTCATGCTGATTTTTCTAAGAAGTGGAATGATTATACATGTTTAATTGGTGGCAGAGTATTTTGAGTTACTATCTTACCATGGCTGGTTTACTGGTATGGATTCTGCTGGTGTGCCCTCTCTATACAGCCTACATGTTCTCTATACTGTGTGTGAGAGAGGGCGATAGTAAGGGAAAGCATTTTAGGCTGTATCTGCAAACAGTAGATAAGAGGAAAGGCTTTTTGGTGAGATATTAAAAACAGCAGGATATACAGGAAAGGCTATTCACATGGCACTGTGAACACTGGCTCTAAATGATTGCGATATATGGGCTAGGGCTAGCCACAATGCACTGGGAACATTGGCTCTAAATGATTGTGATATATGGGCTAGGGCTAGCCACATGGCACTGTCAACATTAGCTCTAAATGATTGTGATATATGGGCATGGGCTAGCCACATGGCAGTGTGAACATTCGCTCTAAATGATTGTGATATACAGGCTCGGGCTAGACCAATGGCAGTGTAAACATTGGCTCTAAATGATTGTGATATTTGGGCTAGGGCTAGCCACATGGCAGTGTGAACACTGACTCTAAATGATTGTGATATATGGGCTAGGGATAGCCACATGGCAGTGCAAACATTGGCTCAAAATGATTGTGATATATGGGCTAGGGATAGCAACACCGCATTGTGACCATTGACTATAAATGATTGTGATATATGGGCTAAGGCTAGCAACAAGGCATTGTGAACGCTGACTCTAAATGATTGTAATATATGGGCTAGGGCTAGCCACATGGCACTGTGGAAATTGGCTCTAAATGAATGTGATATATGGGCTAGGGCTAGCCACATGGCACTGTGAACATTGTCTCTAACTGATAGTGATATACGGGCTAGGGCTAGCCCCCAGGGCACTGTGAACATTGGCTCTAAATGATTGTAATATATAGGTTAGGGCTAGTGACATAGCAGTGTGATCACTGGCTCTAAATGATTGTGATATATGGACAAGGGCTAGCCACATGGCACTGTGAACATTGGCTCTAAATTATTGTAATATAGGGGCTAGGGCTAGCATAATTCGAGTGTAAACATTGGCTCTAAATGATTGTGATATATGGGTTAGGGCTAGCCACATGGCAGTGTGAACATTGGCTCTAAATGATTGCTTTACATGGGCTAGGGCAAGCCACATGGCAGTGTGAACACTGGCTCTAAATGATTGTGATATATGGGCTAGGGATAGCCACATGGCACTGTGAACATTGGCTCTAAATGATTGTGATATATGGGCTAGGGCTAGCCACATGGCACTGAGAACATTGTCTCTAACTGATTGCGATATACAGGCAAGGGCTAGCCCCATGGCACTGTGAACACTGGCTCTAAATGATTGTGATAAACGGGCTACGGCTAGCCACTTGGCACTGTGAACATTGAGTCTAAATGATTGTGATATATGGGCTAGGGCTAGCCACATGGCAGTGTGAACACTGGCTCTAAATGATTGTGATATACAAACTAGGGCTAGCCACATGGCACTGTGAATACTGTCTCTAAATGATTGTGATATCAGAGCTATGGCTAGACCTATGGCAGTGAGAACATTGGATAAAAATGACTGTGATATACAGGCTAGGGCTAGCCCCATGGCACTCTGAACATTGGCTCTAAATGATTGTGATATATGAGCTAGGGCTAGCCACATGGCACTGAGAACATTGGCTCTAAATGATTGTGATATATGGCCTAGGGCTAGCCACATGGCACTGTGAACATTGGCTCTAAATGATTGTGATATATGGGCTAGGGCTAGCCACATGGCACTGTGAACATTGGCTCTAAATGATTGTGATATATGGGCTAGGGCTAGCCACATGGCACTGTGAACACTGGCTCTAAATGATTGTGATATATGGGCTAGGGCTAGCCACATGGCATTGTGAACATTGGCTCTAAATGATTGTGATATATGGGCTACAGCTAGCCACATGGCACTGTGAACACTGGCTCTAAATGATTGTGATATATGGGCTAGGGCTAGCCACATGGCACTGTGAACATTGGCTCTAAATGATTGTGATATATGGGCTAGGGCTAGCCACATGGCACTGTGAACATTGGCTCTAAATGATTGTGATATATGGGCTAGGGCTAGCCACATGGCACTGTGAACATTGGCTCTAAATGATTGTGATATATGGGCTAGGGCTAGCCACATGGCACTGTGAACATTGGCTCTAAATGATTGTGATATATGGCTAGGGCTAGCCACATGGCACTGTGAACATTGGCTCTAAATGATTGTGATATATGGGCTAGGGCTAGCCACATGGCACTGTGAACATTGGCTCTAAATGATTGTGATATATGGGCTAGGGCTAGCCACATGGCACTGTGAACATTGGCTCTAAATGATTGTGATATATCTGCTTGGGCGAGCCACATGGCAGTGTGAACACTCGCTGTAAATGATTGTGATATACAAACTAGGGCTTGCTACATGGCACTGTGAATACTGTCTCTAAATGATTGTGACATAAAAGCAAGAGCTATCCACATGGCAGTGAGAACATTGGCTCAAAATGATTGTGATATACGGGCTAGGGCTACCCCATGGCACTCTGAACATTGGCTCTAAATGATTGTGATATATGAACTAGAGCTAGCCAAATGGCACTGAGAAGATTGGCTCTGATTGTGATATGTGGCCTAGGGCTAGCCAAATGGCACTGTGAACATTGGCTCTAAATGACTGTGATATATGGGCTAGGCTAGCCACATGGCATTGTGAACATTGGCTCTAAATGATTGTGATATATGGGCTTGGGCTAGCCACATGGCACTGTGAACATTGGCTCTAAATTATTGTGATATATGGGCTAGGGCTAGCCACATGGTACTGTGAGCACTGGCTCTAAATTATTGTGTTATATGTGCTAGGGCTAGCTACATGGAATTGTGAACATTGGCTCTAAATGATTATGATATATGGGCTACAGCTAGCCACATGGCAGTGTGAACACTGGCTCTAAATTATTGTGATATCTGAGCTAGGGCTCAAAAACATGGCACTGTGAACATTGGCTCTAAATGATTGTGATATAGGGGCTAGCCACATGGCACTGTGAACATTGGCTGTAAATAATTGTGGTATATGGGCTAAGGCTAGCCACATGGAACTGTGAACATTAGCTCTAAATGATTGTGATATATGGGCTAGGGTTAGCCACATGGCAGTGTGAACATTGGCTAAAATTAATGTAATATACAGGCTAGGGCAAGCCGCATGGCACTGTGAATACTGGCTCTAAATGACTGTGATATAATAGCTAGGGCTAGCCACATGGCAGTGTGAACATTGGCTCTTAATGATTGCGATATACGGGCTAGGGCTAGCCCCATGCCACTGTGAAAATTGGCTCTAAATGATTGTGATATATGGGCTAGGGCTAGCCACATGGCACTGTGAACATTGGCTCTAAATGATTGTGATATATGGGCTAGGGCTAGTCACATGGCAGTGTGAACATTGGCTCTAAATGATTGTGATACATGGGCTAGTGCTGGCACTGTGAACATTGGCTCTAGTCTAAAAGATTGTGATATATGGGCTAGGGCTAGCCCCATGGCACTGTGAACATTGGCTCTAAATGATTGTGATATACGGGATAAGGCTAGCCACATGGCACTGTGAACATTGGCTCTAAATGATTGTGATATATGGGCTAGGGCTAGCCACATGGCACTGTGAACATTGGCTCTAAATGATTGTGATATATGGGCTAGGGCTAGCCACATGGCACTGTGAACATTGGCTCTAAATGATTGTGATATATGGGCTAGGGCTAGCCACATGGCAGTGTGAACATTGGCTCTAAATGATTGTGATATATGGGCTAGGGCTAGCCACATGGCAGTGTGAACATTGGCTCTAAATGATTGTGACATATGGGCTAGGGCTAGCCACATGGCACTGTGAACATTGGCTCTAAATGATTGTGATATATGGGCTAGGTATAGCCACATGGCAGTGTGAACATTGGCTCTAAATGATTGTGATATATGGGCTAGGGCTAGCCACATGGCAGTGTGAACACTGGCTCTAAATGATTGTGACATATGGGCAAGGGCTAGCCACACGGTATTGTGAACATTGACTATAAATGATTGTGATATATGGGCTAGGGCTAGCCCCATGGCACTGTGAACATTGTCTCTAACTGATTGTGATATACTGGCTAGGGCTAGCTCTATGGTGTTGTGAACATTGGCTCTAAATGATTGTGATATATGGGCTAGGGCTAGCCACATGGCAGTGTGAACACTGGCTCTAAATGATTGTGATACATGGGCTAGGGCTAGCCACATGGCACTGTGAACATTGGCTCTAAATGATTGTGATATATGGGCTAGGGCTAGCCACATGGCACTGTGAACATTGGCTCTAAATGATTGTGATATATGGGCTAGGGCTAGCCACATGGCACTGTGAACATTGAGTCTAAATTATTGTGATATATGGGCTAGGGCTAGCCACATGGCAGTGTGAACACTGGCTCTAAATGATTGTGATATACAAACTAGGGCTAGCCACATGGCACTGTGAATACTGTCTCTAAATGATTGTGATATATGGGCTAGGGCTAGCCACACGGCATTGTGAACATTCACTATAAAACATTGTGATATATGGGCTAAGGCTAGCCAGATGGAATTGTGAACTCTGACTCTAAATGATTGTAATATATGGGCTAGGGCTAGCCACATGGCGATGTGAACATTGTCTCTAACTGATTGTGATATACGGGCTAGGGCTAGCTCCATGGTGTTGTGAACATTGGCTCTAAATGTTTGTGATATATGGGCTAGGGCTAGCCACATGGCACTGTGAACATAGGCTGTAAATGATTGTGATATACAGGCTAGGACTAGCCCCAGGGCACTGTGAACATTGGCTCTAAATGATTGTGATATATGGGCTAGGGCTAGCCACATGGCAGTGTGAACATTGGCTCTAAATGATTGTGATATATGGGCTAGGGCTAGGGCTAGCCACATGGCACTGTGAACATTGGCTCTAAATGATTGTGATATATGGGCTAGGGCTAGCCACATGGCACTGTGAACATTGGCTCTAAATGATTGTGATATATGGGCTAGGGCTAGCCACATGGCAGTGTGAACATTGGCTCTAAATGATTGTGATATACAAACTAGGGCTAGCCACATGGCACTGTGAATACTGTCTCTAAATGATTGTGATATAAGAGCTAGGGCTAGCCATATGGCAGTGAGAACATTGGCTCAAAATGATTGTGATATACGGGCTAGGGCTAGCCCATGGCACTCTGAACATTGGCTCTAAATGATTGTGATATATGAGCTAGGGCTAGCCACATGGCACTGAGAACATTGGCTCTAAATGATTGTGATATATGGCCTAGGGGTAGCCACATGGCACTGTGAACATTGACTAGGCTAGCCACATGGCACTGTGAACATTGGCTCTAAATGATTGTGATATATGGGCTTGGGCTAGCCACATGGCACTGTGAACATTGGCTCTAAATGATTTTGATATATGGGCTAGGGCTAGCCACATGGCACTGTGAACACTGGCTCTAAATGATTGTGTTATATGGGCTAGGGCTATCCACATGGCATTGTGAACATTGGCTCTAAATGATTGTGATATATGGGCTACGGCTAGCCACATGGCAGTGTGAACACTGGCTCTAAATGATTGTGATACATGGGCTAGGGCTAGCCACATGGCACTGTGAACATTGGCTCTAAATAATTGTGATATATGGGACAGGGTTAGCCCCATGACACTGTGAACATTGGCTCTAAATGATTATGATATAGGTGCTAGGGCTTGCCACATGGCACTGTGAAAATTGGCTCTAAATGATTGTGATATATGGGCTAGGGCTAGCCACATGGCAGTTTGAACATTGGGTCTAAATGATTGTGATACAAGGGCTATGACAAGCCACATGGCAGTATGAACATTGGCTCTAAATGATTGTGATATATGGCCGAGGGCTAGCCACATGGCAGTGTAAACATTGGGTCTAAATGATTGTGATATATATGGGCAGGGCTAGCCACATGGCCGTGTGGACATTGGCTTTAAATGATTGTGATATAAAGGCTAGGGCTAGCCAAATGGCAGTGTGAACATTGGCTCTAAATGATTGTGATATATGGGCTAGGGCTAGCCACATGGCAGTGTGAACACTGGCTCTAAATGATTGTGATATATGTGCTAGGGCTAGCCTAATGGCACTGTGAACATAGCCTCTAAATAATTGTGATATATGGGCTAGGGCTAGCCACATGGCAGTGTGAACATTGGCTCTGAAGGATTGTGATATACAGGCTTGGGCTAGCCACATGGCACTGTGAACATTGGCTCTAAATGATTGTGATATACATGCTAGGGATAGCCACATGGCACTGTGAACAATGGCTCTAAATGACTGTGATATATGGCTAGGGCTAGCCACATGGCACTATGAACATTGGCTCTAAATTGGTTGTGATTTATGGGCTAGGGCTAGCCACATGGCAGTGTGAACATTGGCTCTAAATGATTGTTATATGCAGGCTAGGGCTAGCCGTATGGCACTGAGAAGATTGGCTCTGAAGGATTGTGATATATAGGCTGAGTCTTGCCCCATGGGACTGTGATCATTGGCTATAAAGGATTGTGATATACAGGCTATGATTAGCTACATGGCACTGTGAACATTAGCTCTAAATGATGGTGATATATGGGCTAGGGATAGACACATGGCACTGGGAACACTGGCTCTAAATGACTGTCACTGCTGAAGTGACACCCTGTCCACTTGGCAAAAATGATAAATAAAGGTTATGAACAGACGATGGATCTGGGCTACAGTTTTAAAACACCTTTTTTTTTAATTAATTTATTACCAGGTAAAAGTGCTAGGCACAATTGACTCTTTTTATGGATGATAAGTAAAGCAATGTAGAGGCTTGTTCCGAGTCAAACATTATGCAAATGCAGACTTAGAGAATCAAACCCAAGACTATAGAATGAAGTTTCTTAGCAGCAAATAGCCTTGATTATCTGCTCATCACAGTGACAAAAATGAGGCCAGTTGATTTCTGGATCACAGCAGCCTGGCAGGATGTTGTATATGGAAGCTAAAGTGTTTCAAACCCGACTGCAAAAGAGAAAGACAAAAAGAATAGAGAGAGAAGTTTGTTGATTCTCTGAAGAAACAACTGATGTGAAGCAACAGAGGCAGAAGCATCATAAATGCAATTAAGACATATATAATTGAGACCAGCACAATAATAGAGACCACCACCGCAATGAAAAACAAAAGGAAAATAAAAAAGCCAGCATCTCTGATTATCTGATATAATGTCAAGAAAAGGTAAGAATTCTAACCACCATAGACCTAGACAATGGTTAATGACCAATTTCCACAACTGAAGAAGCTAATGAGAAAACTGCCTCCTCAGATCCTAAGGTACCTGCAGTTTAGCCTTCATAACACCACTACCATGTTTCAACTGCTAATGGATGTGGTCCTTAATCCCCACATGCCCTACATAGCTTCATATCCAGATGATGTGATCACCCATTTGGTAGACTAGGAGTCGTATCTGCTAAAAGCACCAGTGCCTTAAACTCCCTTAAGTAGGTGCGGCATACAGTTAATGCTTGTAAGAGCAAGATTATATTGACTGACCTGAAATATCTAGTTATATTAGTGAGGGGGAGGTTTGTTTATGACACTGTTCTTTCTTTAATTAAATAATTAAACATGAACTAAGAATTGCTACACTTGGTGTAGGTTCAGTGACAGAAGTGGATGACCTGATGATACAGAGGAGGATGGGCATCCTATGTATCCAAGAGACAAGATGAAAGGGCAGTGCAGCAAAGCCACCTGGCTTGGGATCCAGAGTCTACTACTCAGGAAGAGGACAGGTTAGAAATGGCGTAGGAACTATGGTGAGGGAGTGGCTTCAGAAGACAGTGAGGGATGTCATCAGAATAAGTAACAGACTCATGGCAGTCAGACTTCAGTCAAATAATAGGTTAGTATTCATAATCTCAGCCCATGCCCCACAGCAAGGTTGTGACAGTGAGGAAGAGAGTGCATTCAGTCTGCAGTTGCAGGACCTACTAGATGAAGCAGGACACCATGAATTGGTGTTGATAACGGGTGACTTGAAAGCACATATCGGGACACATTGAACTAGGTATGAGGACCACCTGGGTCCACATGAGTGAGCAACATGAATAAAGAATGACAGGCCATTCTAGACTGCTGTCTGGCAAGTGGCTTGATAGTAGCTAATGCATGGTTCAGAAAGAGAAACAATCACAATATCAGTACAAGGGTAGCCAACATGCAACTCATGTACACTTCTCCTAGTAAGGAAAGGGCACTGGGACAGAATCAGTGATTGCAAAGCCAGCCCCAGTAAAACAGTTTGCCCACAGCATAAGCCACTGGTTACCACAGTCATTTGCAAACAGTGGTCAGAAAAGGCTCTAAGGTCAACAGAAATGGAAGAATTGTAAGTTGACTGGAGAGAAAGTACAACAGTTCAAAGAATTACTCAGGGCTTTAGCACCTCAATAAGAAGAAGAAATAAGTGGAGTTGAAGAATAATGGCAACTCTTCGAAACAGAATGTGCAAATATGCCGCCAAGGCAGGTATGGAAAAAAGGTACATAAGGAAATCTGGTGTCAGAATGCAGAAGTCCAGGAAATCATCAAAAGAAAGAAGGCATGCAGGAAAAACGGGAAGATAGAAAATATGGACCAGGCTAAGAAGGAATACGGACTGTCTAAGAAAGAAGTTGCAATGGCAAAGAAAAAGACATCAGAGGGACTCTTCCAGCTTCTGAAAAGTGAGTAAGTAGATGTCACAAATAAACTATATTAGGGTGCAAGGCAAACACAGAAAGTTAAAGAAGATAGACACTTTCACAAAGGATGTCAGCAACAACCTGTTCATCAGTCCACAAAGACATCAAAGGAAATGAAAGGGCTTCCAGCAGCATCTGAATGAAGAAAACCCCACAGAAGCCTTACTGTTCCAGACTCAGCCTATGCTGAAAAAAGAGGAGGAGCCTTACTGTTCCAGACTCAGCCTATGCTGAGAAAAGGGGAGGAGCTGTACTGTTCCAGACTCCGCCTATGCTGAGAAAAGAGGAGGAGCCTTACTGTTCCAGACTCAGCCTATGCTGAGAAAAGAGGAGGAGCCTTACTGTTCCAGACTCTGCCTATGCTGAGAAAAGAGGAGGAGCCCACAATAGGAGTAGTAAGAACAGCACTTAGGAAAACAAAGCCAGGGTAAGCAGCAGCTCAGGTGAGGTCACAGCAGGTATGATAAAGATGCTGGGTGAGATAGGGGAGAAATGGCTCCTGAGGGTACTCATAACAGTGTGGAGAGAAAGGTATATCCCAGATGACTGGAGAATAAGTTTAATACAGTGTTCAAGAACAAAGGGGACATTCACACCTATGGGCAGTACGGAGCTGTGAAACTCCTGTCACATTGCATGAAAGCTCTGCAGAGGGTGACTGATAAATGAATACACAGAGTTGTAGAAAGGAAGATGGGAGATGAGCAGTTCAGATTCCAGTCATAATGCAGCACAACTGACCCAATGTTTGCAGTGAATAAGATAGCTGAGAAGAAATTATAGATGATGAAAGAGTCCAACGGGGTGTTCCTTCATGTGGAGAAAGTAAATGGGAAGGTCTCAAGAAAGTTGATTTGTGAAATCCTGCAGTGGTTCAAAGTCTCAAAAGCACTGGTATAAGTAGTGCACCCTAAACAGAAGGACCCAATGATTCAAGTACAAACAGTGTTCAGTCTCACAGAGGGGTTCCCAGTGGGAGCGGGTGTACACCATGGTTCATCTCTGACCACTCTGCTGGTCATACTGGTGATGGACTACATTAACAACAGGTGAGAGGGGAGAGACTAACAATGTTGTTGTATGCAAATGATGTGACATTACAGGCAGACTCTGAACAAGAACTTCAGCAATGGATAGGGGAATGGAATGCAAAACTGAAGACAGTTGGGATGAACCTGAGCACAGATAAGACAGTCGTAATGGCAGGAAATGGGGGAAATCAAAATAAGCTGGAAATTAAAATAGAAGGGAAAATGGTGGAACAGATTAACAGTCTCAGGTATCTGGGAGGGGTGTTTGAGGAGGAGGAAAGTAAGGTCAAAGCTAGAATCGGAGGGGATGGAGCCAGCTGGCACAGAGTGCCAGGTGTACTAAATGACAGAAGAATGCCAAAGAAGCTGAAATGTAAGGTGTACAAAACAGTGGGGCAACCAGTACTACTATATGGTACAAAGACCTGGGCAGTAAAGGCAGAGCAGTTGAGAAATCTAGAGGTGATGGAGATGAAGTGCCTGAGATGAGTGGTAAGATGCACACTGTGGGACAGATGAAGAAATGAGGACATAAGCGCAAAAGCCAAAGTAGCTCCAACTGCAGGAAAGATCAAAGAGAACAGATTAAGGTGGTTTGGTTACATGTACAGAAAAGCAGAAGACGATCTGGTGAAGAAGATTTTGGACAGACAGGAAGAAGGCAAGAGGAAACAAGGGCATCCAGCAAAGCAGTAGCTGGATTTGTATGCCATATGTTACCGGCAGTGCTTATGGTCAGGGCTCTGAAACTGTGCTGGCATCCCATGGATATACGAAGCATTGCTCAGCGTATGCCATATTTTACCAGCAGTGCTTGCCATCTCACCAGTGAAAAGTAAACAGACCCTGGAAGGGTTACGGTCAGGGCTCTGAAACTGTGCTGGCATCCCATGGATATACGAAGCATTGCTCAGCGTATGCCATATTTTACCAGCAGTGCTTGCCATCTCACCAGTGAAAAGTAAACAGACCCTGGAAGGGTTACGGTCAGGGCTCTGAAACTGTACTGGCATCCCATGGATATACGAAGCATTGCTCAGCTTACACCGATGAATCCCTTGTTGGCTTGGGTTCATATTATCTCAAAGGTTTGACAATGCAGAGACTGCAATTTGGGTAAGTAGTGAATAGTGAAGTCCCTACAATATTGCTTGTTAGGGCAAGAGTTTACCCTTATCGCTGACCATGCTGACTTGCAATGGCACCACCACCAAGGGGAAGACAAATGGTTTTGTCCTTACAGCCATGCAAGATTAAACTCCAGTATCATCCTGATGCAAAACACCACACTGCAGATGGACTGTCCTGGGCTGCAGATCATCCTATGATCAAAAGCCAGTGGTTTCAAGCCAGGAGGTAAAAGATAACATAATGTTGTGGTTCTGACCAATCGAATATGTTAGAGTATGTGAAGGACATCTACTTCTGAAGTCGAGGCTAATGTCAAAGCTCTCTGGCTGACCAAGTTCACAGATGATTGTAAACTACCTGCATTCACTTAATCCCCAATGACACAAATACCCTGGAAGACCTGACACAGACTAATAACTGGTGTCAGAGTCATCATCTAAAACTCAATACCAAGAAGGAATAGTATCTTTCAGAAAGATGGCCATCCCTACAAATTACTACATTGATAATACGCCCCTAAGTGTAGATCCAGTGGTTAGGGATTTGGGAACGCATGTAGACAATGACTTGGCTTTGACTGTCACATGTCTACTGTAGTAAAGAAATTATTCTTTGTTGCAAAACATATAAGCAGTACTATGGCATCTAGGTAAAAAGCTGTCATTATTCTATTGTACTTGCCCTGATCAGACCAGCCACTAAATACAATGCCCCATTCAGTATGTACATGTCAAAGCATATGCAACAAATGGAGTGTTCAAAGAGGTTCTACACAACATGAATACATGGTGTACAAAACAATTCCTATGCAGACCAATTCAAAGACTTATCTTACACTCAGTTTTCTACATGTTGCTCAGACGTGACCAATGTCTGGCCTGCAAATCCTCATCTGATCTAGTTAAAGGACCTGTTGCACATACACAAAACAAATAACATCAGAAACACCAATCCCAGGAACTAAACCTCATCTGCAAGTTAGGAGAGTGAAAGTGAGGGTACAAACTTTGAATGTTGGCAATATGACTGGTAAAGGTAAGAGATAGCTGATATGATGGAGACAAGGAAGGTCGACATATTGTGCATGCAAGAGACCAGATGGAAGGGGAGTAAGGCTAGGAGGTGGGTTCAAATTGTTCTACCATGGTGTGGATGAGAGGAGAGATGGGGTAGGAGTTATCCTGAAGGAACAGTGTGCAAAGAGTGTTTTGGAGGTAAAATGAGTGTCTGATAGGGTGTTGTTTATGAAGCTGGAAATTGATGGTGTGATGATGAATGTTGTTAGTGCATATGTTCCACAAGTTGGGTGTGGATGGATGAGAAAATAAAAATTTTGGAGCGAGTTGGATGAAGTGGTAGAGTGTGTACCTAAGGGTGAGAGTGTGGTGATTGGAGCAGATTTCAATAGGCATGTTGGTTAAGGGAACACAGTAGATGAGGAGATGATGGGTAGGTATAGTGTTAGGAGAGGAATGCAGAAGGTCAGATGGTAGTGGATTTTGTGAAAAGGATGGATATGGCTGTGGCGAATATGCATTTTGAGAAGTGGAAGGGGCATAGGGTGATGTACAAGAGTGGAGGAAGATGCACACAAGTGGATTATATCCTATGCAGGAGGACCAGTCTGAAGGAGACTGGAGACTGTAAAGTGGTGACGGTGGAAAGTGTAGTTAGACAGCATAGGATAGTGGTCTGTAGGATGATGTTGGCAATCAAGAAGAAGAGGAGGAGAGTGAGGGCTGTGACGAGGATCAAATGGTGGAAGTTGAAAAAGGATAACTGTAAGGTGACGTTCATGGAAGAGGTAAGACAGGCACTGGGTGGCAGTGAAGAGTTACTAGATAGCGGACCAACCACAGCAGAGGTGGTAAGGGAAACATCTGGACAGAGGATGGACTACAAGGAGACCTGGTGGTGGAATGAGGAAGTATAGGAGAGTATACAGAGGAAGAGGCTGGTGACGAAGAAGTGAGATTGAGAGAGGTGGAGAAGGCTATATATATATTGATATAAAGCATATAGCGAGTTGTAGAAAAGGTTGGACACTCAGAAGGGAGAAAAGGACCTGTACCAATTAGCTTGACAGAGGGACTGAGCTGGGAAAGATGTGCAGCAGGTTATGGTGATAAAAAATAACAAGGGAAACAAACTCACAAATGAGGGGAGTGTGTTGAGCAGATGGAAAGAGTCCTTTGAGGGGCTGATGAATGAAGAGAATGAGAGGGAGAGAAGGTTGGATGATGTGCGGATAGTGAATCAAGATGTGCAACAGATTAGCAAGGAGGAAGTAAGGACAGCTATGAAGAGGATGAAGAATGGAAAGGCTGTTGGTCCAGATGACATACCTGTGGAAGCATGGATGTGTTTAGAGGAGATGGCAGTGGTGGTTTTATCCAGACTGTTTAATGGAATCTTGGAAAGTGAGAGGATGCCTGAGGAGTGAAGAAGTGTATCGGTTGCTATTTTTAAGAATAAGGGTGATGTGCAGAGCTGTAGTAACTACGGAAGGATAAAATTGTTCAGCCACAGCATGAAGTTATGGGAAAGAGTACTGGAAGCTAGGTTAAGAAGGGAGGGGATGTTTAGTGATTAGCAGTCTGGTTTCATGCTAGGAAAGAACACTACAGATGTGATGTTAGCTCTGAGGGTGTTGATGGAGAAGTATAGAGAAGGTCAGAAGGAGTTGCATTGTGTCTTTGCGGACTTAAAGAAAGCATATGACAGGGTGCCTAGAGAGGAGTTGTGGTATTGTATGAGGAAGTTGAGAGTGTCAGAGAAGTATGTAAGAGTGGTACAGGATATGTATGAGGCCAGTGTGACAGTGGTGAGGTCTGTGGTAGGAGTGATGGATGCATTCATGGTGGAGGTGGGATTACATCAAGGATCAGCTCTGAGCTATTTCTTATTTGCAATAGTGATGGACAGATTGACAGATAAGCTCAGACAGGAGTTCCCGTGGACAATAATATTTGCGGATGACATTGTGATTTGTAGTGAAAGTAGGCAACAGGTCGAGGAGAACCTGGAGAGGTGGAGATATGCTCTAGAGAAGAGAGGAATGAAGGTCAACAGGACTAAGACAGAATAAGTGTGAGAATGAGGGTGAGGACAGAGGAATGGTGAGAGGGTGAGGACAGAGGAATGGTGAGGATACAGAGAGTAGAATCGGCGAAGGTGGACGAGTTTAAATACTTGGGATCAACCATTCAGAGTAATGGTGAGTGTGGAAGAGAGGTGAAGAAGAGAGTGCAGGCAAGGCAGAGTGGGTGGAAAAGAATGTCAGAAGTAATTTGTGACAGATGGGAGGCAGTAAGAGTGAAAGGAAAGGTGTACAAGAGGGTAGTGAGACTAACTATGTTATATGCGTTGGAGACAGTGG